>NC_133146.1:61644849-61985849 GCF_048418815.1 Hemitrygon akajei
CCAGTTGATTGCCACTGCATTCCAACAGGTAAGATGTTTAGACAAATTATTTTCTTCATGAATACAGTCGGCCCTCCTTATCCGCGAGTTCCGCATGCGCGAATTCAATCAACCGCGAATTGAGAAAACCCGGTAGTGTTCTTCCAGCACTTGTTGTTCAAGCTTGTACAGACTTTTCTTTTCTTGTCATTATTCCCTAAACAATGCAATATAACAACTATTTTACATAGCATTTACATTGTATTAGGTATTATAAGTAATCTAGAGATGATTTAAAGTATACGAGAGGATGTGTGTGGGTTATTGTGGATCGGGATAAAAAAATCATAAGTTCTCTTACTAAGTAAGTCGGAACAGCTACATCCAGTATTATTTAGCGTCAGTCAAACGTTTGTCATAGTATATAATATATATTTTACCTTTCTATGCATATAAAATGCTTAAGAACGTATGTTTCAGCGCCGGGAGGATCAAAAACCCAATAATTAAACAACTGCGTTGCTTATAATTGTAGCTTTCATCAGGGCAGGGCCTTTCTCACTTTATCCTTTAAAATTGTTCCGATCGTTGACCGACTGTAGCCTAATGCTTTTCCAATGACCAATGGCGTTTCACCTCTTTCCAATCACTTTATTATTTCCACTTTATTTTCAATTGTCATCATGATTATTTTCGTGAACAGAAACACTGCGGATTCAGAGCTCTGCTGCCGGGTCCTAATGTCCACCGCACTGAGACAGATTAAATCAGGTCTGATGAGCATCCATATCCATATGAGGTATTCTGATACATTCTTCAAGATTGCTAGCCAACAGAATTTCTCAGTAGTAAGTTCAAAAGCAGTGCTTTACTTTGAATGGGATTTCCCATCAGCCAGTCTCAGATCCATTCTATCTTTCAGAATTCTATTGAGAATTTCTCTAAAGATATAATGTATTGGTATTTCTCAGCTAAAATGAAGCATCTCTACTTTCTGTTCCTTACATGTATTTTCTGTGTGTTTTCATATGCTAATTACACCATATGAACATATTATTCTGCTAGGAATGGAGCTCCAGAGGATTTAATATAAATTATATCTAAATGCTACAATTTTTATGAAGCATTGAAACCTCTTGTCAGTGACTCCAGTTGAGGCATATAATTAAAACAATTACTTCATCAAAAAGATTTCTACTATCCTGTCTTGAGCCTGACAGTGATTCTAGCTCTGTTATTTTCTGTTTGAAATTGAGTGTATTACATTTTGTTAAAAGTAAGTGCAACCTACCAGTTATATGCAACTATAATCTAAAAACATGGCATGATTTCTACTTAGTTAGGTTTTAATTTCTACACATACTATTAGAAAGTTTTGACTTGCTATGAAGTTCAAGGTATTTCTTTCTTCTACAAACCCAACTAATTATGGCACCTTTTTGATGTGACTTTTATTCCACACTGTGTTTAAATGGTTCAGCATAGAGTAGATGGGCTGAATGGCCTGTTTCTGTACTGTATTATGACTCTCTGACCCTACTGTAAAATATAAATAAAGTGGAAAGCATAAGTTGTGAAAGGTTGATTTTACGGAAAAAGGTGGTACTTGAGTTTATATGAAATCCCTCCTCTGTAAGGAGTTTACATGTTCTTCCCATGACTGTGTGTGTTTTTATATAGAGGGCACAGTTTTAAGGTGCTTGGAAGTAGGTACAGAGGAGATGTCGGGGTAAGTTTTTTACGTAGAGAGTGGTGCCGGCGACGGTGGTGGAGGCAGATAAAATAGGGTCTTTTAGGAGGTTCCTGGATAGGTACATGGAGCTTAGAAAAATAGAGGGCTATGTCTAACCTTAGGTAATTTCTAAAGTAAGTACATGTTTGGCACAGCATTGTGGGCTGAAGGGTCTATATTGTGCTGTACGTTTTCTATGTTTCTAAATTAGTTAATGTTAACCCAATTCCAAAAAAAGGCCAGAATTTTATCTGAATACGTAATCTCAGTCACTGATGGGAAAAAACAAGACAAATGTCCACAGGTTTGGTGTTGTCGAAGCCAAGGCAACATACACTGTTTGGTTTTTTGTTTTACCTGGATTGTACTGCGTTCATGTCTTGACCGTTTCTGAGTTTCAGTTTGTATCTCCTAATTTAGGCAGGTGAATTTGAGCTGCATATTGGGTATTTAGAAATTTTGCCTGTTGATTTCTCAGTGGTTGGTTTGAAGACCAGACATGCTGACGAGCTTCCACATGTCGGTGTGCAAGCTCAGCATATTCCTGCCAGTGAGCTTTTCTGAACTTTAGAAATAAAACAGATTAGCATACTGTTAAAAAACACTGCAAGCTCCTTTATTTCAATGATGGACAAAAAGAATTTATTCTTAATTTACAGCTCGTCATTACAAAGTGATCTTGTTTAGCTGTTTGAAGGTCTGTTGGACACTTCCAGTTTGCTATATTGAGATGTGAAAAGTGCCTTGATGACAAATAACAAATCAGCAATATTTCTGGACATCATTGTAATGTTAAACAATCATCAATTTCCAAAAAACATTCTGGCAAACAACTGCTTTATTTACAAATGTACTGATGTAGTGTAGTGCACAAATTGCAAAATGTTGACTAATATTGTGGTGAAAAGACTCCCTTTTCTTCCAGATTGTTGCCTGAAATGTGTTTCACCAAACATATCATGTAGAACGGCAATAGTGTTGAAAACACAGAAGCAAAATCAACTTGGCCAAGAGTTTTCTATCACACATCTAAAATTAATCATGACTTATTCATGAGACTCAACACATCTCAAGTCTGTATCCCAGAACTAGCTTTACAGTTATCAACATCTCTATTTTGTTGTTAGATATGCAAATGTTTTCTGGCCAGGTTATAGATACTCAAGCAAGCCACCTCAAAAGATGTTGACATACATTCATCTTACCTGCTGAAATATTATTTAACTGCAAGTTAATCCAAACAAACATTGGAATTATCAACCTGTTTAAAATTATGCAAAAATGTAATCTGTGAACTCGGGTGGTTTTCTCTAGAATAGCAGGGGCTGGCAGAAGTTTATAAAATTATGAAAGACATTGATAGAGTAGATGGCTGATATCTTTTTCCCAGGGTTGATATGTTCAATTCATGTGCATTTATGGTGAGAGGGGTAAAGTTAAAAGGAGATATTCAGGGCAAGATTTTTACATGTAGGCTTCCCAAAATGGGCTGCAAGGCATGATGATGGAGCCAAATATGACAGCAGCATTTAAGATGTTCTAAGATAGGCACATGGATATGTAGAGAATGGAGAGACATGGACCATGTGCTGGCAGAAGAGATTCGGTGTCATTAGCTTAATTTTTTGGCATAACATCATGGGCTGAAATCTCTACTGTTCTATCTTCTATATAGCATTAATACCAAAAACTGTCATCATTTTAATATAAAAGCAGTCATAATTTGGTAGGTATGATATTGTAGACATCATAGAATTGTAACTGAAAGAAGATAGCTAGAAGGTAAAAATATCCTATTGAAAAGACAGGTAGATTGGCAGAGAAGAAGCAGGATCATTTCATCCCAAAGAAAACATTTTAGAAGAAGGAAGAGGTAGTTGTGGCTGTTAGGAGAAATCAAAGACGGCATTAAAGCAAAAGCGAGGGCATACAAAATTGCAAAATTTGGTGGGAAGCTTTTAAAAACCAACAGAAAGCAACTGAAAAAGCAATAAGGAGCCAAAAGATGAAACATGAATATAAGCACTCTAATAATATAAAAGAAGATACCAAAAGTTTTTCCGGATATGCAAAAGAGAATAGAGTAGATTTTGGACCGCTGGAAAATGCCACTGGAGAAGTAATAATGAGGGACAATGAAAAGACGGATAAAATGAATTAAGTTTTTTGCATCAGTGTTCACCATGGAAAACACTAACACTATGCCAGAAATTTGAGGGGGGGGGGGAGGGCGGGACTAGGCAGAAGTGAGTGTAGAATCAGGTTATTTATCACTGGCATGTGCTGTGAAATTTGTTAAGTTAGCAGCAGCAGTTCAATGCAATGCATAATATTGAATAAAATAAATAAATTACAGTACACTTATATTGAATAGATTAAAAATTGTGCAAAAACAGAAATATATATTTAAAAGGTGAGGTAGTGTTCACGAGTTCAGTATCCATTTGGGGATCAGATGGCAGAGAGATGGCAGAGGAAGCTGAAAGATGAAGGCAAATGTCATCTGGACCAGATGGCTACAGCTGAGGATTCTAAAAGAAGTAGCTGAAGAGATTATGGAATTACTGTACTAGAGTCAGGAATGATTCAGCGAACTGGAAAATCGTTAACTGTATATGTCACTTGACTGTGAAGGGAAGCAAAAAACAGGAAATTATAGGCCAGTTAGCCTATAATTGACTTCAATGGTTGATAAGATTTTAGTGTCAATCATCATGGAGGAGGCTTTACCATATTTGAAAGCACATGATTGAAATAGGCCAAAGTCAACATGGTTTCCTTAAGGGGAAATTTTGCCTGACAAATCTGTTGGAATTCTTTTGACAAAATAACAAGCAGGGTAGACAAAGGTGTGTCAGTGGATGTTGTTTACTTGGATTTTCAAAAGGCCTTTGACAAGGTGCTACACATGAGACTGCTAAAGATAGGAGCCCAGAGTATTACAGGAAAAGTACGAGCATAGATAGCACAATTGGGTGACCAGAAGAAGCAAGGAGTGAGAATAGAGGTCATTTCAGTTGGATGCCAGTGACTAGTGTTCATTAGTTTTCAGCGTAGGGTGAAATACTTTTCTTTTTGTATGTTAATGATCTAGGAGATTGAATTAATGGCTTTATGGTCGATTTTTCAGATGATAGATGGAGTGGCAGTTAGTCTTGACAAAGCATGAAGTTTGCAAAAGGTCTTAGATAGTTCAGGGGAATGAAATGGTAGATATAATAAGGCATAGGCATATGTATGGTCATGCACTTTTATAGAAGGATAGACAATTTTCTAAATCAGTAGAGAATAAAGAACTCAGAAGTGGTGGATTCCCTAAAAGTTAACTTACAGATTGAGTCAGTACTAAGGAAGGCAAATGCAAAATTGGCAATCATTTTGAAAGGACTAGAATATAGAAACATAGAAAACCTACAGCACAATACAGGCCCTTCGGCCCACAATGCTGTGCCGAGCATGTACTTACTTTAGAAATTACATAGGGTTACCCATAGTCCTCTATTTTTCTAAGCTCCATGTACCTATTCAGCAGTCTCTTAAAAGACCCTATCGTATCCACCTCAACCACCGTCACTGGCAGCCTATTCCACACACTCCTACTCTCTGCGTAAAAAAAACTTACCCCTGACATCTCCTCTGCCTACTTGTAAGCACCTTAAAACTGCACCCTCTCGTGTTAGCCATTTCAGCCCTGGGAAAAAGCCTCTGACTATCCACATGATCAATGCCTCTCATCATCTTATACACCTCTATCAGGTCACCACTCATCCTCCACTGCTCCAAGGAGAAAAGACCGAGTTCACTCATCTTATTCTCATAAGGCATGCTCCCCAATCCAGGCAACAAACTTCTAAATCTCCTCTGCACCCCTTCTGTAGTTTTCACATGTTTCCTGTAGTGGGGTGACCAAAAGAACAGAGCACAGTACTCCAAGTGGAGTCTGACCAGGATCCTATAGAGCTGTAACATTACCACTCGGCTCTTAAACTCAATCCCACAGTTATGAAGGCCAATGCACTGTATGCTTCTTAACCACACAGTCAACCTGTGTAGCAGCTTTGCGTGTCCTATGGACTCGGATTCCAAGATGCCTCTGATCCTCCACACTGCCAAGAGTCTTACCATTAATACTATATTCTGCCATCATATTTGACTTACCAAAATGAACCACTTCACACTTATCTGGGTTGAACTCCGTCTGCCACTTCTCAGCCCAGTTTTGCATCCTATCAATGTCCCGTCATAACCTCTGACAGCCCTCCACACTATCCACAGCACCCCCAACCTTTGTGTCATCACCAAATTTACTAACCCATCCCTCCACTTCCTCATCCAGGTCATTTACAAAAATCACGAAGAGAAGGGGTCCCAGAACAGATCCCTGAGGCACACCACTGGTCACTAACCTCCATGCGGAATATGGCCTGTCTTCAACCACTCTTTGCCTTCTGTGGGCAAGCCAATTCTGGATCCACAGAACAAGGTCCCAATGGATCCCACACCTCCTTACTTACTCAATAAGCCTTGAATGGAGTACCTTATCAAGTGCCTTGCTGAAATCCATATACACTGTATCTACTGCTCTTCCTTCATCAAAGTGTTTAGTCACATCCTCAAAAAATTCAATTAGGCTCGTAAGGCACGACCTGCCTTTGACAAAGCCATGCTGACTATTCTTAATCATATTATGCCTCTCCAAATGTTCATAAATCCTGCCTCTCACAATCTTCTCCATCAACTTACCAACCACTGAGGTAAGCCTCACTGGTCTATAATTTCCTGGGCTATCTCTACTCCCTTTCTTGAATAAAGGAACAACATCCGCTACCCTCCAATCCTCCAGAACCTCTCCCGTCCCCATTGATGATGCAAAGATCATTGCCAGAGGCTCAGCAATCTCCTCCCTTGCCTCCCACAGTAGCCTGGGATATATTTCATCCAGTCCTGGTGATTTATCCAACTTGATACATTCCAAAAGCTCCAACACATCCTTTCTAAATGTCTATTTGCTCAAGCTTTTCAATGTGTTGTAAGTCATCCCTACAATTACCAATGTCCTTCTCCGTAGTGAATACTGAAGCAAAGTATTCATTAAGTACCTCTGCTATCTCATCTGGTTCCCTACACACTTTTCCACTGTCACACTTGATTGGTCCTATTCTCTCTTGCTCTTCACATACTTGTAGAATGCCTTGGAGTTTTCTTTAATATAAAAGCAAGGATATAATACTGTTGCTTTATTAAGAATTGATCGGACCCATATGGGTAATTAGAACAGTTTTTGGTCCCACATATATGGAAAGATTTGCTGATGTTGTAGAGAGAGCTTTATGAGAATGATCACAGAAATGAAAGGGTGAATGGTATGCATGGATTTTCCTTGGGTGCTCCAGTTTCCTCCAACAGTCCAAAGGTGTACGGGGTAAGTTAATTGGACATTGTAAATTGTCCTGTGATTAGGTTAGGGTTAATCGGAGTTGTGGGGTTGCTGAGGTGCCGGGGCTCAAAGGGCCAGAAGGGCCTACTTCACACTGTATCACTAAATAAATAAAAAAATGTATCAGAGGCATTTGATGGCTCTGGACCCATAGTCACTGGAGTTTAGAAGTGGGGGGGGGGGGGGAGTATTGGTGGCCACCTCATTGAAACTTACCAAACTTTGCCTGGATAGAGTGGATGTGGAGAGGATGGTTCTAGAAGTGAGAGAATTAAGAACCACAGGCACAGCCAATGAAAGGATGTCCCTTTAGAACAGAGATGAGGAGGGATTTCTTTAGGCAGATGTGTCTTCATTACGCAGGGCATGAAAGCTTACAGGGAGAAGGCAGGAGAATGGGGTTGAAAGGGAAATGGATCAGCCATGATGAAATGACACACAGACTCAATGGGCTCAATGGCTTAATTCTGCTTCAGTGCCTTATAGTCTAATGGGTGGTGAATCTGTGGTGTCTATTGCCACAGACAGATGTGGAAGCCAAGTCACTGGGTATATTTAAATTGGAGGTCAATAGATTCTTGATTAGTAAGGATGTTAAAGGTTACAGGAAGAAGGCAGAAGAATGGGGTTGAGAGATAAAATTAAATCAGCCATGATCAAATAGTGGAGCAGAATTGATGGGCTGAATGGCCTAATTCTGTTCCCATGTCTTATGAAAACCAAACGTAGAAATTCTCTTTTCAGCAGCTACAAGGCAAATACAAAACTACAGAAGAATATGGGTTCATTATCCATGGATTTCCACATGGAAGGGAAAAAGTAACGACTACAAATATTGCCAGTGCCACAATTCCAAAGGTCTCATACTACATTGGAAGTACTCAGGGGGTCTAACAGCATCTGAGGAGGCAAAAGGTGTGGGTCAATGTTCAAGGTTGAGACCTTATCAGGAATGAGGTGGAAGAGGTAAGTTTATGAGTATATCGCAATATGAGGGAGGAGTGGGACTGAGGCAAGTGGGTGAGGGTTAGAACCAGATGAGAGTGGAAGATGGTGGGCAGCTGAACCAGACAAGGGAGAAGAATCCCAGAGGTGTGGATTACCTGAATTTGAAAAATCCAGTGTTCAAAAGTAACCCTGATAGTATTTTGCCTTCAGCTCCAGATTCCAGCATCAATAGTCTCTTTTATCCTCACACCTTTGGGTATGCTCAGCAATTCTCTTGCATGTCTTAAAATACCACTTAAGGTACTAGTTCAGTTTTCTGAAGTCAAGTAAGAAGTTCAAATATTTCAGCTGTGCTAATTAACGTAGTCTATATACAAGCAACCCGTGATCCCATGTTACATACGCACAATGCTGGAGGAGCTCAGCAGCTCATCCCATATCCATGGAAATGAACAGTTAACGTGTTGGGCTGAGACCCTTCTTTATTTCCATAGATTCTGCCTGACCTGCTGAGTTCCTCCCTCTTGTATGTGTTGCTTTGGATTTCCAGCATCTGCAGACTTTCTCATGTTTATCACATGGTACATTCTTAATTCTGGAAAATAAGTAGGTACTATCAGGATGGGAGTCAAAATCAGAGTGAGAGAAATACACTGTGAACCTGCTTAAATGTGTATGGCTTTTATTTTCCATTTTATAAAGGAAATACAACTCAACAGAAGGGAGGAGTAAGAAAAGGAGTAAGTAATTTGAACACGCTGTGCTGTTTAGAAACATTTCAAGTTCAAGTATAATTATCATTCAACCATACATGAATACCCATGAATAGGGCTGGAATGGCATTTCTCCAGGGCCAAGGTGCAAAACACAGTACCAACAGTCACACACAGCACAAGGCACATATAAGATATCAGTAAAATACAGTCACACAAAAAAAATGTAGTCCAAGACCCTGAGTCCATGAATGTTACAGCAGTCTGCAATCAAACACAATACAGCTTGTTTTCTGCTGAGCAAACACTGGAGAGCAGCGCTGACTCCACCTTGGATGCTGCACCACACTGCCTCTGGTGATGCACACCGACTGTGCCAGTCGTGGGTCAGTAATGCCTGGTGTGACCCCAGAACATGCATGCCCTTAAATCCTTTTGTTCACCGGATCTGGAGTACCTGGTTCTGTTGTGTAGACCTTACTGCCTGCCTAGGGCGTTCACGGCTGTTATTAACATAGCCGTGCATATTCTGCTGCAGGCTGATACTGACCTGGCTCTCAAGGAACTGTACGAGACCATCAGCACCCTGGAGACTGCACACCCAGAGGCTATCTTCATCGTTGCCGGAGACTTTAATAGAGCATCGCTGACTAAAGTCTCTCCAGAGATTGGCTAACACATCTAGGTGAGCACACGGGAAGATAGCATACTTGACCTCCGGTACTCTCCCTTCTGCAACACTTACAAAGCCCTCCTCCGCCCTCCGTTTGGAAAATCAGATCACTCCTCCTTTCTGGCGCCAAGGTACAGACAGAAGCTGAAACAAGAGGCAGCCATAATTGGTCTGACCAGTCGGCCTCCATGCTGCAGGACTGCTTTGATGACGTTGACTGGAATGTTTTCCATGATGAGGATGTCTCTGAGTTCAATGATTGGTCACGAGTTTCATCCGGAAGTGCATCAAGGATGTTGTTCCCCAGAAGTCGGTCAGAGTCTTCCCGAATCAGAAACTCTAGATCAACAGTTCTGTGCGAGCAGCACTGACCACGCGAGACAGAGCTGACATTGCCGGTAACCAACATGAACTCAAGCAATGTAGCTACTGTCTGCGCAAAGTCATCAAGGCAGTGAAACAACAATACAGAGACAAGATTCAGACTCAACTTTCCACCAACAGCACACAGCTTATGGCAGGGTCTGCACACTATTGCAGACTTCAAAGCTCAACGCAGTGGAGTGTCCAGCATCGATGCTTCTCTCCAAGATGAGCTAGATCTTTTTAATGCCTGATTCGATGTCGCCAGTACTGAGCCCCTGAGAAGAGCTGCAGATGATGCGACCGGCAGCTTGGTCATCTCTGAGGCTGAAGTGCGCAGGTTTTTCCAAGGCTGCAGGACCAGACGGCATCGCAGGGTGAGTACTCAGGAAGTGCACAGCACAATTGGTAGGTGTGTTTACAGACATATTTAATCTCTCCCTCTCCCAGGGTAGAGTGTCCTCCTGCTTCAAATCATCCACCTCTAACAAAAAAGAGCAAGGTAAATGTCTGAATGACTGGCATCCTGTCGCACTCACCTCAATAATAAGCAAATGCTTTGAGAGGCTGGTTAAGGACTAATCTGCAGAATGCTACCACCTAGACTGGACCCTCTTCAATTTGCCTACCGACACAACCGATCGACAGATGACACAGTAGCCACAGCTGTACCTACTGTCCTTACACATCTGGAGAAGAAGGATGCTTATGTGAGAATGATGCTCTTGGACTACAGTTCAGCATTCAACACCTTAATTCCCTCTAGGCTCAACAAGAAGCTGAGAGACCTCAGCTTTCACCCTGCCTTGTGCAACTGGATCCTGGACTTCCTATCAGATTGCCGGCAGGTGGTAAAAGTGGGCTCCTTCACCTCTGCCTCTCTGACCCTCAACACAGGTGCCCCTCAGAGCTGTGTACTAAGCCCCTTCTTTACTCTCCATATACCCATGATTGTGTCATCACCCACAGCTCCAATCTGCTAATTGAATTTGCTGACGACACTACATTGATTGGTCTAATCTCAAATACTAAAGAGGCAACCTACAGAGAGGCAGTCATCACCCTGACACAGTGGTATAAAAAAACCCTCTCCTTCAACGTCACAAAAACAAAGGAGCTGGTTGTGTACTACAGGAGGAATGGAGACGGGCTAATCCTGATTGAGATCAATGGATCTGGGTTTCAGAGAGTGAACAGCTTTAAGTTCCTCGGCATAAACATCTCACATGGTGTTAGGTATCGGCTGTGTGGTGAAAAAGGCACAACAGCGCCTCTTTCACCTCATTCAGCTGAAGTTTGGTATGGGCCCCCAAATTCTAAGAACTTTCTATAGGGGCATGATTGAGAGCATCCTGACTGGCTGTGTCACTGCCTGGTATGGAAACTGTGCTTCCCTCAATCACAGGTCTCTGCAGAGAGTGGTAGGGACAGCCCAGAGCATCTGTAGATGTGAACTTCGTACTATTCAGCACATTTACAAAGACAGCTGTGTAAAAAGGGCCCAAAGAATCATTGGAGACCCAAATCACTCCAACCAGAAACTGTTCCACCTACTACCATCCGGGAAACAGTACTGCAGCATAAAAACCAGGACCAACAGGCTCCAGAACAGCTTCTTTCACCAGGCTATCAGACTGCTTAATTCATGATGATGCTACTGTATTTCTGTGTTATATTGACAATACTGTTGTACATATTATGTATTATAAATTACTATCATTGCACATTTGAACGGAGATGTAACAAAGATTTTTACTCCTCTTGTATTTGAAGGATGTAAGTAATAAAGTCAATTCAATTCATTTCTCCTCAGTTGCTGCAAACAAGCAACACCAAGGCTTCAGGCTTAGTCCTCCCTATAACTGAGGCCATGTAGCTCCCCCGCTATCCACCATTAAATCAGTGAATCAGACCTGCCACATTCCACATGTCCAACAGGGTCTTGCAATCACAAGAAAAGTGATTAAGATGAAATCACAGTAAATCATGACCCAATAAACAAAACATGCTGGAGGAACTCAGAAGGCTGGGCAGATGCCTGGCCTGCTGAGTTCCTCCAGCATTTTGTGCAAATTACACCGACTTCCAGCATCTACAGATCTCTCTTGTTTATCTTCACCTTCCTGCACAGTTCCCTTATTTCCCTGCATATAATGTACAACTAGGCTCTGAATTTCAACAATTTATAATACATTTAATGAGGCAATTTCTACTTATCCATGTCCTAAATAGCCAATCCCATCTAAAATGCTCATCAGTTATGGCAGTCTTTCCAGGCCATTATTTCCTACAAGGCGAAACCTAACATCATAAATGTCTGTGATGCCTCATTCCCCAAGAGCTGAGTGCTTTTTAAGAACACTTTGAAAGGGACAATAAAACCATACCTGTACAAATCCCTACAGCTTCTGGAAACTCTGTGATATTTCTCTTACAGGCTGATTTCAGAATAAGGCGTCAGGCCCCAATGGTGTATCTGGTAGGGCATTGAAAATCGATGCCAACCTACCTGCTTCAAAGGGCCATCATTCCTATCAGTGTCCAAGAAGAACAGGATGAGCTGCCTAAATGACTATTTCCCCGCAGCACACACAGGGGCACAATTAAGAGCATCCTGACTGGCTGCATCACTGCCTGGTATAGGAACTGTACCTCCCTTAAACACAGGATTCTGCAGAGAGTGGTGTGGACAGCACAGTGTATCTGTAGTTGTGAACTTCCCATGATTCAGGATATTTACAAAGACAGGTATGAAAAAAGACCCCGAAGGATCATTGGGGACTTGAGTCACCCTAATCAATATCTTTTCCAGCTGCTACCATCCAGGAAATGGTACCGCAGCATAAAAGCCAGGACCAACAGGCTCCAGGACAGCTTCTTCCATCAGGCCAGCAGACTGATAAACTCAGGCTGATTTGAGTGTATTTCTATGTTACATTGACTGTTTTATTTATTATAAATTACTATGATTGTACATTGCACATTTAGAAGGAGACTTAACGTAAAGATTTTTACTCATGTATGTGAAGGATGTAAGAAATAAAGTCAATTCAATTCACTGTGCACGTAGAGTTTATTTTGTACAGTGCTACTGCGGAAAAACAATAGATATTATGGTGCATCACTGAAAATGAACCAGAATCTGTTTCAGAGATTTTGAGCCCCTCAAAATTTCCCAAGGTGAAGGCGATATCCTCCCAACATCCTAGGAAGATAACAGCTTTTTATTGTATGAAGTTAGAATCAGAATTGGGGTTAACATCACTGGTATATGTTGTGAAATTATTTGTTTTGCAGCAGAAGTACTTCTGTGTCAAACTGAAAACAAATCTCTACAAAGTGATTTAAATTCATTACAAATATAAATCACAAAATAATTGATTGCATAAGTATTCACTGCCTTTAATATGACACACCAAATCATCATTGGCTCTGGCACTTGGTTTGAGAAGTCAGATAATTAGTTAAATTAAGATCACCTGTGTGCAGTCGCGGTGTTTCAATTGATTGTAGTAAAAATACACCTGGATCTGGAAGGTCCAACTGCTGGTGAGTCAGTATCCTGGCAATAGCTACACCAAGAAGACAAAAGAACACTCCAAGCAACTCCACAAAAAGGTTATTGAAAAGCACAAGTCACGAGATGGATACAGGAAAATTTCCAAGTCACTGAATATCCCTTGGAGTACAGTTAAGTCAATCATCAAGAAATGGAAAGAATATGGCACAGCTGTAAATCTGCCTAGAACAAGCTGTCCTCAAAAACTGAGTGACTGTGCAAGAAGGGGACTAGTGTGGGAGGCTGCCAAGAGACTATGACAGCTCTTGGATGAGTTACAAGCTTCAGTTGCTGAGATGGGAGAGACTGAGTATACAATGCATGGGAGAGTGTCAAAGAGAAAGCCACTGTTGAAAAAACTCTCATGAAATCTTAGCTAGAGTTTGCCAGAAGGCATAAGGAAGATTCTGAAGTCAGCTGAATAAGGTTCTATGGTCTGATGAAACCAAACTTCAGCTGTTCAGTTATCAGGCTGAATGCAATGTTTGGCGTAAGCCAAACACTGCACATGATCAGAAACACACCATCCCTAGCATGAAGCATGGTGGTGGCTGCATCATGCTGAGGGGATGCTTCACTGCAGCAGGTCCTGGACGGCTTGTGAAGGTAGAGAGTAAAATGAATGCAGCAAAATACAGGGAAATCCTGATGCAGTCTGCAAGAGAACTGCGACTTGGGAGAAGATTTGTTTTCCAGCAAGACAATGACCCCAAACATAAAACCAAAGCTGCACAGGAATGGTTTTAAAAACAACAAAGTTCTGGTGTGGCTAAGTCAGAGTTCAGACCTCAATTCAATTGAGAATTTGTGGCTGGACAACAAAAGAAGTGTTTCCATGCGGTCTGACAGAGGTCGAGCAGTATTGTAAAGAAGAATGGAGAAAGAATTGCAGTGTCCAGATGTGCAAAGTGATAGAGATCTATCCACACAGGCTCAAGGCTGTAATTGTTGTCAAAGGTACATCTACTAAATATTATCTTGAAGGGGGTGAATACATATGCAGTCAATGATTTTGTGTTTTATATTTGTAATAGCTTCAGTTCTTTATAGAGACCTGTTTTCACTTTGACATGAAAAAGTCTTTTCTTGTTGATCAGTGTCAAAAAGGCCAAATTAACTCCACTATGATTCAATGTTGTAAAACAACGAAACATGAAAACTTTTTTTGGGAAGAGAATGAATTTTTTTTATAGACTGTGTGTGTATATGTGTATACACACACACACACACACACACAGTTTAAAAAATAGTGAAGTAGTGTACATGGGTTCATTGTCTGTTTAGAAATCTGATGGAAGTGAGCAAGGAGCTGGTCCAAAGCCATAGAGTATGTGTCTTCAGGCTCCTGTACCTCCTCCTTGATGGTAGCAATGAGAAGAGGGCATGTCCTGGCTGATAGGGGCCCTTATTAACAGATGCCACCTTTTTGAGCCATTGCCTTTTGAATATGTCCTCAGTGCTGGGGAGGCTAGTGCCCATGACCAAGCCGGCATAGTTTGCAACTTGCTACAGCTTATTTTGATTCTATGCAGTGACTCATCCAAACTAGAAAGTGATGCAACCAGTTAGGATACTCTCCGGGGTACATCTGTAGAAATTTGTTAGTCTTTGGTGACTTAGGAAGTCTCCTCAAACTCCAATTGAAAGAAAACTGTTACTGTGCTTTTTATTCTTTTGTAATTGTATCAATATGTTGGGCTCAGGATAGATCTCAGAGAATTCCAGGAAATGTAGGTCAGTCTAGTTAATCTCATCTCATCACTGCATCTTCTCCCTAGCCCAAACACAAGGATTGATCTGCTGAACCTTCAGTGTACTTCCACACAACGCTTCTTTTGGTAACAGGTCAAACTGTCAGAACTGTGATTTCACCACAGCCCTATCAATCTCCTAATAATCATATCCCTTAATAATGAAGTCTAATGTTCTATTTACGTTATTAGTTCTTTAATGAACATAGTAAGACTGATGAGAGGTTAAAGAAAGCCATATTAGAGATTATCAATGAAAATTGGGGCAGTAGATTTGAGATGATATAGACTGCTGATTAATTAACAGACAGAAAAGGGAGAAGAAATTAATGAGGCCTTGCTGCACATTACTTCATTTAAAATTCCTTGTTCCTTAGTTGGGTCATTGACATAACTGACCGAAGATGTCTTAAATCCATCCCAAGAGCTTCATGGCATGATTAAAAATCTGATTTACCTGGATTATATAATTAAAACTACTCAGAATAATCTATTTACTCTTATTGCTTTCATCCTAATTTATACTTTAGCTGATACTTTAACTGCAGATTCCTCCATTCAGCAATATGCTTTCACTCCAGCCAAGCTAATTCTACCCCTTGGTTTTATACACTAACAATGCCCTTTGCCACCTTCATCCATCCTTGTTTTCACTTCCCCATCCCTTTGAAATTTCAGGCATTCTGGAAAATTTAGTCACAGCTTTGACCACTCTGCAATGGGGTTTTAGATCAAAACCAATCAATGAATCATTCACTTGCACCAAACACTCCTTTCAGGTAAGGTAACACTTCACCTGCAATCTGTTTGGGTTATCTACTGTATCTGGTGCGGCCTACTCTACATTGATGAGACTTGATGTAGGTTGGGGGACTGCTTTATCAAGCATCTCTGCTCCTTCTGCATAGCAAGGGTACAGAGGAATTTACAAGGATGTTGCCTGGATTGGGGAGCATGCCTTATGAGAATAAGTTGAGTGAACTCGGCCTTTTCTCCTTGGAGCGACGGAGGATGAGACGTGACCTGACAGAGGTGTACAATATAATGAGAGGCTTTTTACCCAAGGCTGAAATGGCTAGCACGAGCAGGCATTGTTTTAAGGTGCTTGGAAGTAGGTACAGAGGAGATGTCAGGAGCAAGTTTTTTACGCAGAGAGTGGTGAGTGCGTGGCATGGGCTGCCGGCAGCAGTGGTGGAGGCAGAACTGATAGGGTCTTTTAAGAGATTCCTGGATGGCTACATGGAGCTTAGAAAAATAGAGGGCTATGGGTAAAGCCTAGGTAGTTCTAAGGTAGGGACAGATTCAGCACAGCTCTGTGGGCTGAAGGGCCTGTATTGTGCTGTAGGGTTTTCTATTTTTCTATATCTACTGTGTCTAGGCCTTTCAACATTTGAAATGTTTCAATGAGATCCCCACTCATCCTTCTAAATTCCAGCGAGTATAGACACAGAGCTATCAAATGTTCCTTGTATAACACTTTTATTCCCAGAATCATCCTTGTGAACCTCTTCTGAACACTCTCCAATGCCAGCACACCTTTTCTAAGTGAAGAGCCCAAAACTAATTATAATACTCAAGGTGAGGCCTCACCAGTGCCTTATAAAACCTCGGTATCACATCCCTGCTCTTGGATTCTAGGCCTCTTGAAATGAATGCCGGCATTGCATTTGCATTCCTTAGCACTAACTATACCTGCAAGTTAACCTCTAGGATGGTTTGCACAAGGACTCCCAAGTTCATTTGCATTTCAGACTTTTAGATTTTTCTCCCGATTTAGAAAATAATCTGCACATTTATTTCTACTACCAAACATTTATTTCACTTGGGACTTTCTTCCCCATTCTCCCAATCTGTCCAAGTCCTTCTGCAGCCCACCTGCTTCATCAACATTACCTGCCCTTCCATCAGTCTTCAGAAAGTTCTGCATGAATTGTTGCAGTTTACAAGTTACTCCAAAGTAGGAGGGGCATTTGGCTCTAATGAGGCAGGTTGGCAGTTATAGGATCAGAATCAGGATTAATATCATTGGTATATGACATGAAAATTGTAAATAAATTACTGTGTGAGAGAGATATATATATAAAATAAATTTTAAAAGTGCAAAACCAAATAATTTTTAAAAAGAGATGATGTAGTGTTCACGAATTTGATGTCCATTTAGAAACTGGATGGCAGAGGGGAAGAAGCTGTTCCTGAATCGCTGAGTGTGTGCCTTCGGGCTTCTATACATCCTTCCTGACAGTAACAATGAGAAGAGAGCATATCCTAGGTGATGCGGGTCCTTAATGGACACTGCCTTTCTGAGGCACCACTCCTGCAGGATATCGGATACTACAGAGGCTCATACCCAGGATGGAGCTGACTAATCTTGCAACTTTCTGTAGCTTCGTTCAATCCTGTGCTGTAGCCCACCCCCATACCAGACGGTGATGCAGCCTCTCAGAATGCTCTCCAGGGTACATCTGTAGAAGTTTTCAAATGCTTTAGCTGACACACCAAACTCCTCAAACTCTTAATGAACTAAAACCACTGCCTTGCCTTCTTTATAGTTGTATCAATATGTTGGGACCTGGTTAGATCCTCGGATATTGACATCCAGGAACTTGAAATTGCTCACTCTTTCCACTTTGATCCCTCCATGAGAATTGGTTTGTATTTCCTCATCTTGCACCTCCTGAAGTCCACAATCAGCTCTTTAGTCTCACTGATGTTGAGAACAAGGTTGTTGTTGCACGCCACTCAAATAGCTGATATATCTCTCTCCTTTATGCCCCCTTGTCTCCATCTGTGATTCTACCAACAATGGTTGTATCATCAGCAAATTTACAGATGGCATTTGAGCTATACCTAGCTACACAGTCACGGGTATAGAGAGAGTAGAGCAGTGAGTTAAACACACACCCCTGAGATGTGCCAGTGTTGGACCATCAGCAAGGGGGAGATATTATTACCAATCCACACAGATTGTGGTCTTCCAGTAAGGAAGTCAAGGATCCAGTTGCAGAAGGATGTACAGATGCCCAAGTTCCTTAGGTTATCAATCAGAACTGTAAGAATGATGGGGGTGTTAAACACTGAGCTATCATCAACGAACAGCATCTGACATCAGTGTTTGTATTGTCCAGGTGATCTAAGGCTGTGTGATGAGACATTGAGATTGTGTCTGCTGTAGACCTATTGTGGCAATAGGCAGATTGCAATGGGTCCAGGTCCTTGCTGAGGCAGGAGTTCAGTCCAGCCATGACCAACTTCTGAAAGCACTTAATTACGTACTGTAAATGTGAGTGCTACTGAATGATAGTCATTAAGGCAGCTCACATGACTCTTCTTAGGCACTGGTATCATTGTTGCCTTTCTGAAGTAAGTGGGAACTTACAGTGAGAGGTTGATAATGTCCTTGAATACTCTCTCCAGTTGGTTGGCACAAGTTACCAGCTACTTCATGGGAGCCTGCTACCTTGCAAGGGTTCGCCTTCCTGAAAGATAGCCTGGCATCAGTCTCCAAGACAGAGATCTCAGGATCATTGGATGCAGCAAGAATCTTCACAGCTGTGGTTATATTCTCCATTTCAAAGTGAGCATAGAGGATATGAGCTCATCTTGTGGTGAAGCATTGCTGCCATTCATGATACTGGGTTTCACTTTGTAGGAAGTAATGTATCGCAAACTCTTCCAGAGTTGACTTGTGCCCAATGTTGCCTCCAACATTGCTCAGAATTGTTCCTTCACTCTTAAAATAGCCCTCTGCAAGTCATACCTGATTTTCTTGCACCTGGGTCGCCAGACTTAAATGCCACAAATCTACCCCTCAGCAGACTATGAACCTCCTGGTTCATCTAAGGATTTTGGTTTAGGAACTTACAGCAAATTTTCGTAGGCACACACTCATCCACAGAGGTTTTAATGAAGTTGGTCACAGCTGCAGCATACTCATCCAGATTCAAAGATGAATCCCTGAATACAGTCCATTCCATTGATTCAAAGCACTCCTGTAATTCACTTGACCGTACCTTCTTCGTCCTCGCTACTGGTGCTGTAGTCTTGAGTCTCTCCCTCTAAGTGGGGAGCAGAAGTATAGCCAGATGATCAGACTTTCTGAAGTGTGGCTGTGGAATTGCACAGGAAGCGCTCTTGATGATGGTTTAACAGTGATCCCGTTTCCTCTGGTACTACTGGTGATTTGTTGATGAGAATTATTTGGTGATTTTTTTTTCAAGCTGGCCTGGTTAAAATCCCCCAGAGTGATGATGAAGGTGTCAGGGTGTGCCATTTCATGAATGTTGATCTCATTGTTCAGATCATCTGGAACCTGTTTGACATTGGCCTGAGGTGGAATGTACACCACTTCCAAGATAATCGCAGAAATCTGTGGCAGGTAAAGTGGCTGACAAGTGAGTAGTTAAAAGTTCAAAATAAATGTTATTATCAAAGTACATGTATGTCACCATGTACAACCCTGAGATTCATTTTCTTATGGGCATACTTGATCAATCTGTAGAATAATATCCATAACAGAATCAATGAAAGCCTACCCAACCAGGGAGTTCAACCACAGTGCAGAAAAAAGTAAACTTTGCAAGTACAAAATGAGGAAACAATGATAAAAACTAAATAAGATGTATAAGATGATGAGAGGCATTGATCGTGTGGATAGTCAGAGGCTTTTTCCCAGGGCTGGAATGGCTAGCACAACAGGGCACAGTTTTAAGGTGCTTGGAAGTAGGTACAGAGGAGATGTCAGGGGTAAGTTTTTTCACTCAGATTGGTGAGTGCATGGAATGAGCTGCCGGCAAAGGTGGTGGAGGCGGATACGATAGGGTCTTTTAAGAGACTCCTGGACAGGTACATGGAGCTCAGAAAAATAGAGGGTTATGGGTAACCCTAGGTAATTTCTAAGGTAAGGACATGTTCGGCACAGCTTTGTGGGCCAAAGGACCTGTATTGTGCTGTAGGTTTTCTATGCTTTCTAACTAAATAAGCAATAAGTATCGAAAACATGAGATGAAGAGTCTTTGAAAGTGAGTCCATGGGTTAGACCAGAAGACCATAAGATAGAGGAGCAGAAGTAGGCCATTCGGCCCATCAAGTCTGCTCCGCCATTCAATCATGAGCTGATGCAATTCTTCCAGTCATCCCCACTCCCCTGCCTTCTCACCATACCCTTTGATACCCTGGCTGATCAAGAACCTATCTATCTCTGCCTTAAATGCACCCTGTGGCGTGGCCTCCACAGCCGCTCGTGGCAACAAATTCCACAGATTTGCCAATCTCTGACTGAAGTGATTTCTCTACATCTGTTCTAAATGGACATCCTTCAATCCTGAAGTTGTGCTTTCTTGTCCTAAAACCCCCTACCATGAGAAATAACTGAATTTGTTATTCAGGCCTTTTAACATTCAGTTGTGGGAACATTTCAATGATGAGGCAGGTAAGTTAAGGGAAGTTATCCCCTTCAGTTTAAGAGGGGTAATAACTGTTCCTGAACCTGTTGGTCTGGGTCCTGAGACTCCTGTGCCACCTTCCTGATGGCAGTAGTGGGAAGAGAGCATGGCCAGGAAGGTGAAGTGGGGGGGGGGGGGGGGCGCGGACATGCCTGATGTTAGATGCTGCTTTCCTGCAACAGCGTTCTGTACAGATGTGCTTAGTGGTTGGGAAGGGTTTAGCTGTGATGGACTGGGCTATATCCACTACATTTTGTAGGCTTTTCTGATCAAGAGCAATGGTGTTTCAGGCCATGATGCAGCTAGTCAATATACTCTCCATTACACATCTATGTAAGTTTGTCGAAGTTTTGGATGTCATGACAAATAGTTGGATAGCTCACTACCAATTTATTTCCCTGTTTTTCTCTGAAATGTTATTTCATTTTTCGTCTTCATCATTGACATCCTATTATCTCTCTTGAAGTCTCATCTCTTCCCTTCTGACAGACCTGTGTTATTTTTGCTTGAATTCCTATTAATTTCTACAATCTCATTTTTTTTCTCTCTCTCTCTACTTTGTCCTTTATGTGAATCCTTCTAATACACCCTTTTTTCCCCAATAATTTAAAGATGCTGCTAACTCCCGAGTCCAGGTGGTGTTGAGAAAAACTGCCTTCAAACTTGATGGTAAACTTGATCATGATCTTAGCATCAAAAACTTAAAACAACACAGCCCTGAAATGTTGATCAAATGAGCTTCAGCAGTGTGGTGTGAATGAGATAAAGGGTAAGACTGGGGCACCATGCAGTGTGGCAGTTTGCACAGCACTATTGCAGCTTGGGACATCAGAGTCTGCGATCCATTCCAGTATCATCTGTAGGGAGTCTGTATGTCTTCCCTGTAAAATGTTTGGGGTTCTTCCAGGTGCTCCAGTTTCCTCCCACAGTCCTAAGATGTACTGGTTAGTAGGTCAATTGTCCCATGGTTAAGTTAGGGTTAAATTGGGGGTTGCTGGAGTGGCATGGCTCAAAGGGGTGGAAGGGGCTTATTCCATGCTGTATCTCCTAAGAAATAAGTATAAATATATATTTATTTATTCAGGCTTTCACATGTTGATCCTTCTCTAAAGAATTTCTAAACCCTTAAAATTCCTTACTAATGAAGTCACCATTGTAATAGTTTGTAAACAGCTTCTTGGTTATGAAAATTCAATTCACGCTGGTAATATGAATTCTAAGCTGTTTGGCTAAGAATTGTACTGTCTGTTGCTGTTTTTATTCCAGAAATCTGTGTAAATTTGATCCAGAAAAGAGTGATATATACGATCTGCTCTGACAGCAATAAGGAAATGTGTACATATAGAAATAAACTTCCCATAACTGCGTAGGTTCAGAAGTTCCATATGAATTGTTGAAATTTACAAGTTTAGCAAAGTCAAAATAAATTTACTATCAGAGTGTAGATGTGACCATGTACTACCTTGAGATACATTTTTTTTTCAGGCATTTACAGGAAAATAAAAGAAACACAATAACAGGGTTTCCCAACCTCTTTTAACACCATGGACTGGGGGACCATGCTGTTAACTGGGGGGGGGGGTCTGTGGCCCCTAGGTTGGGAACCCCTGCAATAGAATTTATGTAAAACTCTACATAAAGTCAGACAAACAACCAATGTGCAAAAGAAGAGTGTACAAATAAATAATAGCAACAACGCGAGTTGTAGAGTCCTTGAAAATTAGTCTATAGGTTGTGGAATCAGTACAGAGTAGAGGTGAGTGAAGTTATTCATGTAGGTGGAGAAGTTGGTTCTAATGAGGCAGGTTGGAAGTTACAAAATGTTTAGTTGGTGACATTGAAAAGGATCAGGGTTATCTGGATATTTGGAATGAATGTACCTTCTTTCTATCCAATAGTGTTGTGGGAGGATATTCATCAGATAAACGGTGACAGTTCAAGAAAGCTGCACATTACCACCCTTTCAAAGACAATAAGTGATGGGCAAATAAAAAATACTGTCAACAGGCCATGATTAAAAATATATAAAAATACCTGCAATTTGGTGTAAAATGAATCACTGAGAGGTCAGGTCACAAGAAATGAATAATAATGGGGGAGTTTGAACATTTTTATAATTCTAATGGTTAAGGTTTAATATTACAAACCTACATTGAAATTATAATTGCACATTTCATTTCTATTTTACCTTATCTTTAACTCATGGTATCAATACTGTGTGTAATATGTGCAGAAGTAATATATCCTCAGGACTGGCGTCTGTCACATTGATAAGAATTTGAAAAACTGTACATTGTACAAAACAGATTTTTGCTGATTTTTCCCACCAGGTTTTATATGAGTAACTGCAAGGTCACAGGTTAATGAAAAATGTATGAAGTCTCAAACATATTCCAGTTCAACCCCATCCAAAACCAGAATGCAAAAAAAATCAACGCTTTCCTTATTAAAATACAACTATGTTCTCAACCAATTATTTTGATGTGAGTCCATTGGACATCCCAGTTATACTATCTGCTATTGCACTGATAAAGAAATGCATTATTTCAAGCTTTCAAGGAGCCAAGAAACCAAATACTACATTGCCCTCTAACACATTGGTGCTATTGTCAAAAGCAACTTGTTGCAGATGGAATAATGACTTTAATGAAGAGCTAAATTGTGCCAAAAATTAAGAGAGATTACCAGCACCCCATTAATTTAAATTTTCATTAAAATACTTTATGTTAGAAACTAATATATGAAATATATGTTATTGCAAACTCGTCTATCTATGCAGGCCAGACTGGTGGCAGAACAGGCCTACAAGTATATTATGTATTTCTTATAATTGCAAAGTTTCCTTGTGACTAAATTGAAATTTTAAAGGATTAAAAGTCAGAACTATTGGGGTGAAATTGTACTATGCCTTAAATGAACAGTTGCCATGGTTTTGAAAATAACAAAAAAGAAATTTCTTTTGAATATCCAGCCTATTTATAGGATAATATCATAGTGGGGGTAACTTAAATAATCTTAGATTTCCTATTCCCTTGTAGAATTTACCTGATTTTCAACCTTTTAAAGCTATCACTGGCTCTAGCTAAAAGGTGAGTAATGAGCTGTTGTGGCAGCTTTGACTTTCCTGGGTCAGATTCTCAGCTTAAAATATGAAATATTGTGAAGGGGACTCAAAAGCATGAGGTGGTACTTTATCATGCATGTGGCTACACATCACATGAGATATTTCCATTGTGTAAAGAGTGAGAAACATAATATTTTACATTTTGTATGGAAGTTACCATGTTGGGAATATCACAATCAGTGTGCTTGTTTGTCAAAATTGGTCAAAAAGACCCACTGGTTAACCAGAGTTAACCGGTCTCCTTGTCAGAGTTGATTGGGGTATTATTTTCCAGAGTATGAGTCTTTTATCACCCATCAGAGATATTTACCAGGAGCGCTATGTATGCAATGTATGCAGGGCCCTTAGCATTGTCAGTAATCCCTCCTATCCGTCTACTCTCCGACCCCCCCCCCCCCCCAACTATTAGGTAGGAAAATTTCTCATTTATAATAAATAGAACACTCGGTCTGATGGCCTGGTGGAAGAAGCTGTCTCAGAGCCTGTTGGTCCTAGCTTTTATGCTGCGGTACCGTTTCCTGCATGGTAGCAGCTGAAATAGATTGTGGTTGGGGTGATTCGGGTCCTCAATGATCCTTCGGGCCTTTTTACATACCTGTCTTTGTAAATGTCCTGGATCATGGGAAGTTCACAACTACAGATGCACTGGGCTGTCCGCACCACTCTCTGCAGAGTCCTGCAATTAAGAGAGGTACAGTTCCCATACCAGGCAGTGATGCATCCAGTCAGGATGCTCTCAAATGTGCCCCTGTAGAAAGTTCTTAGGATTAGGGGGTCCACATCAAACTTCAACCGTCTGAGGTGAAAGAGCTGCTATTGTGCCTTTCTCACCACATAGCTGGTGTGTACAGACCACGTGAGGCCCTTGGTGATGTGGATGCCAAGGAACTCAAAGCTGTTTACCCTCTCAACCCCAGATCCATTGATATCAATGGGGGTAAATCCATCTCCATTCCTCCTGTAATGCACAACCAGCATGTTTTTTTTTTGCGCCATTCAGGGAGGGGTTGTTTTCTTGACACCATTGTGTCAGAGAGGTGACTTCTTCCCTGTAGGCTGCCTCGTAGTTGTTTGAGATTAGGCCAATCAGTGGTGTCGTCAGCAAAATTAATTAGCAAGTTAAAGTTTTGGGTGGCGACACCCACACATTAGGGGTACTGCTGCATTAGGACAAGAGCTGTTAGGATGGGAAACAGCTTCTTTAACAAGGCTGTAGGACAAATGAACTCCCTGCACCACCCAGGTCTCACCATGCATGAAGCACCAGTAGCATTATACTGCTTTACTTTTTAGATTGTATTATATATGTGGCTTATCTGTTTTATTTGTGGTAATATTATTTTACTTGTTAGGTGTGTGAGGTGTATGTACTGTGTTGTGCACCCTGCTCTGGAGGAACATTGTCAGTATACATGTGTTCAGTTGAATGACAATAACCTTGAACTTGAGTTTTTACCCTTAGAGTTGGAGTATTTGACTTTAACATTACAAGCAAATGTGTACATATACCATAGTTTACAGAGTTGTCAGTCTCAGTAAGTAGTCCTCCTCCTACTGTACCAAAGCCAAGCTGGTTCCACAATTGCAAGTGTTTCAGGTAATATTGGAAAATATGTTCATTATAGGGAAAATTGGAAAGTTAAAACATTATTGCAAATTAAACATGAGGAGGATAAACAAGTGAGTGTGGATTAATCCTGAGTCCTTAACAGACTGCCTCAGTGGAGCTCTCTACATTCTAGGAGCAATTACCGTAGATTTCGCACTACAGAGCGCACCTGATTAAAAGCTGCTGGCTCTAATTTTAGAAAGAAAATCAATTTTGTACTTGTACAGGCCGCACCGGATTTTCGGCTGCAGGTGTCCCACGTTGTAATATGAGATATTTACACAGAAAGATATTACACGTGAGGATTTTTTAACTTTTAATTAAATCCATATGGTAACATAAACAAATACATATTGCAAATGCTTTTTTTCGAACCGTGCCTGTAACGCGGCTACTTTTAAATATACGTTGCGTATACTTTTTTACTGAACAACATTCCAATATCTCCTAACGACTGGTAAAAAATATATATACTGCAGCCTACCAGGAAAAGTTATTGATCGCCTTTAACTTAAAAGCAGCGTTCCCTCAGATCTAATGCCGCTCGCGTAATGCGCTCGCCCCCACCTTCCCGTTTATCGCAAACCGGTATTTCCCACAAGACGCGGCAAAACCGGGTGTGACGTCATAGCATCCCGCGATGTAGTACAGAAAACAAATATAGTTAAAACACTTCTAACTTTAACTAGAAGTTACTAACAAATGAATTACTAAGCGAAAATATTATAAACTAAATAACTGCCATAAAGGCAGCACAATGCTTTTCTTCGAGTGTTTTCCATGTTGATGAGGGTGAGTACAAATGACTGATTTACAATAATTTAATTGTGAAAGTGCGCTTGATTTATCGTACAATTTCATTGGACCTCTGTGAACTACTCATCAATTTTATTGGTCTACTGTTACGAGGCAAAATGTTTTCGGCGGCATGAAAAAAAATCATGTATTAGCCGCACCGTATTAAAGGCCGCAGAGTTCAAAGCTGTTCAAAATGTGGGAAAAAAGTAGCGGCTTATAATCCAACATCTACGGTAGTTCTTGAAACAGCTTTAAGGTAGCAATCATGTCAATAATGAATATTACATGTAATTGACTTGGGTATACAGATAAGCATATAAGGGGTGGTGGGGTGATAATAAGACTACCAAAAGAAATGCAAGGTGCTCCTTCCATCTGCTAACCTGCAGGACACCCTTAGGCAAGGTACAGTACCTGCTTAGGCCCCTCCCCACGGATTAGAGTCTCATGAAGCGAGGGAGCAGGTAGTGGATGTTCATATGAGCAGCTGGTGCTTATCACAAGTCCTGCTTATGCGACCAGTGATGCCAAGCAGATAATGTCTGAAGAATATTGATAAGTACCAGGGTCACCTGTCTTGTAAAGACACCGCCCAGAAGAAAGCAATGGCAAACTACTTCTGTAGAGAAATTTGCCAGGAATGATCATGGTCGTGAGACCTTGATCAGCCACGTCATAGGACACAGCACATAAGGTCGATGATGATACAGATAAAACAAGTACTGCAATAAATTGAAACATATTCATTGATCTGCCATTTTACACTAAATATTTGGCTTTTTAAGATGAAACTTATAACGTAAATTATTTTAAACCTAGTACAATTTACAGAAAAATTTACGGGTAAAGTCATCTTTAGTTTGTTAAGGTAAAAATGAATTTTCCTTATTCAAAAAAGTAATGTTGATCGAATTGGAAAAATAGAAAATATTGAAATAAATTGCCTTTTACAAGTAAATGATTCAAATATAATATTTAAAATGCAGTCTCAACTGAATTTTTATTGCCAACCACTTTGAAAAATTGAATGCATTTTATTGCATCGAAGTCTTTTTGTTTTTCATTTCTTTGTAGTTTTTAATTTGCACAGTTTGAAATCCCATATTATCATCTCCAGAAACAATCTATCTTGAGCTGGAGAATAGGATAAAAACAGATTACCTTTAACATTACCAACACAATGGTTTATTAGTTAAAAAGCTTCTGTGGAATGCTATCAGATATATTTATATGCATTTTCAGAACACCATCAGTCAACAGATGTAAGAGTAGCAAACACATTAGATTGACCGCATCCTGAGAGATTAACCTTCCTGGACCTTTTGTGAGGAGCTTTTTCTTGTGCTTGTGATTTTAACTATTTCTAGTTCAGTTTAGTGACAGGATTCAATAGTGTAGAGTGGCAATCCTTTGGCATGTTATGATTCTTAAGCAAATCTTGAAGTGAGTTGTTTCATTTATCCAGATATACATTGAAGTTGGCATTAGCTGACTTGAATAAATGATTATGATAAATGTTTTACTATTTATTGTTATGTTTACTATTTATTGTTGCATTTGTTATGTTATGATTGCACTGCTCCTGGGAAACGCTGTCTCATTCTGCCCTGCAGAGCTGATGTACGGTTAGAATGACAAAAAAGTTTTTGAATCTTGAATTGATCGTTGATTAAAAATGTAACTTCCTAAACAGTAATTTTTTTTTATGCTCCTGGGATGTCAACAGAACAATTGATTATGACTGACGTATTATAGTTTTTGCAACTTCTCATAAAAAAGGTCATGTAAATAACGGCAGCCTCATACCACAGTGAGATAGGGACATGACTATTCTAGCATATGAAGTCCCCTCTGGTGGACTAGGCAGATGAGATCTACAGTGAGATCCAACAGCCAGGTAGGCGGAACTCAGTGATCCATGTAGAGTGAAGAGCATGAAGATGTCCTTAAGACCATAAAACGCCGGAGCAGAATTAGGCCATTCAGGCCATTGAGTCTGCTCTGCCATTCCATCATGGCTGATCCCGGATCCCACTCAACTCCATACACCTGCCTTCACATCATATCCTCTGATGCCCTGACCGATCAGGAAACGGTTAACTTCTGTCTTCAATATATGCACAGACTTGGCCTCCACCGCAGTCTGTGGCAGAGAATTCCACAGGTTTACTATTCTCTGGCTAAAAATATCCCTCTTTACCTCTCTTCTAAAGGGTCACCCCTAAATTTTGAGACTGTGCCCACTTATTCTGGATACCCCCTTCATAGGAAACATCCTCTCCACACCCACCTTATCTAGTCCTTTCAACATTCAGCAGGTTTCAATGAGATCCCCATGCATTCTTCTAAATTCCAGTGAGTACAGGCCCAAACTGCCAAACACTACTCATATGTTAATCCTTTCATTCCTGCAATCACCCTTGTGAACCTTCTCTGGACTCCGTCCAATGACAATACATCCTTTCTGCGATATGCCCAAAGCTGTTGACGTGTGGCCTGATTAGTGTCTTATAAAGGCTCAGCACTATCTCCTTGCTTTTATATTCCATTCCCCTTGAAATAAATGTCCTCGTTGCTTTTGCCTTCTTCACCACAGACTCAACCTGTAAATTAACCTTCTGGGAGTCTTGCACAAGGACTCCCAAGTCCCTCTGCACCTCATGTTTGAACCTTCTCCCCATTTAGATAATAGTCCACAGTATTGTTCCCTTTACCATAATGCAATATCATACATTTCCCAACACTGTATTCCATCTGCCACTTTTTTGCCCATTCTTCCAATTTCTCCTAAGTCCTACTGCAATCACATTGCTTACACAGCACTACCTACCCCTCCACCTATCTCCATATCATCAGCAAACTTTGACACAAAGCGATCAATTTCATTATCCAAATCATTGACAAAAAATGTGAAAAGTAGCAGTCCCAATACTGACCACTAAGGAACACTACCAGTCACCAGCAACCAACCAGAAAAGTCTCCTTTTCTTCCCACTCACTGCCTCCTGCTGGTCAGCCATCCCACCATCCATGCCAGTATCTTCCTGTAACACTATAGGATTTTATCTTGTTAAGCAGCCTCATATGTGGCACTTTATCAAATGTCTTCTGAAAATCCAAGTAAACGACATCCACTTTATTCACCCTGCTTCTTACTACCCCGAAGAACTCTAACAGATTTCTCAGGCAAGCTTTCCCTTCACAGAGGCTATGCTGACTTCAATTTATTTTATCATTAGTCTCCAAGTACCTCAAAACCTCCTCCTTAATAATAGACTCCAAGACTTTCCCAACCACTGAGGTAGGGATAACTGGCTTATAATCTCCTTTCTTTTGCCTCCCTCCCTTAAAGAGTGGAGTGACATTTGCATCTTCCAGTCCTCTTGGACCATGCCAGAATCAAGTGGTTCTTGACAGATCATGACTAGTGCGTTTGTTATTTCTTCAGCAAACTCGAAACACTGGGATGTAATCCATCTGGCCCAGGTGACTTATTCACCTTGTGATCTTTGAGTTTGCCCAGCACCATTTCCTTTGTAATAGCAATAGCACTCAATCATACTCCCTGACACTCACGGACCTCTGGCACACTGCTAGTGTCTTCCACAGTGAAGACAGATGCAAAGTACCCATTGAATTCATCTGCCATTTTTGTCCCCCATTACTACTTCAGCAGTACCATTTTCCAGTGGTCCAATATTAACTCTCACCTCCCTTTTACTCTTTATATAACCGGGAAAAAATACTTTTGGTATCCTGCTTTATATTATTGGCGAGTCTGCCCTCGTATTTCAACTTTTCCCTTCTTATAGCATTTTTTAGTTGTCAATTGTTGGATTTTAAAAGCTTCCCACTGCTTTTCCCAATGTTATCCACTGCAACCAAGGAAGGCCCCAGTTTATGACGCTTGTTTGTCTGGTGAATCCAGACTGCTGAGGTCGAGAGAATGACTTTTCCATTTTAAGAACTCTCAGCACAGGCTTCCTGTCATCATCGGAAATAATGGTCAACCATCATAAATGTCGAAGAGGCAACAATAACAGCACAATCTGTGGGTCAAAATGAAAAAAAAATGGATTTGAAGAAAATTATTTTCAAGGATATTATAAGTTTGAGGAATTAATGTATAGTTACTTGTTTTGATAGTCATGAAATTCCAAATTTTAGGAATTGGTAGTAAAAATGGTGCAATACATGTTAGGAGATGATTCTGACTGAAGTGAATTGTACTGTCAGTCGTTCTCAGAAGAACCTTTTTATTATTTTCTCAAGTAAAAAGTTCTTTCAGCTGTGAATAAGACAAGCAGCATAGTATAGTGATATTGTCTCTGCAACAAATTTCTCAATGGACAATGAATCCATGAACATTACCTCACTATTCTTTTCCTCTCTTTTTGCACCACTTATTTACTTCAATTTTAATGTAAATATATATTTAATGTTGGAAATTGTATTATTTATTGCAATGTACTGTTGCTGCAAAGCAACAAACTTAATTAGGTATGCCAGTGATATTAAACCTGATTCTGATCTTGATTGTCAAATTGACCTCAACTTATTTCTCATCGATTGACAACCAGTTTCTGCAGACAATATTGTTTTACATTATCTCAACACATGAGCCTAAAAGATCACTAATGGCTTACTGAGACACATCATTGCAATGATCTTTGCCTTGCCACATTGCAGTACTCTGCTATAGCTGAAAACTGCCAAATAGCATCACTAAGTATGGAAAGGGTTTACTTTTCAGAATGTTACAGATGAGAGTAATTGTACTGCAGAACACAATGCCAGAAGAAAAGGGACATTTCTGCTCTAAGACATATTAATACATTTGAAATAATTGACCTGTAAACAACTTGGGTACAGAAGAGATTGGATATTTGAAGGAAGCCCTCTATTGGTTGGGGTCGACCATGGATGTTGCGTCCCAGCTGTCTATGTTGTCATTGTCACTGGATACCACAAGCCAGGACAGAACGATATGGAGACCAAACTGTTACCTGTGCAGCAGGCTCCACGTCTTCGTGCAGACGATGAATCCAAAGAAATGGCAGAACCTGAATACTATTTGGAACCAGTGGCATCAGAGGAGTTGCCAGTCAGCATTGAACTCAATGTAGGAGTTCCAGCTCCAGATTATTCCTTGGATTTACTCCCGAAGTGTTCCCCATGAGTGGGTATGGCTGCAAAGGCAGAATAGATTTGAAATCAGTTTTCTTCCTCCTAGATGAGGTGCCAACTCCAGCCGACAAGACCCATCTTCCCAGATATTGGTAGATATCTAGAAATGTATCTGCTTGAAGAATATTTGCTCAAAAATTAATTATGGACACTGCAACCTGCCTTTTCCAAAAGTTCCCTCTGAAAAGCAGTGTTGGGCTATAAAAACAAACTTCACATCATTTTAAAAGTTTCTTCCTCTGGATAATTAATCTGATTAACATTCTAGTTACCCTCCCAGCAAGTCTATCTATTACCCTTGTGACTGCACTGCAGTGTAAACACTTTATATAACACTGTTTACATTGTAAATACATGCTGATATTTAGGTATTTCTGAATATTTTATTTCATACTCACGCATTAACCTCTAACTATTTTTATATAATTCTTTATAATTAGTAATTATTGTCTTAGTTGATTGTTGCACCCTGACCAGCACACCACAGCAAATTCCTAATATGTGTAAATATACAGTATAATGTGAATAAAGTTGATCCTTGATCCTTGCTCCTATTGTGTGTAGAGGCTACCTCATTCAGGTTTACCAGATTTACACAAAGCTGAATGCCAGAGACACTTGGTATTGGTATTTCTGAGATTTCTTGCATTGTAGTGGGCAATTCAAACTTTGTGTGTGATGATTTGGAATATACTTAAAATTCCATTGTTCAGAAACTGGAATTCCCCTTTGCTTGCATTGAGATGTCATCAATGCAGAGTCAGATCGCCAATTTTTTTATTTAAAAATGAAATTGTTTAGAAAAGGTGGTTCAAATAGTACTAGCAGTTTACACACCAAAACTAGGCATTTTCTGTGATGCTTAGTGCAGTGTGCACAATAGTGTCTTGTTTTACTTGTTCCCAAGATGAAGACATGTAGATTAATCTTAGTAGATGTGACAGGGTAGTGGCTATCCTTTCAATTATATCAAGAGGATTGTGACTACTAATTCTGTTCTGGTAGGCATAGTGATAAAGTATCAGAAATCACGACTAGATGCATGTCAAGTTCAAATCCATACTTGCCTGAAATATACAGTACCTTTAATGCGTATTTTGGTATTTTCTTGCCATTCCGTAATTTTTCAAAAATTGTTCAGCTAAAAACAGGCAGGCTCAAGCAAAAATTTCTAGTCATCCAACATTTCAAAAGCAGCTTGAAAAGCTCATTATGATCATAACACAATTGGGCAACAATTACTGATGCTACTTGTGTTTGTACATGTGTACACACACCTGATTGCTACTTTCTTGTGTAGGTAAATGAGCCCCAGAGAAAATGTCAGTGTATTACTCCTTGAGGAAGAAAATTGCAGAAACTTGTGTTAGTAATGTAGAAGAAAATTGGGCCATAATTATTTACACTCCCTAGAGTGCCAGCAGTTGTGGGAAATCTGCTTTTGTTGTCACAACCGTGATTTCAAACATTTTCAATTTAAGTACAGCTTAAATTAAATATACAACTAAAATAAACCACAGAAGCCATGTAGTAAATAAAATTAAAATGGTTAACATGCCTTCTGCTGGTTCTGGTTCTGCCTTCTCATTCATCATCCTCTCTTCTGCCCCAATCTCATGTTGTATATTTACTATTAAGCTTATCTGTCTAATCAGCCCAATTCCATCTATTCTATTACATTTTCCCCCCAAGGAAAACTGTTACCGCTTCTCAAGATCTGGGCCTGTAGGGAAATACTCACAGAAACGGAACTTGTTATCGGTGTTAGGGAAAAAAAGAGATAGTTTTGGAATTATCTTTAAAATGGAGCTATTCTCAGGCTGTTTAGCTTACACTGTGAAGCATGCATTTCTCTTTAAAAACAATCCAGTGAGACAAGAAATTGGAGTAATTACTTTCCTACATAAAGCAGTATATTTACAGAGCTGCCTGTTGAGAGATTGGGGATTGTGATGGTGCATTTCAGTTATGCTATCTCACAAATTGTTTTATTAACAGATTGAAGAAAATGACATAGCTGAAGTATAGGCATCAAAATGCAACCATTACTTTTAGTTATTTGCTCCTTTGGATAAAATTAATGATTGTGCTATCAAATCAAATCAGCTAGGTTTACACTTCTGTGAGCATCAACCCTATTTCATACAAACACCTAGGTTAGTGACTCTCTTCCACAGCCTTTCCAAAAACTAGTGTGAGGACTAGACTTCTAGCTAACATCTTATAAAAAGCCAAACAGCATGCCATGTCTAATAGTTAACTAGACTATAAATGAAACCATGACGGTTAACTCTGTAGCTGCTGGTGCTTATTGACCAATGCAGTAAAATATCCTGTATGCCTCCCTGTATTCCAGAAATTTCAGAGAAAGATTTCTTTAATCACTTTTACTCTTAGTGATGACACATTATTTAAATTGTAATTGCTCTCCTCCATTTCGTCTCATCTCATTTCAAAATACTATTACCAACAAGTAGTGCAGTAAGCTATTAAATATATAGCTGGGTTCACACTGTACTTGTGCTATACCCTTAAGTGGATATCATCTGATGCCCATTTCTAGTTATGTCTTGGCTCGTAATTCTATCTGAAACAATTTACAATGGATTCTTTTAATTGGGGCAACCATTTGTTTGGGATAACTCTAAAAGAACAAAAACTAATTGCGAAAATAGGCAAGATTCCCTTTGTTTATTTGGGACACTATTCCATTTAACTGGGGCAGGAGACTGTCGCCGAATAGCTTCTAACTAGCATCAGACTTGTGTACACTTATGTAGCCATTAGATACTACACCGTGCTTAGAGCAAACAGTTTTTAAGTAGCTTCAGATGCTTGTGTTCTAAAAGCAGTGATTTTTGTCACTGATAGTTGGCGACAAATAAGCAGTAAGACAATTCAGAACTGTCTTGCTCACTTCAATTTCAACCATTTCAAGCAGAAATGGCCGGGAGTGAAAACAAAATGATTTTACTACTTCAGAAATATAGGAACTATGAAGAATTTGAGGGTATCAATAATAATCTTGAATGTTATTATGAATTTGAAGATTTGGAAGATGCAATCATTGAAAGCATTGTACGAAGGCAGTCCATTATCTGCACTAGGTATCTGCGTTGATTTTGTCTGTTTAGAATCAATCAAAAGAACACAGCAGCATACAGGTATACCAAATTAATTTTTCCATCTATACCAATTAGAAACAAAAACAGTTTTATAGCACAGTAGTAGTATTGATGGTGTTCTAATTTGTTCTGTTTTATTTAAATACATAATTTGTTACTCAGTTTGTCTTTTGGATGCCTTTTTAATTATTTCCAAGAAAATTTCAGCTAATTGAGGCAGCTGCTTAATTGGACCAAAATGTACTGGTCCCGCTGTGTCCAATTAGCCAGAATCTACTGTACTTGCTTTTGATGATGTCATTCAAATCTATTGAACCTTATTTAAGCTCACCTCCAAAGGGCCATTGTGGACCTTCACAGTTCTGAATCTTCAAACTTTGGAAAAGATTTACAGATTACTACTCCGGTTGTCTGTCGTTTTCTTTTCCATTGCCCTTTCATCTGATCTAATCACGGCCTTCCATTTCTGTAGCTTCTCCTTGTACTTAGCCCTGTGTAATTAAGAGCTTGATGCTTTGACTTTGTAGAAATGTGGGACTGCAATATAGTGGCAATAAATGATATTTAACTCAAAGAAGGGAGGGGGAATTAGGAGCTTATTTTCCTCACTACGTTACTTAGAAAAAGGAGATGAAGAACAGAAGAGATAGCAGAATTGACAGAGTTGATACGTCAAAGGCAGATCAATTTAAAGAACAGTTGATCAGTGTTTTGTCATTGGGTTTATTGTGGGACAGATATAGGAAAATACATTTAGAAATATACTGGAATAATTGAATGGAGCTGCCAAGAGAGCTTTAATTATTCTAATATTGGCAATGTAAAAAAAATATGGAAGGAATGTTTTGAGGGCATTAAGGAAGGAAGTATTAGATTTAATTTTATTTGATGAAATAAGGCAGTGAGGGGCATTTGGGTCATATTGATCATAATAATAATATAAAAGACAAGGCATAAAAATAGTTAATTAGAATACTTTGAACCAGTGAGTTAAAAAAAATCTGGGCCAGCATCCATAGGAGACCCTATGCTGGTCTCCGCCCAATTCCTCTCAAGCGCTATAGTTATAACATACTTTTTTCTACCCCCATTAATCCAAAACAACCAACTAGTGCAATAAACCTGCCTCTGTTTAGGAGCATTAACTACAGTATTCACAGCCACTTTGCCTTAACCCAAAACAAAATAGCAATAAAATAAATTGCCTTCTCCACATCCACCCAACCAGGTCTAATAATAGTCACAACTGGCCTTAACCAACCCCAGTGAGCCTATTCTTCACATCTGTACTCATTTACACCTCATGTTCTCTGTTTATTTTTTATTTGCACAGGTTGTCTTCTTTTGCATATTGGTTATTCATCACACTTTATTTATGTATAGTTTTTCATAAATGATATTATATTCCTTTATTTTCCTGTAAGAGAATGAATCCCAATGTAGTACATGGTGACATATACATAATTTGAAAATAAATTTACTTTGACTTTCACTTTGGACTTTGACAATGGGCTTAGTAAATTGGAATGAAAAATTGGAAGGCCTAATGCACCTGAAAAATGAGATGCCAGGTCGAAGGGAGAGGCTCAGGTGCAGAACTAGCACATTCCCTGAATAAAATATGCATCTGGATGTGGAGCAAATATACAGTAGATAGTAAGAAAAGACTTTTGATAAATCTCATGTTCAAAATCCAGGTGAGGAAGAAATTGGAGGGAAAATCCAGAAAAAGAATAAGAAGAACAAAGGGAATAGATTTGTGACTAACAGAAAAAATTCAAAGTACTCTTCAAAGGAATGCTGAGTGACACAGTTAAGTGGGCTGTTGATCAGCTTTACTGCTTGGGGAAAGTAAGTGTTTGAGTCTGGTGGTCCTGGTGTGGTTGCTACATAGACTCCTCCCTGATGGAGTGGGGCAAACAGTTTTTATGTTGGCAATGGACATGACCTCCTACCTGATATTACCATAGCAGAGAGTACTGCCAAAGAAGGAGGTAACAGTAATATTAAATGTGTTAAATACATATAATAGGGGTTGCTTCAAAGAATGGTTATATTGAAAGCTAAGAAGCCACCTTTTTCGATATTCTGTAGATGGTGTTGTTCTGCATCAAGTTGCTGGTCATGGTGAATAGCAAATGCCATTTCTTCTATGTAGTGCATAATGGGAATTGCAGTTTCCTTCCAATAATGTTTTTTGAACAATAATACATAGCTATGAAGGGCTAAGCTGCCATGCCTTATGACCCATATTTGTTTCAGTTGATTTAATTCTCATTCTTGCTTTCCATGATCTTACTCTTCCCAACCTCTGTCATCTCCTTTTGATCTGTAACGTTCTGAACATCTAAGTTTGCTTTCTTTTTCCTCTACTTTCAGTGTAAATCCATGGGTGAAAGTCTGAGATTCCCTCAACAAGTCTCCACCTCTCTTTCCACCTTTAAGATATTTCTTAAAATCTCGACGGGTCTTTTAAACTTTTTATTATGGGACTTAAATTTTCGTTTTAGCTTAATATCCATCCCTCTTTAAAGTGCTTTGGCTGTTTGGTTACATTGAAGGTGAGATGTAAATGAAACTGGTTTTGATGAAATTAGGTAGGTGAGAGTGTGGTTTAGCCTAATTCTGGAATATTCCTTTCTGGGGAAGCTAATAGGGTAATCACTGATAGTCAGAGAGTGGGTGGGATAGTCTCCTATTCATTTCTGTATGTGGGTATATTTTTCCTGTTTTTGTATTGATCAACCTGAGCTACTGAAGAATAGGTTCACTGTTGGAATATTTGAAAGAGAAAATCCATGGGGAGCTGAGGGCAAACTAGCCCTGTTCCTTTCTGCTCCTCTGAACTTGAAGACCAATATGATTCCACATGTAGTGGTTCCGTATTTTACTTCCTGCTGTTGAAATAGTACTTCTGCCTCAGTCATTCTCATTAGCGAATGGTGTGTGCACAGAGATCTAAGTTTCTCCAGACAGGTGACAGTATTTGTGGTTGTGTGGAGACCATGGCTAATAATGTCTGGGCTAACAAGATCTATGACAGTAAAACAGATTTCAGTGCTGCCTATTAATCTTCAACATACCACTTCAAGAAACTATTGATTATAACCTTTGTTCCTAACATGAATTCCTACCCATGGATAAAGATGGGAAGAAGATCGGGCACTTCACCATAAAGGTGGGAGGGAAGGGTTAGCCTGGTTTCAGAGTAGATTGAAGAGCTGACATGAGATGAGTGAGGAAATTGGGCATGTATTATTACAAATCGGTAATAGTATATGCCTAATCTCCTTCCTAATTTGTGGTAGAGTGCTTATTTAGGCTGGCCGAAGTGCACCTCCCAGAATCATTGGTTGTGCTTGTCCCAGGACCACCAGTGGTCTGGCTGACCCATCACATCCTGACACTGATGAGACATGAAGAAACTGCAGGTGCTGGAATCTGCAGCAACGATTTGCAGGAACTCAATGCCTGACCTACTGAGTTCCTTCAGCATCTTGTTAGAGACTGGTGAGATAAGTAGCAATGACAACAGGATATCCAGCAACGGAAGTGAGGAGCCCAAGCCCTGAAAGCATCTCCGAAGGCACTGACGGCAGAAAAAAAAGCTTCCGGCTTTTCTGCTTGTGAAAGCTGCGAGAAGGATTTTTAATAGCTTGAAATATTTCTGACATTAAATGACATTTTAAAAAAACTACACCTTTCCACTTAAACTGCCGCAGCCACAAATTAAAGTACTGTAAACGATCTTTAAAAAAAGTAAAGAGTAAGTAATTCTGAAGGCTAATTGGGAGTAAGTCATTTGCAACCCCTCACCCCAGGTCAGTTTCACAGTGGCTGATCATTTAGCTCAAAGCCTCTTTCCTGCAATAATCTCATACTACTTGATCCTCTTAATATCTGAATAGCTATAAGTTCCTGTCTTGAATATATGCAGGGACTGAGCTTTTACATCTTATGTAAAAAAAAATTTCCAAAGATTCACTATCAATCTCGGTGAAACTTGTATGTTTCTCATCTCAATCCTGAATGGCTGGGCACTTATTTTGTGTGTGACTTCAGGTTCTAAACACCCCAGGCAAGAAAAGAGTTTTGCTGAATAAGCTCTGTCAAAACTTGCAAGAATTTTATGTGTCAACAAGATATCTTATTCTTTTTAAACTCGACAGTATTTGTCCTACTCTGTTTCCAACAGGGCAACCCACCTCCCAATCCTATGAATCAATCCGGCAAACCTTCAATGGAATCTGTTCCATATTTTGCAACATTATATTGGATTTGTCATTCACATCCTGTCTAAACCCTGAGAAACTACCTCCAAATGCTTCCTCAGTGGGGACCCGAGTCACCCCAACCACAAACTGTTCCAGCTGCTACCATTCAGGAAACTATACTGCAGCATAAAAGCCAGGACCAACAGGCTCCAGGACAGCTTCTTCCACCAGGCCATCAGACTGATTAATTCACGCTGATACAATTCTATTTCTATGCTATATTGACTGTCCTATTGTACATATTATTTATTACAAATTACTATAAATTACACATTTAGACGGAGACATAATGTTAAGATTTTTACTCCTCGTGTATGTGAAGGGTGTAAGTAATGAAGTCAATTCAATTCAATAGTACCCAAATCATTCCAGATTCTTGAGAAGCTACACTTGGTGTCCTGTGTTCAATTTTGATCACACTGCTATAAGAAAGATATTATTAAAATGGAAGGAATACAGAAATAATTTACAAGAATGTTGCCAGGACCTGAGGGACTGGGTTATAGGGAAGGTTTGGATTGGCTAGGAGCTTTTCCTTGGAGCATACACCTCCATCAGCCACCTCTCATCCTCCTTTGTTCCAGGGAATAGCCCTAGCTCACCCAACCTAACCACAAAATGCTCTTTAATCCAGGCAGCATCCTGCTAAATCTCCTCTGCACACTCTCGAAAGATTCCGCATTTTTCCTAGAATGAGGCAACCAGAACTGAACACAAGTGTAGTCTAACCAGAGTTTTATAGAGCTGCAACAATATCTTGTGACTTTTGAACTCAATCCCTCTAATAATGAAGACCCGCAGACCTTACACCTTCTTAACCACCCTATCAACTTGTGTGACAACTCAGAGGGTTCTAAGGATGTGGACCCCCCCCCCCACCCCGATCCCTCTCTTCCTATACATTAGCAAGAAACAAACCATTTACTCCACCTTCTATTTCGATCTTGCAAACTGCATTAACTCCATAATTCACACTCTTCTGGATGAACTCCATGTGCTACTTCTCCACCTAACTTTACATTCTGTCAATGTCCCGTTGTAACCTATGACAACTTTCTGCATGATCCACAACACCTTGAACCTTGGTGTCATCTGAAAACTCGCTAACCACCCCTCCATTTCCTCAACCAATCATTGGTAAAAATCGCAAACATTGGGGATCCAGGACAGATTTCTGTGGAGCAATACTAGTCACCTTCCTCTGGGCAGAATATACTTCTTCTACAGCCACCCCCTGCCCTCTGTGGGTAAGCCAATTCTGAATCCATGAACCCTGTACCTCATGACATTTGAATGAGTCTACCCTGGGAAACCTTTTCAAATGTCTTACCAAATTCCATTTACACCACATCTACCGCATCATGATAAGCCTTTTCCTTTGATCTAATACTATCTTTAACTTGTCCTGTTAGCTGTGGCTGAACCACTTTCTGACTAAATACATTGCATTAAAGGGATGTATATTTATGCAAGCTATGTACTAATTCTTCTAGTACTGTATTAGCTATTTTTTTACCATCATAATTAAAATAATTTCCAATCTTCTGTCATCAACATCATCGTTATGTGCCGTGACTTTATGATGTGGGTGATCATGGTCTAGTGCCATGATTGTTCTTGGCAAATATTTCATTGCCTCCTTCTGGGCAGTGTCTTTACAGACAGGTGACTCCAGCCATTATAAATAGTCGTCAGAGGTTGGATAAACAGGACCTGTGACGTGACTGCTTATACAACCATCCACCACCTGCTCTAATGGCTTCACGTGACCTCGATCAGGGGGCTAAGCAGGTGCTACACCTTGCCCAAGAGTGACCTGCAGGCCAGCTGGGGGGGAAGGAGCTCCAACCAGTTTATATCCTTTTGCATCAAAGGCCTCCCCAATTTCGCGCTATGACCTGAAAATTAACTCGCGCAGCTGCCTCTTATCACAAGTGCACAAGGGCACCATAGTGGCATAGCAGTTAGCATAACGCTGTTACAGTGTCTGCGATCGCTGATCAGGGTTCCATCCCTGCCGCATTTTGTAAGAAGTTTGTACGTTCTCCCATGACTGTGTGGGTTTCCTCCGACTGTCCAGTTTCCACCTACATTGCAAAGACATGTAGGTTAGCTTAGTAAGTTGTGGGCACGCTGTGTTGGCATCGGGAGCATGGTGCCACTTGCGAGCTGCCCACAACACACCCTCAGTGAAATGTATCATTTGCATCAACGACCATCTCAATCTGTTTGTTTCAATGTACATGTGACAAAATAAAGCTAATTTTAAAAAAAGTCTAGGTACTGGGACTCCAGCTGTTGACAAGCAATATATGGGTAATTGAATGAGAAAGTCATTACTTACACTCTACATGGATTCGTTCTCCATACTATGACTACATATTTGTTGTGATGATTCATTTTGTACATTTAGGTTTCCCATGATCATTTCTGACATCTGCTTAAGTACAATCACAAACAAGAGAAAATCTGCAGATGCTAGGAATCCAAGCAACACACACACAAAATGCTGCAGGAACTCAGCAGGTCAGGCAGCATCTATGGAAAAGAGTAGTTGTCATTTCAGACTGAGATCCTTCATCAGTATTCAATGAAGGGTCTCAGTCCGAAATGTCGACTGTACTCCTTTCCATAGATGCTGCCTGGCCTGATGAGTTCCTCCAACAATCTGTATCTGTTTAAGCAGCTCTAATTTTCTAATGCAGTAGATGCTGGTTAATTGAGACACATCAGGACCAGTACATTTTAACCCAATTAAGCAGCTATCCCAATTAGGCAAAGTTTCATGGAAATATATAGTTTGTAAAGGCATATATTAAACAAACTATCATTTAACTGGGTAACAAATTATGTATGTATTTAAATGAAATACAGAACAATTAGAAGACTGCCAATACTACTTACAGTATTATAAAAGTGTGTATTAGTTTGTAGCAGTTTTCCATGGAGGAATTCATCCAGTATATGCTGCCAAGTTCTTTTGATGAATCTAAATGAACAAAATTAATGCAGACAACTAGAGCAGATAACTTCATACAAAGCTCTTGACGATTGCATCTTCCAAATCTTCATTCTTAATGTAACATTCAAGATAATTGTTGTTAGCTTCAAATTTGTTGAAGTAGTGAAATCATTTCATTTTCACTCCCAGTGCCTCAATGTTTAAAACTGCAGTGAGCAAGCCAATTTCTCGCCAACTATCAGTGAGAAAAATCACTGCTTTTTGAACAGAAATGCATGCAACTGTCACTATTTAAAAGCTGTTTGCTCTAAGTATGGCATAGTGCCTACCAGCTACACAAGAGCACATGATTGACGCTAGTTAGAAACTGTTAGGCAACAGTCTCCTGTCCCAGTTAACCAGCATGGTGTCCCAAATAAACAAAGGGAATCTGGGCTATAATTAGTTTTTATTCAGAAAGAGTTGTCCCAAATAAGCAGCTGCCCTGATTAACTGGTGTTCCTATTAACTGGAATTCACTTTTCCCTACATTACCTTAACTGCATCAGCTGCAGATACAAGTCCTACTGTGTGCTCTTGCTCCATGCTTTATCTAACACCACTCTCACTGATTCTACTTCTCAGTTGTATGAGTTATGATTCTGTTTCTCAGGCTTTTAATATCAAGACTACCCCCATTTCTCAATTTTTCTTACAACCTCTAGAAATTAAAAATTAAATCTCAACCATGGTTATTTTGTAGCCACATAGTAGCTATCATATCATGTCCTCTTATTCCTATTTGTTTTGGAAGTTGTGAGCATTCTGATAAAGAGCCTCAGTTTTGTCTTTCCATCATTTTTTGCCAGTTTTGACTCTAATTGGAGATACACTGTGTGCTCGGTTCCTCCTGACAGACAGCAGTTATGATAACTAACACCATACTGCCTTGTCCTCTTGCTTTACTTTCTAAACTTTAGCTTACCAGGACGCTCCCCCAACTTTTCACTTCAAAATATCACCTACAGCCCTTGTTGGTCCCAGGACGATTCAAGGGCCCCCTTTTCCCTAGTACTGCTGCCTGTGTTCCCACATCAATTTTTGAGCTACACAGTCATCTTTCAATTCCACCATGGATGGTCCCAAACCCAGCTGTGAAAGGAGGAAGGTTGAGCATGGGACTAGCAACCCAATCCTGTAAAATCCCACAAAAATGCAAACAGAAGTTCCAAAGACGTCATCCCTGGGAGAGGAAGGATGCACCAAGAAGACTGGCCCAAGACATAAGACACTAGCAAGCTGTTGTCGGTGGACTGTGCCAGACTTAAGAAGACACTCACCTCTCTAATGTTTTTGAGTTCATACTAATTTTCCCAGGACTCAGCTAGTACTTGGTGACTTTCACCTTTATAATCCTGTTTTTTTTTTGGAATTGGACTTTTTAAACTACTTGTTTTCTTCCAATCAAATCAAATTTGTTTAATTATCATTTGATCATACATGAATACAGCCAAATGAAACAGCGGTCCTCTGGAGTCATGGTGCAAAATGTAACTCAGCACAAGGCACAGAGCACATTCGAGTTAGCGAACACAGTCACACAAAAAAAATATATATATATTTAGCCCAAATCCCTAAGTGACATGTCCCACAATTGAAGGTGCAGTTCCCAGCAGTCCGCAGATAAGCACATACACGCAATCCAGCTTGTCATTGCACCGATCGAACACCGGAGGGCAGCACCAACAGAAGAGGCCAATCCCAACTGAGCATGGATGCCACACTACACCGCCGCCTCTCCTGGACTGCAGCAGCAGGCAAGCCTGCAGCTTGAGGCCTAGTCCTCGCTACAACCGAGGCCTCATAGCTCCCCTAGCTTCTTCTTTCATCTTTTACATATGTCATTGGTTCTCACATGGAGCATGATTGTTGGATCATACTTCATACACTTTAAGTTAATATCCAGCTATGAGAAGATGTCCTCAGTTCTTGACAGGGTAGGCAACAGAACATTTGGGAATTTTGCTTATGGCTGGACAGAATAATATACAACTACATACAGTAACTATACTTATACTGCTTTATTCCTTTTCACACCCCATCAATACCCTACTGTATTACGATGCTGTGTTCAGTTTGCCAATCCTTCTTCCAATCTCCAAACAGGTCAGCTAATTTACAAATATAACTACAAAGGCTCTTTCAGTGTTGCATTCCCTTGTGCACAAGGTGTCTGTTCCACCCATTGTTGTTTCATTTCTTATCCTTTATGAATGTATTAAAATTATTAATATTGAATATATTCATTAACATGGTTTGCATATTTGTATGAGGATGATGGAGTTTTAATCCTAAAGAGATTTGGCAAATGCTGGAAATCCAGAATAACACACCCAAAATACTGGAGGTCAGGCAGCATCAAAGTGTTTATTCCTGTGTAGATGCCTGATTAAGGGAGATATCTGATGGTGCATGGCTATAAAGGTGATGTGCTTTACCTCTTGTACACTTAGAGAAGTTTACACAACAGATGATGAGCATAAGCCCAGCAGGGCTCTAGGATAGCCTGTTTACCTGCCTGTGTGATTTCATGAAAAATGGTATAAGGTGACAGAAGCAGAAAGAGTTGTTGCTGTATTTTGCCTTCAGACAGACAGACAGACAGACATACTTTACTGATCCCGAGGGAAATTGGGTTTCGTTACAGCTGCACCAACCAAAAATAGTGAAGAAATATAGCAATATAAAACCATAAATAATTAAATAATAATAAGTTAATCATGCCAAGTGGAAATAAGTCCAGGACCAGCCTATTGGCTCAGGGTGTCTGACACTCCTAGGGAGGAGTTGTAAAGTTTGATGGCCACAGGCAGTAATGACTTCCTATGACGCTCAGTGTTATATCTGGCTGAATGTACTCCTGTGCCTAACCAGTACATTATGGAGTGGATGGGAGTCTTTGTCCAAGATGGCATGCAACTTGGACAGCATCCTCTTTTCAGACACCACCGTCAGAGAGTCCAGTTCCACCCCCACAACATCACTGGCCTTACGAATGAGTTTGTTGATTCTGTTGGTGTCTGCTCCCCTCAGCCTACTGCCCCAGCACACAACAACAAACATGATAGCACTGGCCACCACAGACTCGTAGAACATCCTCAGCATCGTCCAGCAGATGTTAAAGGACCTCAGTCTCCTCAGGAAATAGAGACGGCTCTGACCCTTCTTGTAGACAGCCTCAGTGTTCTTTGACCAGTCCAGTTTATTGTCCATTCGTATCCGCAGGTATTTGTAATCCTCCACTATGTCCACACTGACCCCTTGGATGGAAACGGGGGTCACCAGTGCCTTAGCCCTCCTCAGGTCCACCACCAGCTCCTTAGCCTTTTTCACATTAAGCTGCAGATGATCCTGCTTGCACCATGTGACGGAGTTTCCCACCGTAGCCCTGTACTCAGCCTCATCTCCCTTGCTGATGAGTTTCACCTTTCCCAATATTAACTCCTAAAGCTGCCTCTGTGTCTAGTTGAGGGTCTGCATTGTGATAGCCCTATAGAACATTAAAATAAATTGATATGTTAAAGGCAGAAAAATGGTGGAAACACTCAGCAGGTAAGGCAGCAACTGTAGAGAAAGAAATCTGATTAACTTGCCTTGTTACTTATTGATGAGAAGAGGATATGCCATGTGGGGGGTCGATTTGCTTATCGGTTGAAAGCTGCTTCCATCGTACCAATCGTCAGTTGGCCCGTTTGCAGTATGCAGGGGCAGGTTCCCATTGGTTGCCTTGTGTGCCATGGCACTGGTGTCCGATGTGAAGCAGCTCAGCGGTATGAGAATAGCATGTGCAGGAGGCTCGGGCTCTTTCCTTTGTCCCCGGGCCCACTTCACACTGAGCTCACAACCTGTGTTTGAAGAACCATGCTCCAGACGAAGGAGCCCCACAGTACTCTTAGCTAGGGATCTGTTTGTTGAACATTTTGTTTTGTAGTTTGTGTAATTTGATGGGACTTAGATGGTTGGTCAAATCTTTTACTGTTGGTAAATAAATGATTGATGTGCTTATTTGTAATCATTGTCATCTGTCTCACTCACCAAACCCATGAACCTGTAGCTGCTTTCCATCCTGTTCAGTAGCCCCCTCTCCCAACCATACCAGATGGTAATGTTGCCAATTCAAATGCTGTCCAAGGTACATCCGTAGAAATTTGCAAGTGTTTTAGGTAGCAAATCAGATCTCCTTAAACTCCTGATCAAACATAGCTGCTGTCTTGCCTTCTTAATAGATGTATTAATACGTGATACTTATGCCTATACGGAGGTTTTATGAATGTATTAAAATTATTGATATTGAACATATTCATTAACATGGTTTGTGTATTGTATGAGGATGATAGAGTTTTAATCCTAAAGAGATTTGGCAAATGCTGGAAATCCAGAACAACACACACAAAATACTGGAGGTTAGGCAGCATCTTTGGAAATTAATAAAAGATCAATATTTCAGGCCAAGGCCCTTCATCAGGACTAGAAAGGAAGGGGGAAGATGTCAGAATAAGGAGCAGAATGGAGGGAAGAAAGGACAAGCTAGAAAATGATAGGTAAAGTCAAGTGGTGGGGGAGGGAAGGAAGATTGGCACCCGGGGAAGGTGATAGGCAGGTGAGGAGAAGAGGCAAGAGGCTGGAGTGGGGAATTGGAGGAGAGGAGAAAATTACCAGAAGTTAGAAAAATTGATATCCGTGCCATCAGGTTGGAGACTACCTAACTGGAATATCAGGTGTTGCTTCGAAGAGTAGCCTCATCGTGGCAGAAGACTAACAGAAGCATGGACTAACATGTTAGAATGGGGAGGGGAATAGCATTAAAATGTTTAGCCACTGGGAAATTCTACCTTTTGCAGATGGAGCAATGTTAATCATCACTACTTTATATTTAGCTGCAGAAGTCCTTTGGAGTAAAATTATTTAAATGACATGTACTATTAATTTAAAGGTGCTATTTCTGTGACTGTATATGGAAGCTGAAGAATTATTGTACTTGGTATTTATATTACTAAAAGAAAAAATGTGCTGAAAATATGCTTTTATCCAGAGCTCTACCTAATTGGCTATCTTATTTTTAAATAAAGACTGTTTTAAATAAGATTTCGGAAACAAGTGTTATTCTGTGTTACAGCAACCAACATATTACTGATACTAAATATAGTGAGTTATTTTGTTCTCCATATCCTGACATCTGATTAAGTAACCAAATGTATTATTCTCTGTAACAGTAAATTCATTTCTGAGTTTAAAACATCTCTTTGACCTCCCTCAAGAGCAGTGTCTGAAATACTTCAAAGCATTCCAAGTGAATTGGTAAGGTTAGGTATCTTTCAGATGAATGGTTAAAATGAACACTTGATCTTTAGAACCTGATCTTCCTTCACATTTTATTTGACCAGTGTTTCTGAGAATGATCTTGACATAGTTAATGATGTTCCTTTAGAACTCAGATCTGAATAATGAATTGTTGCCCACTTAATTGTATTGCTTTGATAACTTGAACAGTACTGAACCGGAGAATGCAGAAAATGGATTTCATAAGGTGATTTGTGTGACATTCTGAAAAATGATCTTATGTAGTGAACTGATTTAATGGAAATCGAACTCTAGTGCCACACTGAACACATTGTATTGAAGTTGGAGTGGATGATCTTTTCATTGCAGTATCATGCAGAGAGGCAACTGGAATGTGGTAGACCTTAGTGGAACTTCAATTTAATCATCTCTCCTTTTTGTATTTGCAGGTCTAGCAATAGCCAGTGCACTTATAGATATTTCACAACAAAAGCCAAGTGAGTGCAAAGAGAAGACGTCAGCCATTAGGAACAGAAAGCAGCTCCCTCCAACACATCAAGGAACTTGTGTATAAGAAAAAATAAAAACTGCACTTGTTTATTCAGTAAGCCATTTTCCTTTTTGATATGGCTTTGATTTAGAGCCACCCAACAGCCTCAGTTTTTCAAGAGGTGACAAGAACATTAAAAAAAACTTGCCCTGTGATCTTCGGGTGTGAAGTCAGCGATGAGTCCTTTAACAGTGGGTAGAGGTCACACTTGCCTTCAACGCTGCCGATTTGATTTATTGCATTTTCACACCATTAACCATGTTTGTAAATATGATTGTGGAAATAAAATTAGATATGTTAAATGACCACAGAAATGTTATTTTCATTTTAGCCACACGCTGATGGCCATTGATTGTGGTTTGAATAACTATCAGTATTTAAGAATGTTAAAGTATTAATGCAAATGTGTTAACTGAAGAATGTTTTTGAAATATGCAGTACTGCAACTTGGGTAAATGTGAGGAGAAGGAAAGAAAGGCATAGATATTGATGCATATGTTACTGTCCCTGAAATTTCCAATTAATGAAGAGGTCATGAAATAATACTGTAGTGTGCAGTTTGATCCATGGTGACTTGCATGTTCCAGTGGTGCTGGATCAATAATTCGAAACCAGTTGTATGTTAATCATTGAACAAAAATATAGTACATCTGTTGCAATTTATGCTATTCCTGGATTCTGCGTTTGCATTCTTAGGGAATACATTAATGCTCTCCGATTGAATTAGGAGGGCATTTGTAAAGAAATATTATTTATTGCAAACATCTAATGAAATCTGCACAAGCTGCATTTTCTCTACATTTCAATTAATGCCGTTTGGTGTAGGTTGACCAACAACTCTCTGAAACAAAATTCTCAACCACCAAGCAGGGAAAGCAGGTGGTGCAGTCACTCTCAGAATTCATCATGTAAGTAACTTTGATCAGTATTGATTGGCATGACAGCTAAGAAATGAAGGACACAGGGGAGAAGAGGAAAGTGAGTCCCTGTTTTTCTTTTGCAGTTCTTGGGTGGTTTATGCAACTGATTGTATTAATTTATAGTTGAACTACACAAATTTGGTGGAAGTATTCCATCGCCCTGCATTTAGGGATAATTTTTTAATAAATTGCAACCCATCTGATAGCTACCATGTAAAAATATCTATTCGGATTCTTATGTCTTGAGGAAATCTAGTAGAATTATAGTAGTCAATGATCTTGGACCAATAGAAGCTGTTCTCTTCATGTTACATTTGCACTGATCTGTGAGATTTTAGTTCTAACCTCGTGGAATCACTTTTAAGTCACTGTGCATTAAGGACTGATGAAAGATTCACGTTTTTCAGGCCTCATACTTTGGTTAAGGGCTCCATGAATTTTTATTACCCATTTGTCTCTTGCCACCTTAATTCATTCATCTGTAAAGTTGCCGCATCTGTAAATATACATCTGACAGCATCAGTCAGGTGACTGCACAAAGAAGTATTTTACACAGAAATGTTTAGATTTGTATCATTAAGGAACAGCCAACATAAGATCTGTGTTAACCTGGGCCTATGTAAAACAATTTTGAAACTTCAGCGTATTAAAAAAAATTCAAATTATTGTTTCTTGAACTTTCTTTCCTGTATCATGTGTATCATGGACAATTTTTGTTTTGCCTTGAGATGTTACATGATTTTTTTTCAATAGTGTTGGCTCGGGGGTGTTAAAGAAATAAAGTCGAATGAGTCCATGAAATGACAAAGTTGAAATTGCTGCAGAATGAATCAATGCTTTGTTACACTTTGAGTTTTGATTTAATATTGTATCTTGAGCAATTCTACTGAATTAATCTTCCACCCTACAAATGAGAAATTGCACATTTCACCATTGTGCAAAGAAAATGCTTTCTGACCAATAATACAATTTGTTAATTTTCAGTTATTGCTAGTAAAGGAACATTTCAACAAGTAGTATTAATAATAGCATAACAAAAATCTGTTGTACAGATTGAATACTTTAGTGTGGTATGTGGAGAGGTGGGTGAGGGAAGTGTGGGGTAAAATTCTTTCAGAAGTTTGGAGGAGCAAATCTGCAGAGAGATAGCAGACAACTGCAGGAAACATAAAGTTGTGATAGTAGGGGATTTTAATTTTCCACATATTGATTGGGACTCCCATACTGTTAAAGGTCTAGATGGGTTAGAGTTTGTAAAATGTGTTCAGGAAAGTTTTCTAAATCAATATATAGAGGTACCAACTAGAGAGGATGCAATATTAGATCACCTATTAGGAAACGAGTTAGGACAGGTGACAGAAGTGTGTGTAGGGGAACACTGATTCCAGTGATCATAACACCATTAGATTCAACTTGATCACGGATAAAGATAGATCTGGTCCTCTGGTTGAGGTTCTAAACTGGAAAAAGGCCAAATTTGAAGAAATAAGAAAGGATCTAAAAAGCATGATTTGGGACAGGTTGTTCGCTGGCAAGGATGTGATTGGTAAGTGGGAAACCATCAAAGCAGAAATTTTGAGAGTGCAGAATTTGTTTGTTCCTGTCAGGATTAAAGGCAAAGTGAATAAGAATAAGGAACGTTGGTTCTCAAGGATATTGGAACTCTGATAAAGACGAAGAGAGAGATATATAACATGTATGGGGAAAAGGGAGCAAATAAGGTGCTTGAGGAGTATAAAAAGTACAAAAAGAACTTGAAAGAAATCAGGAGGGCTAAAAGAAGACATGAGGTTGCTTTGGCAGTCAAGGTGAAGGATAATCCAAAGAACTTTACGGGTATATTAAGAGCAAAAGGATAGTGAAATCAGAGTGGTTGGCTATGTATGGAACCAAAAGAAATGGGGAGATCTTAAATGTTTTTTTTGCATCTAAGGAAACTGGCATGGAGTCAATGGAAATAAGGCAAACAAGTAGTGAGGTCATGGAACCGATACAGATTGAAGAGGAGGAGGTGCTTGCTATCTTGAGGAAAATGAGAGTAGATGAATCCCCAAGACCTGACTGGGTATTCCCTTGGACTTTGAAGGAGACAAGTGTTGAAATTGCAGGGGCTCTGGCAGATATATTTGAAATATTGGTATCTACGGGTGAGGTGCCGAAGGATTGGAGGATAGCTCATGTTGTTCTGTTGTTTAAAAAAGGCTCCAAAAGTAATCCAGGAAATTATAAACCAGTAAGTTTGACGTCAGTAGTAGGTAAATTATTGGAAGGAGTACTAACAAATTTACAGATCAACAAATTTGCTGATGATACATACTCTCTCCGGTCCTGTTCACCCTGTACACATCAGACTTCCAATATAACTCGGAGTCCTGCCATGTGCAGAAGTTCGCTGATGACACGGCCATAGTGGGGTGTGTCAGGAATGGACAGGAGGAGGAGTATAGGAAACTGATACAGGACTTTGTGATATGGTGCAACTCAAACTACCTGCGTCTCAATATCACCAAGACCAAGGAGATGGTGGTGGACTTTAGGAGATCTAGGCCTCATATGGAGCCAGTGATCATTAATGGAGAATGTGTGGAGCAGGTTAAGACCTACAAGTATCTGGGAGTACAGTTAGACGAGAAGCTAGACTGGACTGCCAACACAGATGCCTTGTGCAGGAAGGCACAGAGTCGACTGTACTTCCTTAGAAGGTTGGCGTCATTCAATGTCTGTAGTGAGATGCTGAAGATGTTCTATAGGTCAGTTGTGGAGAGCGCCCTCTTCTTTGTGGTGGCGTGTTGGGGAGGAAGCATTAAGAAGAGGGACGCCTCACGTCTTAATAAGCTGGTAAGGAAGGCGGGCTCTGTCGTGGGCAAAGTACTGGAGAGTTTAACATCGGTAGCTGAGCGAAGGGCGCTGAGTAGGCTACGGTCAATTATGGATAACTCTGAACATCCTCTACATAGCACCATCCAGAGACAGAGAAGCAGTTTCAGCGACAGGTTACTATCGATGCAATGCTCCTCAGACAGGATGAAGAGGTCAATACTCCCCAATGCCATTAGGCTTTACAATTCTACCGCCAGGACTTAAGAACTTTTTAAAAGCTATTATTAATGCTTTTTGAGATAGTGATTTAGATGCATATCATATTTTTTTACTGAGTTAAGTATTGTATGTAATTAGTTTGCTACAACAAGTGTATGGGACATTGGAAAAAAAGTTGAATTTCCCCATGGGGATAAATAAAGTATCTATCTATCTATCTATCTATCTATCTAAGAGATAGGATCTACAAGTATTTGGATAGACAGGAACTTATTAGGGAGAGTCAACATGGCTTTGTGTGTGGTAGGTCATGTTTAATAAATCTATTAGAGTTTTTCAAGGAGGTTACTAGGAAAGTGGATGAAGGGAAGGCAGTGGATGTTGTCTAAATGGACTTCAGTAAGGCCTTTGATGAGGTCCTGTATGGGAAGTTAGTTAGGAAGATTCAGTCGTTAAGTATACATGGTGAGGTAGTAAATTGGATTAGACATTGGCTCAATGGGAGAAGCCAGAGAGTGGTAGTGGAGGATTGCTTCTCTGAGTGGAGGCCTGTGACTAGTGGTGTGCCACAGGGATCAGTGCTGGGTCCATTGTTATTTGTCATCTATATCAATGATCTGGATGATAATGTGGTAAATTGGATCAACAAATTTGCTGATGATACAAAGATTGGAGGTGTAGTGGACAGTGAGAAAGGTTTTCAAAGCTTGCAAAGGGGATTTGGACCATTTGGAAAAATGGGCTGAAAAATGGCAGATGGAGCTTAATACAGACAGGTATGAAGTATTGCACTTTGGAAGGACAAACCAAGGTAGAACATACAAGGTAAATGGTAGGGCACTGAGGAGTGCAGTAGAACAGAGGGATCTGGGGATACAGATACAAAATTCCCTAAAAATGGCGTCACAGGTAGATAGGGTCGTAAAGAGAGCTTTTGACACATTGGCCTTTATAAGTCATAAAGTATTGAGTATAAGAGTTGAAATGTTATGGTGAGGTTGTATAAGGCATTAGTGAGGCTGAATTTGGAGTATTGTGTGCAGTTTTGGTCACCAAATTACAGGAAGAATATTAATAAGGTTGAAAGAGTGCAGAGAAGGTTTACAAAGATGTTGCTGGGACTTGAGAAACTGAATTACAGAGAAAGGCTGAATAGGTTAGGACTTTATTCCCTGGAGCGTAGAAGAATGAGGGAAGATCAGATAGAGGTATATAAAATTATGATGGGTATAGATAGAGAGAATTCAAGCAGGCTTTTTCCACTGAGGCTAGAGGAGAAAAAAAAACCAGAGGACATGGGTTGCCAGTTGAAGTGGTGAATGCAGGCTCACTTTTAACATTTGAGAATAACTTGGACGGGTACATGGATGAGAGGTGTATGGAAGGATCAGGTGCAGGTCAGTGGGACTAGGCAGAAAAATGGTTCGGCACAGCCAAGAAGGGCCAAAAGGCCTGTTTCTGTGCTGTAATGTTCTATGGTTCTAAGTTAAATTTGTAATTTCAGATCAAAAAGTGAGGCCAGATTTCACTGAGAAGTTACAACAAGCAAAAATTATCCACATTTTATGCTCCACAAGTTGACAACAGAATGGAAAGTGTGGATTATCTTCAGGTTTGTCAGTCACAGTCACACCAGACGAGGATATCTTTGACCAAACATGCAAGGATCTACACGTCAACAAGGGAAAAGTCTGAATTGTGGACAATTCTTGGCTCAATTGCAGTTCAAAATAGTTTTTGACATTGGTGGTACTGATATCCAGATAGTTATCATGAAGGGATGTTCATCAGCTGGCTAAGTGGTCTGAGGAATGGCTAACACACACAAAATGCCGATGGAATGCAGCAGGCCAGGCAGCATCTATAGGAAGAAGTACAGTCGACGTTTCGGGCCGAGACCCTTCATCAGGACTAACTGAAAGAAAAGATAATAAGAGGTTTGAAAGTGGGAGTGGGAGGGGGAAATCCGAAAAGATAAGAGAAGACCGGAGGAGGAGGGGTGAAGCTAAGAGCTGGAAAGGTGATTGGCAAAAGGGATATACAGTTGGAGAAGGGAAAGGATCATGGAACGGGAGGCCTAGGGAGAAAGAAAGGGTGAGGGGAGCACCAGAGGGAGGTGGAGAGCAGGCAAGGAGTGATTGTGAGAGGGAAAGAGAGAGAGAGAAAAGGGGGAATAAATAAATAGGGATGGGGTAAGAAGGGAAGGAGGGGCACTAACGGAAGTTAGAGAAATCGATGTTCATGCCATCAAGTTGGAGGCTACCCAGATGAAATATAAGGTGTTGTTCCTCCAACCTGAGTGTGACCTCATCTTGACAGTAGAGGAGGCCATGGATAGACATATCAGAATGGGAATGGGACATTGAATTAAAATGTGTGGCCTGGGAGATCCTGCTTTCTCTGGCGGACCGAGCATAGGTGTTCAGTGAAACGGTCTCCCAGTCTGTGTCGGGTCTCACCAATATATAGAAGGCCGCACCGGGAGCACCGGACACAGTATTTCACACCAGCTGATTCACACTCACAGGTGAACCCGATGCAGACTGGGAGACCATTTCTCTGAAACCCGACGCAGACTGGGAGACCGTTTCGCTGAACACCTACGCTCTGTCCACCAGAGAAAGCAGGATTGGTATACAGAATGAGCTTCAGAGTGAGGCAGGGTATATTAACAACATTGAAAAGTTACTTGAACGACTACAGTACATAGAAAAGGTTTAGAGCAATACGATTCAAAGGTGTGCAAGTGGTATTAGCTTAAAAGGGAATCGTGGTTGGCATGCCGCAATTGGGCTAAAGTGCCTGATTCTGTGCGGTATGACAATATTTTTAATGATAATCACCAAGGTGAAAACATTTGTTTTGGGATTCCTTTTTAGATCAGTTGGTATTTCCTCTTTTCTGCTTCAGTTTCCTTATCCTTTTAGACGCCAAGTCTCCATTTCTGTTCCTTGACTACTAGCCCCATCTTCCTTATTTTCAATGCTGCTCCAATTTCCTTTGTTTTTCGGTGTCCTGTTTTATATTAACAAGAATCCCCAAGCTGAGCCTCTCACCTGTATTGCTTTCATTATCTTCTTTTATAGGATGCAAAACCGGGCCTAGAAGTGGTAGATGCAGTTCAACCCAGATAAGTGTGAAGTGGTTCATTTTGGTAGGTCAAATATGATTGCAGAATATAGTTTTAATGGTAAGATTCTTGGCAGTGTGGAGGATCAGAAGGATCTTGGGGTCTGAGTCCATAGGACGCTCAAAGCAGCTGTGCAGGTTTACTCTGAGGTTAAGAAGGCATACGGTGCATTGGCCTTCATCAATCATGGAATTGAATTTAGAAGCCGAGAGGTAATGTTGCAGCTATATAGGACCCTGGTCAGACCCCACTTGGAGTACCGTGCTCAGTTCTGGTCGCCTCACTACAGGAAGGATGTGGAACACATAGAAAGGGTGTAAAGGAGATTTACAAGGATGTTGCCTGGTTTGGGGAGAATGCCTTATGAGAATAGGTTGAGTGAACTCGGCCTTTTCATCTTGGAGTGAAGGAGGATGAGAGTTGACCTGATAGAGGTGTGTAAGGGGTTCCTTCTTTTATGATACTGCGTATGTAATCAACATGGCTTCTTTCTTTGTTAAAAGTAAAAATGCTTCTTTGTTATGCTAACTGGTGAGAGAGTGCTTTCTCTCGCAGCTTGTTTGGGTTATAATTACTGATAATGAGAATTGTATTCGTTTGTTAACCAATTGGGATAAAGGTTATTCGTCCTTGTGGGTCTGTAAGCTAGTGTTGGGTGGGCTTTGGGGGAGACGGCGCGAAGGGGTTAGAGGGAGAAGACGCGATGTTGTAAGCTGGGTGACGGAACGGCCCCTGAGCGGGGGTCCCAGGCCTGAGGTTTTCGGCAAGGTGAAGAGATGAGGACAGATTCATGTGGAGCATCTGGTCGACCACCGTGGTTGGTCCCAGGCAGCGGGTCAAGGAGGCTGGAGGGGATCGAATGGTGGCAAGAATACTTCGTTAACTGAGCTCCGACAGTTGTGCACGAAGTGGTTGCACTTTGATAAGTTTGGCGCCTTTTTCTTTTCCTTTTATATTGTATCTCTATTAAATACATAGTTCCAGTAAGATCTATAAAGTGTAACCCTTTAATCGCATATGGTGTACTGTCTGTTATTTGGCGTGGTGGGGACATCACACAGCATCTACACAAGCTGATTACCCAGTCTGGCGGGGCCGAAGGCTGCTCCCCCTAGACGAGAACGAGCTGAGCGTGCCTGAGGCTTAGCAGGGGGCTATAGGTGTACAAGATGATGAGAGGCATTGATCGTGTGATAGTCAGAGGCTTTTTCCCAGGGCTGAAATGGTTGCCACAAGAGGACACAGGTTTAAGGTGCTGGGGAGCAGGTACAGAGGAGATGTCAGGGGTAAGTTTTTTACTCAGAGAGTGGTGAGTGAGTGGAATGGGCTGCCGGCAACGGTGGTAGAGGCAGATTTGATAGGGTCTTTTAAGAGACTTTTGGATAGGTTCATGAAGCTTAGTAAAATAGAGGGCTATAGGTAAGCCTAGTAATTTCTAAGGTAGGGACATGTTCGGCACAACTTTGCATTGTGCTGTAGGTTGTCTATGTTTTCTCCCAGGTGCCTTTCCCTACTGTTCCCATATACTTCGCATTTTATCATTTGAACTGGAAGACTTTTCCCCCTTTCATTCTCTTTTATAATCTGCAACCTGACTGATAAAAGCTATTTTAAAGAACCATTAAACAACACTTTGCTTTAAAATATAACATTGCTGGTTCATCATTAGCTGAACCACAGGAGATCCACCAGTTTTAAAGTAAATGGTGTAATTTGGCACAGTTCCATGAATTATTTTGAGTGTGCACAAACTGGAACTCCTATTAACAGAGGGATCACTGAGCAGATTTGGAAAGCTGCAAAAGGAAAGGTGGTTTTCATTTATGAGGCAATTTATTAAACTTCCACATTTCTATTGAGATGCGCATTTTAGTTGGGATTAATCTAAGACATTTTATGGGGAAGGAAGTGCAAATAACTAAAGAATAGAATAAACAATAAATAGAATAGAAGCTCATGTATGAACTCATTGAGGAATATGTTTTGCTATTATCACGAGCCAAACTCAATGCGTAGTAAATCTTTTTTGGACTAAAGAGCTTGATTAAGGGTCTAATAATGACTGATGTGAAAAACGTTATACCAGATATTGCCTACTGGTGCTTGGCAACGGATCTCCAGATGCTCAAATTTCAAAAGTTCAAGTGCATTTATTATCAAAGTATGTATACCATATAAGAAAATAAGACATAGGAGCAGAATTAGGCCATTTGGCCCATCGAGTCTGCTCCGCCATTCAATCATGGCTGACCCTTTTTTCTGTCTCCTCTTCAACCCCAGTTCCTGGCCTTCTCCCCGTTACCTTTGATGCCATGTCCATAGAACCATAGAACACTACAGCACAGTACAGGCCCTTCAGCCCTCCATGTTGTGCCAACCCATATGTCCAATCAAGAACTTATCAATCTCTGCCTTAAATACACTCAACGACCTGGCCTCCACAGCTGCATGTGGCAACAAATTTCACAAATTCACCACCCTTAGGCTAAAGAAATTTCTCCACATCTCTGTTTTAAGAGGGCATCCCTCTATCCTGAAGCTGTGCCCTCTTGTACTAGACTCTCCCACCATGGAAAACATCCTTTCCACATCTACTCTGTATAGGTCTTTCAACATTTGAAAGGTTTCAATGAGTTGTCCTTCTGAATTCCAGCGAGTACAGACACAGAGCCATCAAACGTTCCTTGTATGATAACCCTTCCATTCCTGGAATCATCCTTGTGAACCTCCTCTGGACCCTCTCCAATACCAGCACATCTTTTCTAAGATGAGTGGCCCAAAACTGTTCTCAATATTCAAGATGAGGCCTCACTGGTGCCTTATAAAGCCTCAGCATTACCTCCTTGCTCTTGTATTCTAGACTTCTTGAAATGAATGAACGTGGCATTTGCCTTCCTCACCACTGACTCAACCTGCAAGTTAACCTTCAGGGTGTTCTGCACGAGGACCCCAAAGTCCCTCTGCATCTCAGATTCCTGGGTGATCTCCCCGTTTAGAAAATAACCCACACATTTATTTCTACTACCAAAGTTCATGGCCATACAATTTCCAACATTGTATTTCATTTGCCACTTTCTTGCCCAATCTCCTAATATACAACCTTGAGATTCGTCTTCTTGCAGGCAGTCATAAAACAAAGAAACACAATGGAATCCACAAAACGTACACACAACAAAGACCATCAATCTCCTAATGGGTGAAAAAGAAAGAACACATCGTGCGGACACGGAGCCAGTTCAGGGCTGAAACCAGTCCAGGAGCCTGATAGCTGTGAGTTATGGACATGGGGTCCGTTCAGAAGCTTGATTGCTGCAGGCCACAGACAAGGAGCCAGTTACACGCGTTGCTGATCCCCCTCTTACTAGGAGCTAATTCCCCATTGGATTCTAACTGAATCACAATCAGAATCGCTTTATTGCCAGTATGTGAAACATATCAGAATTGATTGTGGTTTGGTGCCAATCATAAAACAAAAGACAATACCATAACAGACAGCACAATAGCAACCAACAATTTACAAGACAATTGCAAATGTCAATAATCAAAGTGAAATAAATGTGAACCTATGAATAAACTCAGTAATTACCAACAGAATAAGGAGAGCAGGAAAGACCATTTATCAGATGTTGTGGAGGGACAGTTAGGTAATTACACCTAAGTGAGTTTTGTTGAGAAGCTGGATAGCTACAGGAAAGAATTTTCAGAGATGATGTGATGTCCTGGTGCTGATGGACTTGATGGACAATTCATGAGGAAAGGATCCTACTGAGCTGCAAGACATAGAAAGCTATGGTATCTGTTCCAGGTCGGTCTTGAACTCAGCGGTTGAATACGGTAAAATGATTTCTTTCTTCTGGAAAGGATGTTAAGCCCAATATATAATGCCATAAAGTCATAGAAAATTACAGCACAGAAACAGGCCCTTTGGACCATCTAGTCTTTGCCAAACCATTTAAATTGCCTACTCTCAATGACCTGCACCAGAACCATAGCCCTCCATACCCCTACCATCCATGCACCTGTCCAAATGTAACGCCCTGGTTAAGATTTTTACTGCTATGCTGTAGGTGTTTCATTTTAGCAGTTTTGTAAGAGCAGTCTGTTCTGCTTTCAGCTTGTTTGAGTTTGAGCTGAGATAAGGGGCTTTGATGTTCAACTTAGGAATATGGAGTCAGCCAATCAGAATGGTGGAATTTGGAGAAGGTTCTAGAGAACGCTGGATGGAGAGGTTTTTGTGATGGACACTGGTCTTTCTGGCAGGAGCTGGGAGAAGACAGGAGGGAAGATGGCTGAGGATGCCATCCTTGTTGCTGAAGGAGCTCTGTGCAGATGAATGGCTTCAAGGAGGAAGGACCCATTGGTCTCAGAGAGTCCTTTTGTTCGAGATGGATTTCGAGCGACATTCGGAAGGCGGAGTGTGCTTTCCCGCAGACCGAGGGTCCAGTGCATGAGTTAAAGTCTATTTCAAGATGAGCTCCAACTTAAGTAGACATTTGACTGTTTAATTATGATGGGCCCTTTTGTTTTTCTTTCTTTCTTTTCTTTAATAACAATTTGTTTAAGTTAACATTCTTAAATATACTTTCTTTATAATTGTATGCGGTGTACAGTCTGTGATGGGTGATTGGATGGGAGCAGTAAGTTACATAGCATTCATACAAATTGAGATTCGGGTGGGTGAGACATCACAACCTCATGGGTTTAGCGAGACCCAGGTCGTATCCACCCTAGACATATGGTGTCTGATAAATGTGGTCTTCACACCAACGAGTCTGATGGCTGTTAGCAAGGGGTAACGAGCCGCATCTCTAGAGACGCACAGTAAAAAGGGGTTTCACAAACTTCTTAACCATTGAACTTGAGCTTGCCTTCACCATGTACACTCACAGCTCGTTCCACATTCTCACAACCCTCTGGGTGAAGAAGTTTCCCCTTGTATTCCTCTTAAACTTTTCAACTTCCACCTTTAACCAATGACTTTTGTGGGAAAAGCATGCTTGAATTTTCCCAATCTATACCTCTCATCATTTTGTATGCATCTAACAACTCTCCTCTCAATCTTCTACATTCCAAGGAATAAAGTCCTAACCTATTCAATATTTCCATATAACTCAGGTCCTGCAGACCTGGCAACAACCTAGTAAATTTTCTCTGTACTCTTTCAATCTTATTACATTTTTCCTATAGGTAGGTGACCAAAACTACACACAACATTCTAAGTTAGGCCTCACCAATGTCTTATACAAGTTCAACATAGCATCCTGTCTCCTGTACTCAATATTTTAATTTATGAAAGCCAATGTGCCAAATGCTTTCTGTATAACACCATCTACCTGTGACACCACTTTCAATGAATTATGACCTGTATTCTCAGATTCCTTTGGTCTACCACACTCCTCAGTACTCTACCATTTACTGTGTAAGACCTACCCTGGTTGGTCCCACCGAAGTGAAAAACACTGCACTTCACTGCATTAAATTCCATTTGCCATTTATTAGTCCACTTTTCCAGCTGCTCCAGATCTCGTCACAAGCCAGGATAGTCATCCTCGCTCTCCAGTACACACCCAAGCTTGGAGTCATCCACAAATTTGCTGATCCAATTAACCACATTATCGTCCAGATTGTTGCTATAGATGACAAATATTGGACCCAGTACTGATCCCTGAAGCACTCCACTAATCACAGGCCTCCAGTCAGAGAGACATCTGTCTGCTACCACTCTCTGGCTTCTCCCACAAAGCCAGTGCTGAGTGCCTGAACCTTTTTGACCAACGTCCATGTGAGACCTTGTCAAATGCCTTGCCAAAGTCCATCCACTTTCCTGGTATCTTCCTTGAAAAACTCTATAAGATTGGTTAGACATGACCTGCCACTGTCATGGTTCCGGTTGGCGGTTCCCCTTTAATGCTTCTTTCTCCCTGATTATGCCCTAATTTCAGTCACTAGATCTCCATTTGCTGCTAGTTTACTCAATTACAGTACACCTGGTTTTCATCAGAGACTGGGAAATAAATACGATGGCGTCACTATCATAGGTTGCCAGTTTGTTGGTCTATTCCCAAGTGATGACTTTGCTTCTTGACTGCTTAGAACTGTAAGTTCTAAGTTCAGCTCTGGTTTCAAGATATTCCATGAAAATCCCGTCTCCGTGTCAAGATTCCATTTCAGAGCTTCGTGTCAAGATTCCTCTGGTTTGCTGTTCAATGTTCATGTCTGCACCCGCATCCCCAACTCGGTCTCCGTACCTGTGTCCTGCTCTTGGGTTCTGCTCAGTCACTCCGTGCCAACTCAGTCTCCGTACCTGTGCCCTGCACTTGGGTTCTGCTCAGTCGCTCCGTGCCAACTCAGTCTCCGTACCTGTGCCCTGCACTTGGGTTCTGCTCAGTCGCTCCGTGCCAACTCAGTCTCCGTACCTGTGCCCTGCACTTGGGTTCTGCTCAGTCGCTCCGTGCCAACTCAGTCTCCGTACCTGTGCCCTGCACTTGGGTTCTGCTCAGTCGCTCCGTGCCAACTCAGTCTCCGTACCTGTGCCCTGCACTTGGGTTCTGCTCAGTCGCTCCGTGCCAACTCAGTCTCCGTACCTGTGCCCTGCTCTTGGGTTCTGCTCAGTCGCTCCGTGCCAACTCAGTCTCCGTACCTGTGCCCTTCTCTTGGGTTCTGCTCAGTCGCTCCGTGCCAACTCAGTCTCCGTACCTGTGTCCTGCTCTTGGGTTCTGCTCAGTCACTCTGTGCAACAGCCACGCACAAAGCCATGCTGAATATTCTTAGAGCAAACACGAGGAAATCTGCAGATGCTGGAAATTCAAACAACAACAACACACAAAATGCTGGTGGAACACAGCAGGCCAGGCAGCATCTATAGGGAGAAGAGCTGTCGATGTTTCGGGCTGAGACCCTTCGTCAGGACTCAGCCCGAAACATCGACAGCGCTTCTCCCTATAGATGCTGCCTAGCCTGCTGAATATTCTTAATCAGTTCATGTCTATCCAAATACTCATATATCCAGTCCTTTAGAATATCTTCCAATAACTTTCCCACTACTGATGTCAGGCTCAGCAGCCAATAATTTCCTGGTTTATTTTTAGAGCCCTTCTTAAATAGCAGAACAACATTGGCTGTCTTCCAGTCCTCTGGCACTGCAACCTTTGCCAAGGATGGTTTAGGTATCTCATCTAGGGTCCCAGCAATTTCTGCACATGCCTCTCACAGTGTCCAAAGGAACATCTCATAAGACTCTGGGGATTTATCCATCCTAATTTGCTTCAAGACAGCAAACACCTTCTCTACTGTGATCTGTATAGAGTCCATGAAGTTGATACCATTTTGCCTTACTTCTATGGACTCTGTGTTATCCTGAGGAAAAATACAAATTCAAAAGCTGCATTTAAGATCTCTCTCATTTCTTTTGGCTCCATAGTTGGATTACTATTTAGCTCTTCCAAAGGACTAATTTTGTACCTTGCAATATTTTTGCTCTTAACATGCCTGTAGAATCCCTTAGGATTCTCCTTCACCTTGTCTGCTGGAGCAATTTCATACCTTCTTTTAGCCCTCCTAAACTTCTTTCTTGTGTTCTCTTACACTTCTCATACTCCATAAGCACCTCATTTGTTCCTACTTGCCTATATCTGCTGTGCACCTCCTTTTGTCTCTTAACCAGGGCTTCAATATCTCTTGAAAATCAAAGTTCCCTACAACAGTTATATTTGCCTTTTATTCTGACAGGCAGATGCAAGCTTTGTACTCTCGGAAGTTCACTTTTGAAGGCCTCCCATTTACCAAGTACACCTTTGCCAGAAAACAGCCTGTCCTAATGCACACTTGCCAGATCCTTTCTGATACCATCAGATTTGGCTTTTTCTTCCATTTAGAATCTCAGCCTGACCACCAGACCTATCTTTTTGCAAATTTACTTTGAAACTAATGGCATTGTGATCAGTAGACACAAAGTGTTCACCTATACAAACTTTTGTCACCTGCCCTATCTCATTCCCCAATGTCATTCAATTGATTGTGATAGCTTTAAGGCATAATTATATTTTCTTTGATATTGGCATTGCCTTATTATTGTCACATGTACTGAACTACAGTGAAAAACTTGTCTTGATTACTGTTGATACAGAAGAAAACATTACATTCAGCTAGAATAAAGTAAAACAATGACAGTACAAAATAAAGTGGAAAGTAAAAGATACTAAAAATGTGCGGTGCAGGTAACTGATAGAGTGCAAGATCCCATCTTATTGTGCAAGAGGTACATTCAGGAGTCTGATAACAATGGAGTAGAGGATGTCCTTGAGCCTGGTGGCATGTGATTTCAGGCTTTTGTATATTCTGTGCACAGAGAAAGGGGTTAAGGGAGAATTTCTGGGGTGGATAGGGTCTTTGATTATGTTGGTTGGTCAAGGTTGTAAGTAGTATGCACACTTTGATAATACTTTGAACATTACTGAGCCAGCAGGAAGTACGGGCAGACTCTGCAAAGACAGATTCCTGGTTTTGCAGTTATGTTCAGAGTACAGTAATTTCCCTACCCAGCCGCTATGAATGTTTTTTGTGGTGTATCAATAAATACTGGTTTGACAAAGGCTCTTTGGGAGAATGTGTTAAGAGTTTGAATTAAAGTTAGATTATAATAGTTATTTACAGATAAGGGTGATAATTTTAATATGAAATAACATTAATTAAATATTAACCACATTTAACCTTTGGATATATTGTGTTCCAAATAATTCAATTTTTTGCAACTGGTTAATGTCTATGGATTAGTAAACTTAATCTGGTGTCTATTATTGCTACTATATTGACAAAATTATTGTATCAAAAGTTATCAGTTTTAAGATTATATTTCATCAGCTGGCAAATGGATATACACAGTACTTTGGAAAAATTCTAGGCAGATTATAAAAGTCATGAATAAATGAGTGAATATTTACTATAATACACAATGTGAGCTTTAGAAAAGAGTAGTCAAATTTTTGTTCCACAGTGTATAAATATCAGTAATATTCCCAATGTGAAATAGCTTTCCTGCATTAAGTATGGGGGATCATACCTCACTGTCACTTTCATCTGATGGAGACAAAGCAGCAGCTGGATGACTTTGTACAGGAGACTGAGGAGATCAATGGAACTACAGGGAAGTAGTCACCCCTAAGTTGTAGGAAGTGGGTAACTGGGTGACTATCAGGAGAAGAAATGGGAAGGTGAATAGGCTGTTAGCACAGAACACCCCTGTGGCCATTCCCCTCAATAATGAGTATACTATTGGGGAGATGACCGCCCAGGGAAATGCCATGGGGAACAGGTTACTGGCACTGAGCATGGGTCCATGGTGCAAAAGGGAAAGAGGGAGAAGAGGGGAACGATAGTGTTAGGGGATTCAATAGTCAGAGAAGTAGACAAGAGATTCTGTGGACGTGAACAGGACATCAGGATGGTATGTTGCCACCCAGGTGCCAGGGTCAGGGATGTTATGGATTGTGTTCATGGTATTTTGGAAGGGGTGGGATGTCTTGGTACATATTGGTGCCAATGACATAGGAAGGAAAATCGAAGAGGTCCTGAAGAGAGAACTCAGAGAGCTAGGCAGAAAGCTGAGAAACAGGAGCTCCAGGGAAGTAATTTCTACAATGCTGCCTTTTCCACGCACCAGTGAGGGTAAAAACAGGATGATTTGCAGATAAATGCGTGGCTGAGAGGCTGGTGCAGGGGGCAGGGCCTGAAGTTCTTGGATCATTGGAATCTCTTCTGGGGGAGGTATAACATGTACAAACTTGAACCCAAGGCTCACCAATGTTTTGACTGTTTTCACGGGCAGGCTTATTAGAGGAGGGTTTAAGCTAATATGGCGAGGGGGGAGTGGTTGGAACTGGAGTAAAGGGACTCAGGATGGGATGGATTATTAAAAAAAAGCAAAGATAGCATGCAGTCAGACTGTCAGGAAGGGCAGGCAAATGATAGGACAAAATTGCACCCTGCAGGGTCAGTATCAGTGCATAAGGGATGTAGAATCAAAAAGGGTAACAAATACAATACTCAAAGTATTATATCTAAATGCATGGAGTATAAGAAATAAGATGGATGATCTTGTTGCACTATTACAGGTTGTCAGGTATGATGTTGTGACCATCACTGAATCGTGGCTGAAGGATGGTTGTAGTTGGGAGCTGAATGTCCAAGGTTGCACATTATATCAGAGGGATAGGGAGGTCGGCAGAGGAGGTGTCGTGACTCTGCTAATAAAGAATGGCATCAAATCATTAAAAAGATGTGACATAGGATGAGAAAATGTTGTATCCTTGAGGGTTGAGTTAAGAAACTGCAAGGGCAAAAGGACCATGGTGGCAGTTTTATACAGGCCTCCACACACTAGCTGGGATGTGGACTACAGAATACAATGGGGAATAGAAACATAGAAAACCTACAGCACAATACAGGCCCTTCAACCCACAAAGTTGTGCCGAACACATCCCTACCTTAGAAATTACTAGGCTTACCTATAGCCCTCTATTTTACTAAGCTCCATGTACCTATATAAAAACTCTTAAAAGATCCTATCGTGTCCCTTTTGTCAAAAGGGAAATGTTATGTTAGTCATGGGAGATTTTAACATGCAGCTCAATTGGGAAAATCAGTTTGGTGATGGGACTCAAGAGTCAGTCTGTTGAGGGCCTACGAGATGGCTTTTTAGAGCAGCCTGTCATTGGGCCTACTAGTAGAAAGTGAAGTCTGACGGAGCAGTATTTCAGTGGGTAAGGGAAATTACAGAGGTATGAGAGAGGAGTTGGCCAAAGTAAATTGGGAGGAGATGCTGGCAGGGATGACAGCAGAGCGGCAATGGCTTGAGTTTCCGGGAAAAATGAGGAAGGTGAAGGATAGATTTATTCCAAAAATGAAGAAATACTCAAATGGCAAAATAGTACAACCATGGCTGACAAGGGAAGTCAAAGCTAATGTAAAAGCAAAAGAGAGGACAGAGAACAAAGCAAAAATAGGCAGGAAAACAGGATTGGGAAGCTTTAAAAATCATACTGAAAGCAGCTATAAGAATCATTAGGAGGCAAAAGATGAAATATGGAAGCAAGCTAACAAACAATATCAAAGTGGATTGAAAAAGCTTTTTATGTATGTAAAAAATAAAAAAGAAATGTGAGTGGATACAGGACTGCTAGAAAATGAGGCTGGAGAGCAAGGGTTTGGCAGATGAACTAAATGAGTATTTTACATCAGTCTTCACTGTGGAAGACACTAGCAGTGTGCCAGATGTTGAAGGGTGTGAGGGAAGAGAAGTGAGTACAGTTACTTTTACAAGGAAGAAAGAGCTCAAAAAGCTGAAAGACATAAGGGTAAATAAGTCACCTGGTCCAGATGAACTGCACCCTAGGATTCTGATAATTGGTAGGGGTAAAGATTGTGTGGAGGCATTAGTAATGATCTTTCAAGAATCATTGGACTCTGGCATGGTTGCGGAGGACTGGAAAATCACAAACGTTACTCCATTCTTTAAGAAAGGAGTAAGGCGGCAGCAGAAAGGAAATTATACACCAGATAGCCTGAACTCAGTGGTAGGGAAGCTGTTGGACTCAATTGTTAAGGATGAGGTTATAGAGTACTTGGTGACACAGGACACAGTCAGCATGGTTTCCTTAAGGGAAAATCTTGCCTGATGAACCTGTTGGAATTCTTTGAGGAGATTACAAGTAGGATAGAAAAAGGAGATACAGTGGATTTTGTATATTTGGACTTTCAGAAGGCCTTTTGACAAAGTGCCACACATGAGGCTGCTTACCAAGTTAAGAGCCCATGGTATTACAGGAAAGTTACTGACATGATTAGATCATTGGCTGATTGGTAGGAAACAGCGAGAGGGAATTTGAAGGATCCTTTTCTGTTTAGCTGCCAATGACTAGTGTTCCACAGGGGTTGGTGTTGGGACCACTTCAGTTTATGCTGTATATCAATGATTTAGATGATGGAATAGATGGCTTTGTTGCCAAGTTTGTAGATGATATGAAGATTCATGAAGGAGCAGGTAGTGTTGAAGAAACAGGAAGGCTGCAGAAGGACTTAGACAGATTAAGAGATTGGGCAAGAGAGTGGCAAATGAAATACAATGTTGGAACATACATGACACTTTGATATAAGGAATAAGTGAGCAGACAATTTTCTAAATGGAGAGAAAATCCAAAAATCTGAGACAAGAAGGGACTTGGGAGTCTTTGTGCAGACCATCCGAAATGTTAACTTGCAGGGTGAGTCTGTGGTGAAGAAGGCCTATGCAATGTTAGCATTGATTTCAAAAGGTCAGCAATCAGGATCCTGAACCAGCTCGGTGTCTGTGGCCTGCAGCAATCGGCTCCTGGACTGGCTCCATGGCTATGGATTCACTGTCCGGGAATCTGTAGTTCATCTTCTTTGTCTTTTATTCACCTTTTTTTGATTGTTTGCACGATGTGTTCTTTCTTTTTCACCCATTAGGAGATTGATGGTCTTTGTTATGTGTACGTTTTGTGGATTCTATTGTGTTTCTTTGTTTTATGACTGCCTGCAAGAAGACGAATCTCAAGGTTGTATATTAGGAGAATGGGCAAGAAAGTGGCAAATGAAATACAATGTTGGAAATTGTATGGCCATGAACTTTGGTAGTAGAAATAAATGTGTGGGTTATTTTCTAAACGGGGAGAAAATTCAGGAATCTGAGATGCAGAGGGGCTTGGGAGTCCTTGTGCAAAACACCCTGAAGGTTAATTTGCAGGTTGAGCTGATGGTGAGGAAGGCAAATGCCATGTTAGCATTCAGAATCAGAATCAGAATCAGGTTTATTATCACTGGCATGTGATGTGAAATTTGTTAACTTAGCAGCAGCAGTTCAATGCAATACATAATATAGAAGAAAAAAAAGTAATAAATAAAATTTAAAAAATATTAATAATAAATAAGTAAATCAATTCCAGTATACATGTATTGAATGGATTAAAAATGTGCAAAAAACAGAAATACTGTATATTTTTTAAAAAGTGAGGAAGTGTCCAAGGATTCAATGTCCATTTAGGAATCGGATGGCAGAGGGGAAGAAGCTGTTCCTGAATTGCTGAGTGTGTGCCTTCAGGCTTCTGTACCTCCTACCTGATGGTAACAGTGAGAAAAGGGCATGCCCTGGGTGCTGGAGGTCCTTAATAATGGACGCTGCCTTTCTGAGACACTGCTCCCTGAAGATGTCCTGGGTACTTTGTAGGCTAGTACTCAAAATGGAGCTGATTAGATTTACGACCCTCTGCAGCTTCTTTTGGTCCTATGCAGCACACAAACCCCACCCCCCCACCCCCCATACCAGACAGTGATGCAGCCTGTCAGAATGCTCTCCATGGTACATCTATAGAAGTTTTTGAGTGTATTTGTTGACATGCCAGATCTCTTCAACCTCCTAATAAAGTATAGCCGCTGTCGTGTAACTACATCGCTATGTTGGGACCAGGTTAGATCCTCAGAGATCTTGACACCCAAACCTGAAACTGCAAACTTTCTCCACTTTTGATCCCTCTATAAGCATTGGTATGTGTTCCTTCGTCTTACCCTTCCTGAAGTCCACAATCTGCTCATTAATGCTTTTTGAGATAGTGATTTAGATGCATATCATATTTTTTACTGAGTTAAGTATTGTATGTAACTAGTTTTGCTACAACAAGTGTATGGGACATTGGAAAAAAAAAGTTGAATTTCCCCATGGGGATGAATAAAGTATCTATCTATCTATCTTACTGACGTTGAGTGCCAGGTTGTTACTATGGCACCACTCCACTAGTTGGCATATCTCACTCCTGTATGCCCTGTCGTCACCACCCTGAGATTGTACCAGCAATGGTTGTATCATCAGCAAATTTATAGATGGTATTTGAGCTATGCCTAACCACACAGTCATGTGTATATAGAGAGTAGAGCAGTGGGCTAAGCACACACCCCTGAGGTGCACCAGTGTTGATCGTCAGCGAGGAGGACATGTTATCACCAATCCGCACAGATGGTGGTCTTCCGGTTAGGAAGTCGAGGATCCAATTGCAAAGGGAGGTACGGAGGTCCAGGTTCTGCAACTGTTCAATTAGGATTGTGGGAATGATAGTGTTAAATGTTGAGCTGTAGTCGATGAACAGCCTCCTGACATAGGTGCTTGTGTTGTCCAGGTGGTCTAATACAAGAACAAGGATGTGATGCTGAGGCTTTAAAAAGCATTGATGAGGCCTTGCCTTGAGTATTGTGGACAGATTTGGGCTCCTTATCTAAGAAAAGATGTGCAGTCATTGGAGAGGGTTCAGAGGAGGTTCACAAGGATGATTCCAGGAATGAAAGATTTATTATACGAGGAACGTTTGATGGCTCTGTGTCTGTACTTGCTGGAATTTAGAAGGATAAGAGGGGATCTCATTGAAACCTTTCGAATGTTGAAAGGCCTAGACAGAGTAGATGTGGAAAGGCTATTTCCCATGGTGGGAGAGTCTAGAGCAAGAGGGCACAGCTTCAGGATAGAGGGATGCCCTCTTAAAACAGAGATGTGGAGAAATTTCTTTAGCCAGAGGATGGTGGTGAATTTGTGGAATTTGTTACCACAGGCAGCTGTGGAGGCCAGGTCGTTGGTTGTATTTAAGGCAGAGATTGATAGGTTCTTAATTGGCCAGTGCATCAAAGGTTACGGGGAGAAAGCCAGGAAATGAGGCTGAAGAGGGGGAAAAAAAGGATCAGACATGATTGAATAGTGGAGCAGACTCGATGGGCCAAATGGCCTAATTCTGTTCCTATGTCTTATGTAAATAATGCATTGTACATTCCAGCTTTGGGTAATGATATTATGCCAGATGATACTGTTGAAGAGAAGGACATCATTTAAAATATTAGACTTTATTTTGTTACTCAATGAGAGAAAGCTAGCAGAAAAATGCATCAATAGTGGGTAAGCTGTTTGAATGAAAAGGGCATTGATTTAGTGGTGGAAGTGGAAACAGCTATCAATTCCATGGTACTTGTCATTAGCCTGTTTCTGACTTGCAGTGATTTGTGATTATATTAGATCAGAAGATAAATGGAACCACAACTAGACCATATGAGTCCTCGGGTATGCTCTGCCATGCAAGAAGATCAATGGTTGATCTGATCTTCGTTTCAGCTCCTCTTTCCTGCTTGCTTTTTGTAAGCCTTGACTACGCAATGGATCAAAAGTCAGGCTGTCCTGCCCTCAAACATGTTCAGTGGTTCATGCCCTCTGAGCTAGAGAATTCTAACTGATTAACAACACGCTGGAAATGTCTCTCCACTCTCAGTTCTGCAACTCCCTATTCTGAACCCAGTTCCTCAGTTCTAGATTGCTTCATGAAGGAAAACATCCTCTGAGAACCAGCCTAAGTTCATTCCTCATTCTTTTAAACACAGAACAATTTTTGTTCATAAGTCATCTGTTTCACTTCAGAAATCGATTTTGTGAATGACCTCTAATGCTAGTATATCCACCCCCACACCCATGAATAATGAGACCAAACTACTGCTAGTGCTACCATTGTGCTCTCACCAATGTCCTGTACCGCTGCTGCAAAGTCTTCCTTAGATCTATCTTCGAAGGTTACTATTGCAGTAAATAGCTCATGTGCTTTATAAAATACTTATTATTTCCTTAAGCCCATCATCCCTCATGGTGCATAGGCCAGAGACATTTGCTCAATTGCTGAATTTTCTAATAATGCTATCACAGTGCTTATCAACTTCTTTGACATATAAATGGAAAAATTCATATTATTTTATTTTATTCCTCTATGTACTCAATTATTGCAAGAAATTTTAATTAGATTATATTAATTTTTTAATGTCTCTTTTACTTTCTCATTCTGAATTCAATCCTTTTCCTCATTTTACCTCTCAGAGTTTTAATCATTAGGCTAAGAGAATAATAGCAGGTCTCACTGTGCATCAAGTTTCCCCAAATGCTCCATTAACCTTGCTATAACCTGCCCGTACACTTCTATTGAGATATGCAACTAAACATTAAAGCTGAGAACTCTATAAAAAAAAGTCACATTTATGGCATACATGGGAGAGTTACTTCTTTATTAGAAATCTAATCCAAAAAGCCAAATCACAAGGAGTTCTCCAGAGCTGTCCCCAGGTGTAGGCCATCAAAGATCCCTCCTCTCCCAGGAATGAGGTCTCTGGTGCTTCTGTTGGCATTTCTGTTACTCTGGGTTTTTACCAGATGGGACTGCTAGGCCCATGCCCAACCCACTTCCTTTCACAACTGAGCTTGAGGAGTTTATCTATCTTCTCCCCAATTATGCCCTGACTAATGATTAATCTATCAACCTCTGCCTTAAGTATACCCAATGACTTGGCCACCAGAACTGCATGTAACAATGAATTTTACAGATTCGGCACTCTCTGGCTGAAGAAATTTCTCTTCATCTCCATTCTAAATGTATGTCCCTCTATTCTGGAAATGAGTCATCTTGTCTTAAACTTCCCCACCCTTGGAAACATCATCCCTACATCCACTCCATTGAGGCCTTTCAACATTCAATAGGTTTCAAGGAGATTTCCCCTCACCCCTGGCTATCCTTCCGAATTCTAGGGAGTACTGTCCCAGAGCCATCAAACGTTCCTCATGTGATAAACCCTTCAATCCCAGAATCATTTCCATAACCCTCCTTTGAACCCTCTCCAATGTCAACACACCCTTTCTTGGATAAGGGGTCCAAAACTACTCACAATTCTCCAAGTGAGGCCTCACTAGTACTTTATAAAGCCTCGACATTACATCTTTATGCTTTTCTTTAATCCTTCAGTTGATTAGAGTTTATTTTGAGCATGTTCAGATAATAATGATCCACCTAAGATAGTTTGAGTGGCACACCATTTGGATCTATGAATGTTTTTAATGTGAAATGTGATCATCTCTGGCAGTTTCTTATCTATCATTGTCACTTAGTGTGCCTTTGGACAAGTTGTTTCTTCCACTGATTTTGACATACAGGAATTGGAATCTTCATTGTGGAATCCTACATAGCAGGGTTTCCCAACCTGGGGTCCATGGCATAAAAAAGGTTGGGAACCCTTTGCTTGTAGATTTCTTGCTGAAATTGTAACATCTTGTCCTGTAAATGTTGGGAACTTCTGAGCTACTGGTTACACCAAAGGATTAATTCTGAGATGTAGACCAAGATCAGTTGACTGTAGTCAATCTAAGGCAAGCCCCCAATGAGTAATGAGTAAATGCGCTACTACCAAATTTACATTACTAGTTGGAAGATTAAAATAATGTTCACCAATCCTCATGATTTGAATTTTTGGGTTAGATTCTAATAAAGAGGTAAATCTCCCATGTATGCCATAAATGTAACTTTTTTATATAGTTCTCATCTCAAACACTTGGTTGCATATCTCAATAGAAGTGTAAGTGCAGGTTGTGGCAAGGTTAATGGAGCATCTGGGGAAACGTGATGAACACTGAGACCTACAATTATTCCTTCAGCTTAGCCTAATGATTAAAACTCTGAGAGGCAAAATGAGAAAAAGAATTGAATTCAGATTGGGTGGGGGGGGGGGGGCGACAGTAACAAAATAGTATAATCTAATTAAAATATCTTGCAATAATTGAGTACATACAGGAATGAAATAAAATAATGTAAATTCTCCATTTGTGTGCCAAAGAAATTGATGAGCACTGCAATAACATTATTAGACCATGCAGCAATTGAACAAATTTTTGTAATGAACACATAATGTTCATCTTTACAAATCTTCCATAGCAGCCAGCTATCTCACAACACTTCTCGCAGTCTTTGGACTGATTCTAAATCAGACACCAAATCAAAAACGATTAGATTAGCTTTATTTGTTGCGTGTACATCGAAACATACCGTGAAATGCATCATTTGCTTCAAATCACCTCAGTGAGGACTGTGCTGGGCTGCCCACAAGTGTCACTATGGTTCTCTTCAATGTTTCTATTACATGAGCCTATATCACCACCCCGGTAGCCTGTTCCACACACCCACTACTCTCTGTGACATGTCTTGCTATATTTTCCAACAATCTCCTTAAAATTATGCCCTCTCATATTTAGCCTTGGGAAAAAGGTGCATGTTATCCACTTTATCAATGCCCCTTACTATCTTTTAAATCTCTATCAATCACACCTCATTCTCTGTACTCCCTTGCTTGCTTAACCTTTCCTCATAAGATATGCTCTGTAATCTGGGCAGCACCGTGACAGCATCTCTGTACTTTCTCAAAAGCTTCCACATTTCCACAGGTTGAGTGAACTCAGCCTTTTCTCCTTGGAATGACGGAGGATGAGAGGTGTCCTGATAGAGGTGAATAAGATGATGAGAGGCATTGACCATGTGGATAGTCAGAGGCTTTTTCCCAGGGCTGAAATGGTTGCCACAAGAGGACACAGGGTTTAGGTGCTGGGGAGTAGGTACAGAGGAGATGTCAGGGGTAAGTTTTTTACTCAGAGAGTGGTAAGTGTGTGGAATGGGCTGCAGGCAACAGTGGTGGAGGTGGATATGATAGGGTCTTTTAAGAGACTTTTGGATCGGCACATGGAGCTTAGAAAAATAGTGGGCTATGGGTAAGACTAGTAATTTCTAAGGCAGGGACATGGTTGGCACAACTTTGTGGGCCGAACGGCCTGTATTGTGCTGTAGGTTTTCTATGTTTCTATTTTTCCTATAACGAGGCAACCAGAAATGAACACAACTTGTGAAGGACCAGGATAAGCATTAAACTGTGAGAGCAGGTAAAGGTGAAAAAAATAGGGGGTTTATTTACCCAAAATGTTTACAAACTCAACAGAACTGTTCCAGAGTCCAAACTTAAATCAGCTAAACAGAACAGAACTGAATTACAACAACATAGTCAATACTCCTCAAACCAAGAGACACCACTCATCTCTTGACTGTGGGTTTATATTCGATGCTGGCCAGTCCATAGTAAATTGAAGGGGAGAGAAGACATTCCTCTCCTTAAAAAGATACGGTATAAATTTAGCAGCTCCAGAGAACACCCCTCTGGCTGTAGCAGAATGGCACATCCAGCCCCATCTACTTAGGCTGGTGTAATGCAACATTTGCCAGATTATCAGGAGGATGGTCGGCTACAGGACACTTTAATATGCCCGGTTAATGTTAGGGCTGGTAATTGCAGCCGCCACACACTCCCCTCCTTCTGGTATCGTGCCCTAAGAGCGTGATAAAAAGTCTGCAGTGGTGTTCTCTCGCCCGGGAATGTGCTGGATGGTGAAACGATACGGCTGCATCGCCAAATACCAGCGGGTGATACGGCTATTAGCATCCTTCATCCCTTCCATCCGCCTCAGGGCTTTATGGTCAGTTTCCAGGATGAACTCTCTTCCCAGGAGATAATACTTGAGGGAGTCCAAAGCCCATTTCACTGCCAAGCATTCTTTCTCCACAGTGGAATAACGAGTCTTCCTTGGGAACAACTTCCTGCTGATGTAAGCCACTGGGTGACGATCATTGGGCTCTCCCTGCAAAAGCACCGCTCCCAAACCTCGCTCTGAGGCATCTATCAGCAACACAAAATCTTTAGTGAAGTCAGGACTACACAACACTGGGTTCTCACTCAGCGCACCCTTGAGGTCCTTGAAAGCACATTCTGCCTCCTCACGCCACTGCAGCTGAGTAGGGCTCATTCGCTGAGCCATATCTGTGAGAACAGCAGCACGAGAGGAATAGTTCGGCACAAATCGTCTGTACCAACCTGACATTCCAAGGAATGACTTCAGCCGGGTGACCTTTATGCTCCTCCCAGGAATTTCTTTAATTTGGTAATTGCAGCCACCACACAACTCCAAGTGTTAATGCTGTTCTCTATAAGGAGTTGGTACATTTTCCCCGTCATCACCTGTGTTTCCCCTGGGAGATCTAGTTTCCACCCACATCCTCCCATATCATTGGAGTTACTGAGATGTGGGCATGTTATGATGCACCTGAGTGTGACGACATTTCCAGGCTGCCCTGTGCAATCCTCACTGATTTAATTTGATGCATACAAGGCAGTTCACTGTATATTTTGATTATTATTATTATGTTCTTTACCTTTTGTGGGGGTTTTTGTGCTGTATCAGATCTGGAGTAACAGTTATTTCATTCTCCTTACATGTGTACTGGAATTGACATTAAGCAATCTTGAATCTTGAATATGAATGTACTAATTTGAGGGCAATTCAGCTTTCACTATCATTGCAATTTTCAAATGAAAGTGCTCTTTCTGTGCTCGAGCCCCATGATGATATACTGAGATGGCTGTGGAATCTCTTTTTTGTGTCAGTCTTGTTTTAATGATTATACTTTTGCTTTGAATATTCACCCTGGAGGTTCAAGCTCTTTAATCTAAGGTAGCCTACAGAACAGTACTGAGATCTTCCTGCATTGCCAATGGTATTATAGTGTCGAAGAGACACTAAACTCTAAGAAGATAAGAATTAAGTACAGGACCAGGCCACACGATCCCTCGAGCCTGTTGCAACATTCAGAAAGATCACAGCTGATCTGGTTTAGCCCTTGGCTCCACTTTCCTGCTTGTTCCCATAACTTTTATTCCCTTTTGGATCTAAAAGCCATCTTGGCCTTGAATATTTTCAATAATTCAGCCTCTACAACTCTCTGCAGCAGGGAACTCTAATAATTCACAATCCTCTGAGAGAAGAAATTCTTCTTCAATTTTGTCTAAAGTGGGAGACCATTTGTTCTGAATGAATACAAATATACTTAGCAGTGTAACTCTGTATTGTGTGAGATTTTGAAAATAAAAGAGACTCTATTTGGGGAGAAAAAGTTTAGGAATTCTCCTAGATCCTTGTCAACACTTAAGTGGTTATTTGTGTGATTGCTGGTTGTGGGATTTTGAGGAAATTATCTTTTGTAGTTGCCTTTGTTAAAACAAGGACTACTTCAAGATTACTTAATGAGCTGTGAAGGACTTTGTGATATCCACATACATGGAAGACACTGTACGATGTAATCTGTGATCTGCTGAAAATAAAGTTCATGGAGATTCCAGCTAATTCACATCATGTTTTAATGCAGTGAACAATGACAGGACAATGTATTCTTGGGATATTAGGGAAAGGTGACCTGTGTACATACTGGTGGAACCTAATGTGAATTACCAAAGATAGAATGGTGCTAATACAAAATTGGATGCACAAAATACATTATGATGGATAAATTCTTCATTTTCACCAAAGCAGATAGGAAACAACTAATCATTCACTGAGATAAAACATGAGTTCAGCAATCTAATATAGGAATATCATCCATAACTATAAACAACGTCGAGATGTTTGGCACCAGAGTGTGATTAGTGCTTAGTGACACAATTTGTTTTTGAAATGAAATTTGGAAATCAATATTTACTGTATTTAAAAGTTACTTTGAATTGTTCTGAGTTTTTGTATTTACTCCAAACGAAGCAGAAACAGAAGTCCTGGTTAATTGCCTGCAAATGCACAATATGTTGGAAGAAGCTTGATTTTAAGAACATAAGAGAATAATGGTAGTGTAATGATTTGATATTTGTCGCTGACTGTAAGGAGTTTGTACGTTCTCCTCGTCACTGCGTGGCTTTTCTCCGGGTACGCAGAATCAGAATCAGGTTTATTATCACCGGCGAGTGTTGTGAAATTTGTTAACTTAGCAGCAGCAGTTCAATGCAATACATAACACAGAAGAAAAAAATAAAATATTAATAATAACAACAAATAAATAAGTAAATCAATTACAGTATATGTATAATGAATAGTAAAAATCATGCAAAAACCAGAAATAATACATATTTAAAAAGTGAGGTAATGTTCACAGGTTCAATATCCATTCAGGAATCAGATGGCAGAGGGGAAGAAGCTGTTCCTGAATCTCCGAGTGTGTACCTTCAGGCTTCTGTACCTCCTACCTGATGGTAACAGAGAGAAAATGACATGCCCTGGGTGCTGGAGGTCTTTAATAATGAACGCTGCCTTTCTGAGACACCACTCCCTAAAGATGTCCTGGGTACTTTGTAGGCTAGTATCCAAGATGGAGCTGACTAGATTTACAGAGCAGATTCTTTCGGTGCTGTGCAGTAGCCCCTCCATACCAGACAGTGATGCAGCCTGTCAGAATGCTCTCCACAGTACAACTATAGAAGTTTCTGAGTGTATTTGTTGAAAGAGGTCCTGAAAAAAGACTACAGGGAGTTAGGAAGGAAGTTGAGAAGCAGGACCGCAAAGGTAGTAATCTCGGAATTACTGCCCGTGCCACGCAACAGTGAGAATAGGAGTAGGATGAGGTGGAGGATAAATGCATGGCTGAGGGATTGGAGCAGGGGGCAGGGATTCAGATTTATGGATCTTTGGGACCTCTTTTGGGGCAGGTGTGAGCTGTACAAAAAGGACGGGTTGCACTTGAATCCCATGGGGACCAATATCCTGGTGAGGAGCTTTGCTAAGGCTACTGTGGGGAGTTTAAACTAGAATTGTTGGGGGGGTGGGAACTGAACTGAAGAGACTGGGGAAGGTGTTAGGTTTATTAAAATTGACTCCTTCTACCTTAGGCCATGAACTTATCAATCACCCCTTGTAAATCTAGTCAAGAAGAAAAGAAAAGCTTACAAAAGGTTCAGAGTGCTAGGTAATGTTAGAAAGTTCAAACAACACACACAAACTGCTGGTGGAACACCGCAGGCCAGGCAGCATCTATAAGGAGAAGCACTGTCGATGTTTCGGGCCGAGACCCTTCATCAGGACTAACTGAAAAGAGAGATACTAAGAGATTTGAAAGTAGTGGAGGGGCGGGAATGCAAAATGATAAGAGGAGGTGGGATGAAGCTAAGAGCTGGAAAGGTGATTGGCGAAAATGATACAGAGCTGGAGAAGGGAAAGGATCTTGGGACGGGAGGCCTCGGAAGAAAGAAAGGGGGAGGGGAGCACCAGAGAGAGATGGAGAACAGGCAGGGTGATGGGCAGAGAGAGAGAAAAAAAACAAACAACTAAATATGTCAGGGATGGGGTAAGAAGGGGAGGAGGGGCAATAACGGAAGTCAGAGAAGTCAATGTTCATGCCATCAGGTTGGAGGCTACCCAGCCGGTATATAAGGTGTTGTTCCTCCAACCTGAGTGTGGATTCATCTTGACAGTAGAGGAGGCCATGTAGAGACATATCAGAATGGGAATGGGACGTGGAATTAAAATGTGTGGCCACTGGGATTTCCTGCTTTCTCTGGCGGACCGAGCGTAGGTGTTCAGCGAAACAGTTTCCCAGTCTGCGTCGGGTCTCACCAATATATAAAAGTCACACCGGGAGCACCGGACACAGTATACCACACCAGTCAACTCACAGGTGAAGTGTCGCCTCACCTGGAAGGACTGTCTGGGGCCCTGAATGGTGGTGAGGGAGGACGTGTAAGGGCAGGTGTAGCACTTGTTCCGCTTACAAGGATAAGTGCCAGGAGGGAGATCAGTGGGAAGGGATGGGGGGGACGAGTGGACAAGGGAGTCGTGTAGGGAGCGATCCCTGCAAAAAGCAGAAGGGGGGGAGGGAAAGATGTGCTTGGTAGTGGGATCCCATTGGAGGTGGTGGAAGTTATGGAGAATTATACGTTGGACCTGGAGGCTGGTGGGGTGGTAGATGAGTACAAGGGGAACCCTATCCCGAGTGAGGTGGTGGGCGGATGGGATGAGGGCAGATGTGTGGAAAATGGGAGAGATGTGTTTGAGAGCAGAGTTGATGGCAGAAGAAGGGAAGCCCCTTTGTTTAAAAAAGAAAGACATCTCCTTCGTCCTGGAATGAAAAGCCTCATCCTGAGAGCAGATGCGGCGGAGACGGAGGAATTGTGAGAAGGGGATAGCCTTTTTGCAAGAGACAAGGTGGGAAGAGGAATAGTCCAGGTAGCTGTGAGAGTCTGTAGGCTTATAGTAGATATCAGTAGATAGGCTGTCTCCAGAGATGGAGACAGAAAGATCAAGAAAGGGGAGGGAGGTGTCAGAAATGGACCAGGTAAATTTGAGGGCAGGGTGAAAGTTGGAGGCAAAGTTAATGAAGTCAACGACCTCAGCATGCATGCAGGAGGCAGCGCCAATGCAGTCCCACTGATCTCCCCCCCCCCTTCTGCTTTCCACAGGGATCGCTCCCTACGCGACTCCCTTGTCCATTCATCCCCCCCATCCCTTCCCACTGATCTCCCTCCTGGCACTTATCCTTGTAAGCGGAACAAGTGCTACACCTGCCCTTACACTTCCTCCCTCTCCACCATTCAGGGCCCCAGACAGTCCTTCCAGGTGAGGCGACACTTCACCTGTGAGTCGGCTGGTGTGGTATACTGCGTCCGGTGCTCCCGGTGTGGCCTTTTATATATTGGTGAGACCCGACGCAGACTGGGAGACCGTTTCGCTGAACACCTATGCTCGGTCTGCCAGAGAAAGCAGGATCTCCCAGTGGCCACACATTTTAATTCCACGTCCCATTCCCATTCTGATATGTCTATCCATGGCCTCCTCTATTGTCAAGATGAATCCACACTCAGGTTGGAGGAACAACACCTTATATACCGGCTGGGTAGCCTCCAACCTGATGGCATGAACATTGACTTCTCTAACTTCCATTAATGCCCCTTCTTCCCTTCTTACCCCATCCCTGACATATTTAGTTGTTTGTTTTTTTTCTCTCTCTCTGCCCATCACCCTGCCTGTTCTCCATCTCCCTCTGGTGCTCCCCCTTTCTTTCTCCCTAGGCCTCCCATCCCATGATCCTTTCCCTTCTCTAGCTCTGTATCACTTTCGCCAATCACCTTTCTAGCTCTTAGCTTCATCCCACCCCCTCCGGTCTTCTCCTATCATTTTGCATTTCTCCCTCCCCCCACTACTTTCAAATCTCTTAGTAGTTTGCCTTTCAGTTAGTCCTGATGAAGGGTCTCGGCCCGAAACGTCGACAGTGCTTCTCCTTATAGATGCTGCCTGGCCTGCTGTGTTCCACCAGCATTTTGTGTGTGTTGTTTGAATTTCCAGCATCTGCAGATTACCTCGTGAATGTTAGAAGGTTATAAGGCTAATAGGAAGGATCTTAAGAAGGAAATTAGGAGAGCCAAAATGGGCCATGAGAAGGCCTTGGTGGGCAGGATGAAGGAAAACCCCAAGGCATTCTACAATTATGTGAAGAGGATAAGACGTGAAAGAATAAGACCTATCAAGTGTGACAGTGGGAAAGTGTGTATGGAACCGGAGGAAATAGCAGAGGTACTTAATGAATACTTTACTTCAGTATTCACTATGGAAAAGGATCTTGGTGATTGCAGTGATGACTTGCAACAGACTGGAAAGCTTGAGCATGTAGATATTAAGAAAGAGGATGTGCTGGAGCTTTTGGAAAGCATCAAGTTGGATAAGTCGCCAGAACCGAATAAGATATACCCCAGGCTACTGTGGGAGGTGAGGGAGGAGATTGCTGAGCTTCTGGTGATGATCTTTGCATCATCAATAGGGACGGGAGAGGTTCCAGAGGATTAGAGGGCTGTGGATGTTGTGGGCCCAATCGGAAGAAGCAAGTCAGGAAATTGCTTTATGTTGGTAATTATTGACTATGCTTCTAGATATCCAGAAGTTTTCTACTTAAGAACTGTCAAGGCTATGTCAATTGCTTTTTGTCTGGTGCAATTCTTTGCAAGGGTTGGGTTTCCTAAGGAAATTCTTACTGATCAGGGGACTAACATCATGTCCAGGTTATTGAGGGATGTGTAGAAACTGCTGGGGATTAAAGGCATCAGGACTACCCCATATCATCCCCAGACTGATGGGTTGACAGAGAGGTTCAACCAAACCCTTAAACAAATAGGGAAGTAGCTCAGGCATCAACCAGTTTTTCACCTTTTGAATTATTGAATGGACAATAATGGACAATGGACAAGTAAGAGGCCCACTTACTTTACTTAAAACCCACTGGGAAATAAAGTCACAGAATAGCTGAGCCACAGAGTGTCGTAGCCTATGTTGTCCACATGAGGGAAAAATTGGAGAAAATGGCTGCATTGGCTCAGCAGAATGTGATGGAGGCCCAACAGAACCAAAAAAACCTGGTACAACCAAACTGCCCTGGAGCGGAGTTTTTCCCCTGGTAATGCTCCCTACACAAGTGAGCAAGCTTTTAGCTACGTGGCAAGGGTCTTATGACATAACACGGAAAGTAGGTCCAATTACGCATGAGATAGCAACTCCTGGCGAGGCACACCCACAGAGAATTTAGCATGTTAACTTACTGAAAGAATGGTTTCCCAGATCTGACCAGAAAGAGATGTTGTTGATTAGATGTGTAGAAGAAGAGGACGACAATGAGGAGCAGTACCTTCTGGTACCTGCCGCTGCCTTGCCCGATCTCGTCCACCTCATGGCTGATCAGCAGACCCAGGTCAGTGCCCTCTGTGCCCTAGAAGCTTTTAAAGAAATTCCTGGTCATACAAAAGTAATCGAACATAACATTGTGCTTAAAAAGAGTGCTGCTGTGAGAAGAAGGAGCTACAGAATCCCGGAGCGCCTCCTGGTGCCCCTAAAACAGGAGACAGAACTGATGCTGTCCATGGGCATCACTGAGGTATCAAGAAGTGAGTGGTGTAACCCCATTGTCTTGGTTCCAAAGGAAGATGGTACTATAAGATTCTGTATAGATTTTCATCATCTGAATACAATCTCTGAATTTGATTCCTATCCAGTTCCTCGCATTGATGAACTTATTGACCAGTTGGGCAAATCAAAATTTCTAACCATCATTGATCACTGCAAAGGTTACTGGCAGGTGCCATTGACTCTATAGTCCCGTGAGCTGACAGCCCTCCTTACGCCATGGGGTCTGTATCAGTTCACTGTAATGCCTTTTGGACTGCATGGTGCCCCAGCTATGTTCCAAAGATTAATGGATCAGGTATTGTAAGGGTTTTCTGATTTCGCTGCAGCCTATTTGGATGATATTGTTGCTCACAGTGCCACCTGGGAGGAGCATAAAGATCACCTGAAGGCCGTCATCGGACGTCTCCAGGAAGCCAGATTGACTGCCAGCCCCTCAAAGTGTCAGCTTGCCAAGACTGAGACTGAATATCTTGGTTATATTATTGGCAACGGGGTTATCAAACCTCAAACCCACAAACTTCAAGCCATTCAGTCCTGTCCGCATCCACAGACAAAGACCCGGCTGAAATCATTCCTTGGAATGTCAGGTTGGTACAGACGATTTGTGCTGAACTATTCCTCTCGTGCTGCTGTTCTCACAGATATGGCTCAGCGAATGAGCCCTACTCAGCTGCAGTGGCGTGAGGAGGCAGAATGTGCTTTCAAGGACCTCAAGGGTGCACTGAGTGAGAACCCAGTGTTGTGTAGTCCTGACTTCACTAAAGATTTTGTGTTGCTGACAGATGCCTCAGAGTGAGGCTTGGGAGCGGTGCTTTTGCAGGGAGAGCCCAATGATCGTCACCCAACTTTGTGGGCCGAAGGACCTGTATTGTGCTGTAGGTTTTCTATGTTTCTATTCCAAATCTCTTCAAACTCCTAATGAAGTATGGGCACTGTCTTGTCTTTCTTTAACTGCATCGATATGTTGGTACCACGTTAGATCCTCAGAGATCTTGACACCCAGGAACTTGAAGCTGCTCACTCTCTCCACTTCTGATCCCTCTATGAGGATTGGAATGTGTTCCATTGTCTTATCCTTCCTGAAGTCCACAATCAGCTCTTACATCTTACTGACGTTGAGTGCCAGGTTGTTGCTGTGGCACCACTCCACTAGTTGACATATCTCACTCCTGGACGCCCTCTCGTCACCACTTGAGATTGTACCAACAATGGTTGTATCGTCAGCAAATTTATAGATGGTATTTGAGCTATACCTAGCCACACAGTCATGTGAATATAGAAAGTAGAGGAGTGGGCTAAGCACACACCCCTGAGGTGTTGATCGTCAGCTAGGAGGGGACCAATCCGCAGATTGTGGTCTTCCAGTTAGGAAGTCGAGGATCCAATTGCAGAGGGAGTTACGGAGGCTCAGGTTCTGCAACTTCTCAATCAGGATTGTAGGAATGATGGTATTAAATACTGAGCTATAGTCAGTGAACAGTATGTTGACATAGGTGTTTGTGTTGTCCAAATGGTCTAAAGCTGTGTGGAGAGCCATTGAGATTGCATCTGCTGTTGCCCTACTGTGGCGATAGGCAAATTGCAATGGGTCCAGGTCCTTGCTGAGGCAGGAGTTATGACCAAACTCTCAATGCGTTTCATCACTGTAGATGTGAGTGCCATCGGGCTATAGTCAGTAATAAGGCAGGTCACATCTTTCTTCTTAGGCTCTGATTAGGGTCAGAACTACTTTTACATGATATAACAGCACAAGGCCCTTTAAATTACAGGTTCCCAACTGATGCACCATCAATAACTCTTGGAGACGGGAGGCGAACGATAGGCTTTTATTAGCTGCAAGAGACCACAATTAGCAGCAAGAGACCACCAGACAACATCCTGGAGACTGAGGGGGGAGCAGTGCCTCCAACCGCCTTTATACAGGGGTCTGTGGGAGGAGCCACAGGAGCAGTCAGCAGAGGGGCGTGTCCAGACAGGTATATGTAGTTTGCCACACCAACCTGGACTCCACAGACCCCTCAGCTAATGGCATAAAAAAGGTTGGGAACACGTGTTTAAATATTCAGTGTGGCTGTGTTTTATTCAACTATTTACAGCTCAGGAAAGGGCATTACTGGCAACCCAGGTTCATAAGACAATTTCAATATCAAAATCGCAGTCAAAGTACATTTATTATCAGAGTGTGCTTGTCATATACAACCCTGAGATTTGCCTTCCCATAGAGAGCCACGAAACTAAACTAAACCATGGAATTAGTTTGAAGAAAAACATCAACCGCCAACCTCCCAGCACAAAAAAAAATGGCCAAACAGCAAAAAAAAATTAAAAACACAGAATATAAAATACCAACCCACAAAAGTGATAAAAAAAACACCCAGGTATATCCAGTGTGTTGTTCGTTATCTGTAGGCTGCCACAGTCAAGATCATACAGAAACCTGAAACACGTCATAACGTGAACTTCAGCATCCGACCCACAAACACATCGATTAAACGTTGCCCAGCACCATCCTCCTCCAAAAGCATCAAGCGAGTGAGAGGCTGTGGATAACTCTGAACCCCCGCTTGCCTTACGCTCTCACCTTGAGGAATTCCATCTTCCTCGATGCTTTAATCAATGAGGTCGGCAAGAAATTGGAATTGATTATGGGCTCCCAGCTTCTTGTCCTCAAGGCTGTATTCTTCACTCGAAACCTTACCAAACACATTCGGAGACAGCAAAGCACCAGATCGCTCAATTGGCTGGAAATCACACCACAAATACGTGGGTCACAGGTTCACAGGCTCCAACAGTAGCAGAACTACATTTGAAAGAAAAAGATGAAGTAAAAGAAGTGAAATAAAAGTAAAAGTGGAAGAAGTGAAAGGAGTAGTTTTGTGAACTGTTTGGAGAATGTTGCTCTTGGTTGAGTTGTTTTCTTGCACCATCTTCTGTCAGTTTCCACCTGTAAAACATTGTTCATCGATTATCTAACACCCAGAGGTAAATACAATAATACAGGTCAACAAAGAAGTGAACTAGCAAGCTCTCACCCAACACGGAATTCTGCTGTCATTTGCAAATTCTTTTAGAACTGGCAATTCTTTTACGTGGATAGAATTATTCCAATTGTAACTTTCTGTGGGCTGTGAAATACTCACTACAGTACTATTAATAACCATAGACCATAGCTCTGCCTTGCTAAGTTGAGGCAGTGCAGTTCTGCTCTGGAGAAACATGCCACTATAAATGAAAAATTGCAGCAATGTGTCTCTTTAACGACATTGATTGATTTACTAAGTTATTGTGTTCTGGCAAGATGAAACTTAATCATTGAATTATTATGGCTTGGGTCATAACTGTGCCTGATATTTCTGAAAATTTGCACTTTGTTGAGAATTTTAAAATAATATTTTGAATCATAAGTGACAGGTGATATCAGAGAGGTTTGGTTTTAATTTCCATGTCGCTGGGATCTTAAAATAGATGATTTTTTAGAAGGATAAATCTACTGAAGCGTAGATTATTTTGTAAAGCAAACTCCAACTGTGATTTTTTTTAATATCTTGTATTCTCAAGATCTTCTCCATTTTAGAAATCTACTTGAAGGGCTCCAAAAAGGAGGATAAAAAGGGGACAGATTATGGTCGATGACACCACGAACTGGAACCTTTGAGAATTTGAACAGAAAAGCCCAAAAAGAGCAGGGATTTCATACCTTTGTGAGTCTAATAATGAACTTAAAGTTCAAGTGGCAAGTGGAAATTGATCCCAAAGGGTGATTGTCTTTACAGTAGGGATCAAGCATTGCTGGGTAAAAGCTGACAGGAAAATTTACCACTTGCCTGTTTTGCTCTGTCTCCATCAGGTAGTGATGGTGATTCTGCTACCTTGACTGTGTGGACATCTGCATTGTGTGTTTATTAGTGCTCGTTCTCCCTCACATCATTAAAATTACTGTGGGCCAGGATTTAGAATAGCCCTGCACATTTGGCCATCTAAACAAAAAAAAATTGCTGTGGTTTTATTTATGCTCTCGGCTGACATGGACAGATCTGATAAATGACCCTCTTTCCTTCTACCCTTCTCCGTAATGGGCCCGTGTAAAATGAGTTTCAAGCAATATTTTTCCTTCCAAGCTTTCAAATATTCTAGCTCGCATTTTGTTCTCTAACGCCCATGCATACGCCTACCTTTATGCCTGAGCAGTAATGTCCTTGCAGCAAAGCTTGGTCTTCACTTGTCAAGATCCCTCTTCCCATTGGATGAAGACCTTGTTCTGCGAAGCCAGTGTTGCAGCAAAGCCTAATGCATAATAAAGGAAACCATGTACAGGTTTCAATATGTATGTGGGACCTGGAATGTCAGGAGACTCATGGACAGACCTGAGCACCACTCTACTCTCATAGCTCGAGAACTCAGATGCTTTAAGGTCAGCATCATCACTGGGTGGGACACTTCATGCTGGAAGTGGCTGGATTAAAGACAATGGCTCTGGAGCAGCAGACGCAGTGCTGGAGGAGCCCAGCGGGTCAGGCAGCATCTGTGAAGGGAAAGAATGAGAGGGCATCTCATCAAAACCGATCAAATATTAAAAGGTTGAGATGGGAAGGATGTGGAAATGATGCTTCCTATCGTGGGTGAGTCTAGGACCAGAGCACAGCATCAAAATAGAGGGATGTCTATTTAAAACAGAGATGAAGAGGGATTTCTTTAGCCAGAGGATGGAATTTGTTGTCACAGATGGCTGTGGATGCTAAGTCACTGAGTATATTTATAGTAGAGGTTGATTGGTTCTTGATTAGTAAGAGTGTCAAAGGTTATGGGGAGAAGGCAGGAGAATGGGTTTGAGAGGGATAATAAATCAGCCATGATGCAAAGGCAGAGCAAACTCGATGGTCCAAATAGGCTAATTTTGCTCCTATGTTTTATGGTCTAATGAAATTGGCAGTTGACGTTTCAAGTTGAGATCTTCATCTTGGCTGAAAGAGAAAAGGGAATTAACCGTTATGAAGAGTTGAGGGGAAGGGAAGGAGAAAGAGTTGGCAGGAGATAGATGGGTCCAGGTGGGAGGGGTGATAGGCAGATTGGGGAGAAGGGAAGCCCTGGGTCTGAAGTCCACTGGCTAAGTTAGAAGCACGAGGAAATCTGCAGATGCTGGAAATTCAAGCAACACACACAAAATGCTGGTGGAACGCAGCAGGTCAGGCAGCATCTGTAGGGAGAAGCACGTTGTTTTTGAATCTGTTGGAGGCCCGGAGTCCTGTCCTGGGTTTGGAGGGTGTCTATGAGGCTGCGGTGTGATGGGAGGGAGGAAAGGAGCATGCTTTGTTGTTGTTGTTGTGTTGTTTGTTGTGTTTGTGCTGTTCTGCCGAGCATTGTGGATATGTTATGTTGGTGCTAGAATATGTAGCCGCACTTGCCAGCTGCCCCCTGCACACCCTTAGATCATGCTGGTTGTTAATTCGAACAGCAGTTCCTTCCAGGTGAGGCAACTTTGCACCTGTGAAACTGCTGGGGTTGTCCTTTGTGTCCAGCGCTCCTCTATGTTGGTGAGACCTGTCGTAAACTGGAGGACCCCCTTATCGAGCACCTCCACTGCATGCACCAAAAGTGGAACTTCCCAGTGACCAAACATTTTAATTCCCATTCTCTTGTGCCAAGATCTGGTTAGCCTCAAGGTGGAGGAGCAACACCTGATATTCCATCTGGGTACCCTGTAACCTGATGGCATGAATATCGAATTCTCTTTCGGGTAAACAAAAGCAACCCCCCTACCTCATTCCCCACTCTATCCTTTTGCTTATTCCCAGCTGCCTATTACATCCCCCTGGATCCCCTCCTGCTTCTCTTTCTTCTGTAGATCACTTTCCTCTCCTATCAGCTTCTTCCTTTCCCAGCCCTTGACTTGTCCCACCCACCTGGCTTCATCTATTACCTTCCAACTCGCCTCTTTCCCCTCATCCCACCTTTTTATTCTGGTATCTTCCCCGTTCTTCTCAGAAGGGTCTCGGCTTGAAACATTGACTATTTATTCATTTCATGCTGTCTGGCCTGCTGAGTTCCTCCAGCATTTTGTGTGTCTTGCTTTTGGATTTCCAGCATCTGCAGAATCTCTCATGTTTGTGATTGACATGTCACTATATGTTTTGATCTATGTGATAAATAAATGAAGCTGAATCTGAAGTAGTGACAGCAACTGGGAGGTAATAGCTGGAGGTATAAAGGGCTGCAAGTGATGGAAGCTAATAGGATCAAATAAACAAGGTGGGGTGAACAGATGGGAACAGTAAAGTGAGGGGGCTCAGTAGGAAGAGTGTGTGGGTGATGAGTTGATGGAGTGGGTTGAGAAGGAACACGTACAGTCCATTGCATCTCTAACATGGTGGGTCTAACATCTGGAGGGTAAAATCAAAGGAGGAAATTGTCTACACTGATGAGTGTAGTACACTAGTGAATTCCTTTGTGGAACTGGTTAATGTGTTATGACTCTTCACTCCATGCCACAATAGAACCAACACCTCACAGTCATCGGTATACTTGATGTTCAAACTTGGGAGCTTCAGATAAAGCCAAGGGGACCCTCAGTCCAATCTGGAAAAGATGATGATTTCTATCTCAAGAAGAGACAAAATATTTCTCCTGGATGACTTTATGAAGGGACAGAATCATCCAGGCTGGATGGTTGCCAAGGGAGGAAAATGGAATTGAAGGCTAATTCCTACAGTGTACTCCCCTAAGCAATTGTTTTGTCACCAGACAGCACCTCATAAACATCCTGTCGGCTCCCTACCTACAGGAACTATGAAGCATCAATGGTTTACAATTTCCTCTGAAGTCTGCCATAATCAGCACCCTTACTGACTTGAAGGACCAGAAGAGGTTTGATGGGAATGGCAAGAAGACCAGGGAGCTAATTAACCACAAATCTAAGGTGTTCCTGGATTGAAGGCTCCATTTCACCTCTGGTGAAGACAGAGGCTGCTGAAGTCAGAGGTCCAGCAGAAAAATTGTGATCTAAGGAACAGACCGTGGATTGTGAGAGCACAGGGAGCTCAGCTGACATTCACGGATTCTTCAGAGCTGTAAAAGCCATTAGTGGTCCTACCACAAGGGACAGAGAGGCAGTCAAAAGACTTCAAAGACTTCACCCTTAACACAAACACCATTGATTCTATCACAAAACAGCCTTCTAGGGCAGCTTTGATTGATAGGAAGTCAAGGAGACCATATAGCAACTCAAAAATAATATAACCACAGGAACAGACAGTTCTGCAACTGAAATCTTGAAACTTAGAGTGAAGAGCTTCTGTTAAGGATACATAGCCCAATCACCCACAGAAGAGGATTTTCTCGGAGAATTCGGTGATGTTCTAACCTTGACCCTCTTTATGACAGCATACAAGTAACGTATAGACTCTACAATTCATGTTCTCAGTAATATTTGGTTTTATTTGCACAATTTGTTTTTTTAACATATTGGTTATTGGTCAGTCATTGTTTATGTATAATTTTTCATAAATTATATTAGAACCATAGAACCATAAAACATTACAGCACAGAAACAGGCCTTTTGGCCCTTCTTGGCTGTGCTGAACCATTTTTCTGCCTCGTCCCACTGACCTGCACCTGGGCCATATCCCTCCATACCCCTCTCATCCATGTACCTGTCCAAGTTTTTCTTAAATGTCAAAAGTGAGCCCGCATTTACCACTTCATCTGGCAGCTCATTCCACACTCCCACCACTATCTGTGTGAAGAAGCCCCCCCCCCCCCCAATGTTCAGTAAAAAAAAATTTCTCCCTTCACCCTTAACCCATGTCCTCTGGTTTTTTTTCTCCCCTAACCTCAGTGGAAAAAGCCTGCTTGCATTCACTCTACCCATACCCATCATAATTTTATATACCTCTATCAAATCTCCCCTCATTCTTCTATGCTCCAGGGAATAAAGTCCTAACCTATTCAACCTTTCTCTGTAACTCAGTTTCTCAAGCCCCAGCAACATCCTTGTAAACCTTCTCTGCTCTCTTTCAACCTTATTAATATCCTTCCTGTAGTTAGGTGACCAAAACTTCACACAATACTCCAAATTCGGCCTCACCAATGCCTTATACAATCTCACCATAACATTCCAACTCTTATACTCAGTACTTTGATTTATAAAGGCCAATGTACCAAAAGCTCTCTTTACTACCCTATCTACCTGTGATGCCACTTTAAGGTAATTTTGTATCTGTATTCCCAGATCCCTCTGTTCTACTGCACTCCTCAGTGTCCTACCATTTACCTTGTATGTTCTACTTTGGTTTTTCCTTCCAAAGTGCAATACCTCACACTTGTTTGTATTAAACTCCATCTGTCATTTTTCAGCCCATTTTTTCCAGCTGGTCCAAATCCCTCTGCAAGCTTTGAAAACCTTCCTCACTGTCCACTACACCTCCAATCTTTGTATCATCAGCAAATTTGTTGATCTAATTTACCACATTATCATCCAGATCATTGATATAGATGACAAATAACAATGGACCCAGCACTGATCCCTGTGGCACACCACTAGTCACAGGCCTCCACTCAGAGAAGCAATCCTCCACTACCACTCTCTGGCTTCTCCCATTGAGCCAATGTCTAATCCAATTTACTACCTCACCATGTATACTTAACGACTGAATCTTCCTAACTAACTTCCCATACGGGACCTCGTCAAAGGCCTTACTGAGGTTCACGTAGACAACGTCCACTGCCTTCCCTTCATTCACTTTCCTGGTAACCTCCTCGAAAAACTCTAATAGATTGGTTAAACATGACCTACCACGCACAAAGCCGTGTTGACTCTCCCCGATAAGTCCCTGTCTATCTAAATACTTGTAGATCCTATCTCTTAGTACTCCTTCCAATAATTTACCTACTACCGACGTCAAACTTACCGGCCTATAATTTTCCGGATTACTTTTAGAGCCTTTTTTGAACAACGGAACAACATGAGCTATCCTCCAATCCTCTGGCACCTCACCTGTAGATACTGACAAGGTCCGAGGGAATACCCTGTCAGGTCCTGGGGATTTATCTACTCTGATTTGCCTCAAGATAGCAAGCACCTTCTCCTCTTCAATTTGTATAGGTTCCATGACATCACTACTTGTTTGACTTATTTCCATTGACTCTATGCTAGTTTCCTTAGTAAATACAGATGCAAAAAACCCATTTAAGATCTCCCCCATTTCTTTTGGTTCCATACATAGCAGACCACTCTGATCTTCAAGAGGACCAATTTTATCCCTTACTATCCTTTTGCTCTTAATATACCTGTAGAAGCTTTTTGGATTATCCTTCACCCTGACTGCCAAAGCTACCTCATGTCTTCTTTTAGCCCTCCTGATTTCTTCCTTAAGTATTTTTTTGCATTTTTTATACTCCACAAGTACATTATTTGCTCCCTCTTTCCTGTATAGTTGGTCCTCCTTATCCACAAATTCCGCATCCACGAATTCAACCAACCACGAATCGAGAAAACCCGGAAGTGCTCTTCCAGCACTTGTTGTTCGAGCATGTACAGACTTTTTATTCTTGTCATTATTCCCTAAACAATGCAGTATAACAACTATTTTACATAGCATTTACACTGTTTTAGGTATTATAAGTAATCTAGAGATGATTTAAAGTATATGGGAAGATGTGCGTGGGTTATCATGGATCGGGATCCAAAAAAATCGGAAGTTCTCTTACTATGTAAGTCGTAACACTGCATATTATTTAACGTCAGTTAGTCAAACGTTTGTCTTAGTATATTGTATATATTTTACCTTTCTATACATATAAAACACTTAAGAACGTATGTTTCAGCGCCAGGCTCGGGAAGTTCCCGAGTTCGATCCACTGACAGACCACTTCCGAGCGCACTCTCCATCTGCGCTTGGTTGATGTGGAGGATCAAAAACCCAAAACCCCAAACCCCAATAATTAAACCACTGTGTTGCTTAGCAATAATTGTAACTTTCATCGGGGCAGAGCCTTTCTCACTTTATCCTTTAAAATTGTTCCAATCGTTGACCGACTGTAGCCTAACGCTTTTCCAATGACCGATGGCATTTCACCTCTTTCCAATTGTTTTATTATTTCCACTTTATTTTCAAGCCTGATCGTGATTATTTTCGTGAACAGAAACACTGCAGATTCAGAGCTCCGCCGCCAGGTTCTAATGTCCAACGTACTGAGACAGGTTAAATAAGGTCTGGGGTTCTGCTGGGTCCTAAGGTCCAACGTATTGAGACAGGTTGAATAAGGGACTGGAGCATCCATGTTTTTTGGTATCCGCGAGGGGTCCCGGAACCAATCCCTCGTCGATAAGGAGGGCCGACTGTACATGTCATACTTCTCTCTTTTCTTCTTTATCAGAGTTCCAATATCCCTAGAGAACCAAGGTTCCTTATTCTTATTCTCTTTGCCTTTAATCCTGACAGGAACATACAAACTCTGCACTCTCAAAATTTCCCCTTTGAAGGCCCCCCACTTACCAATCACATCCTTGCCAGCGAACGACCTGTCTCAATCCACGCTTTTTAGATCCTTTCTCATTTCTTCAAATTTGGTCTTTTTCCAGTTTAGAACCTCAGCCCAAGGACCAGATCGATCTTTATCCGTGATCAAGTTGAAACTAATGGTGTTATGATCACTGGAATCAAACTGTTCCCCTACACCATATATGTCAAACTCAAGGCCCGCGGGCCAAATCCGGCCCGCGGTGGAATTATCTTTGGCCCGCGAGATAATATCTAATTACTATTAAAGCTGGCCCCAGTAATCGAAGCGCCTATGGCGTATGATATGGCTAATGCTGAGTTTATTCAGGTACCAAATTTTCAGGGTTTTTAGTGTTTATTCGGCAGTCTTGCTCGGCAGTCTTCTTCATAAGAAACGGAATTTGTAAAGTGAAACACTTTGTAGTTATAGCAGAGACTGAGACACATTAGAGCAGGCTGAAAAAACGGAGGCAACGAAAACTGCGTTCGCACGCGTCCGACTGATCCGGCCCGCATGAAGCTGCATTTTGCTCAATCCGGCCCGTGACCTAAAATGAGTTTGACACCCCTGCTCTACACACACTTCCATCACCTGTCCTAACTCGTTTCCTAATAGGAGATCTAATATTATAAAAATAATATTGTATTTCTTTATTTTTCAAAAATGCCTGAAAGAAAAGGAATCTCAAGGTAGTACATGGTAACATTTATGTAGTTTGATAATAAATTTTATTTTGATTTTGACTTTGACAGATAGGTCTCTGATTTCATCACAGCCAGCTCTCCCAATGGCTTCCCATTCTCCTCAGCCAGCTCTCCCAATGGCTTCCCATTCTCCACAGCCAGCTCTCCCAATGGCTTCCCATTCTCCACAGCCAGCTCTCCCAATGGCTTCCCATTCTCCTCAGCCAGCTCTCCCAATGGCTGAAGAGCTGCACCCCAATCACACAGTGGATTCTGTTCATCCTGAGGGACAGTAGACATGACTTAATAGTGCGACAACTCCATGAAAGACATAGGGAACAATGTCAGCCAATATATTTGTCCTTTGTTGGTTCCACTTGGATTGCATTAAGTGGGAAGGACTGTGGAACAACCCTCAAATTCATCTTTTTTAATTAATTTTTTAATGAGTTTCTACAATACAACTACAAAAAAAACCATCAACAAAATGGAGATTTATACAGCGCAAAACAAATGTGTCTAATATATAATTCATAATAATAAGGAAAAGCACCCAAAATAAAATCATATAAAGTTAGAATCCTCCCCACCATCCCACTACAAAACTCCAGTCCAACCACTTCAATGTGTAAAAGAAAAATTAATTGGAGTGTTCGACCCCACAGAGCTGTAAATATATATATATATAAAAGAAAATATAATGCCTACTACCAAAACTATAATGTAATTCACATAAAAAAGTAAAACTTACAGAAAAGAATAGCTGAAAGTAAGGGATTATAGTACAGAAAAAAGAATAAACTTCATCTAAAGTGGAATTATGAAAGTATTCAAGAAAAGGTTCCCACACCTTATGAAACTTCATGTCTGAATTGAGAAGTGAATAATGAATCTTTTCAAGCTCTAAACAGGACGTAATGTCACTAAGCCATTGAGCATGAGTGGGTGGGGCAACATCTCTCCACCTGAGAAGAACTAACCGTCCAGCCAAAAGAGAGGCAGAAGACCATGTTTAACGTTCAGTCGGACTCAGATGCATGTCTACTTCACCCAAGGTGCCAAAAAGAGCAATCAGAGGGTTAGGTTCTAAGTGGCAATTAAGAATATGGGATAAAAACAAAAAAAATCTTTCCAGAATGTCTCTAGACTAGGACAAGCCCAGTACATATGAATAAGAGGAGTCTTGCCCCCCTTTACACTTGTCACAGACAGGACTAATGTCAGGATAAAACTGCGATAATTCAGTTTTAGACATATGAGCCCTATGTACAACCTTAAACTGCAAAAGGCAGTGGTGAGCACATAAAGAGGTTGAGTTAACTCTTAAGAATTGAATCCCAAACCGCATCAGATAAAGAAATATTTAAATCATGCTCCCAGGCAGTTCTAATTTTCTTGAAGGGGGCACGCCTCAAGATCACTAACTTATCACAAATAGATAAGTTCAAATACCCATGGGAATTCATCACCTTTCAAGCTGGGAGAAAAATTATTGGGTCTATTGTACAACCAATGTCAGCAAAGAATGGTGTCAAACAAGGTTGAGTCACTGCTTCAAAACTTCTCCCAATTTGTTATCGCTGAAATGGTGTATCTCAACTCCAAGAACCTCAAAAGTAATGAAGCTAATTTTCATAACCAATGGTTCCACCTGTGGTGGCTACACTCCAGGACGAGTGTCACCCAGAGTCCAAGTTACAGTGTTTATGCCTCTTCAAGTGCCAAGCTCCACGTCTTCTTTGACACTTTCACTGAGAGTACAAGAGGATGAGCCATACACTCAATATTGACAAGACAAAGGCCGCTACCAATCTGCTTGGCAATGCCTTCTGAAAACAAGGTTCAGAACAAGATCTTGGAAAATGTGGATGATACCCCAGATCTCAGGAGCCATTTCTCTGCGATGGCAGACATCGAAGATATAGTTCACCAAAGCCTTCAACTCTTCAGTATAGCCTATGATTGACTGAAGAAAAAGATTATTTGAAGATCAAGACTATTATCTCATGGCCTACCTGTTAGCAGCGATCCTCGCCCTTTGTGCTTTGGCAAGCTGGACTATCTGCAACTGTTGTTCAAATTTGGAAAAAATACAATGAAAAGTCTCTCTGCCAAATCCCTCATTTCATTGAGAGGACAATTAAGCCACTGTCATATTCCTCCCCAGGCCAAAATCCCTCATTTTGAGGGCCAAATTATTCTCAGCCTGCTACACAAGGCTTGTCTCAGCTCTGCAGCAAGAAGCTGTCTTCACAGCAATCCAATCACTGGGACAAGCAAAAAATATCAAGTTGCTTAACCTATTGGATAGAATTAAGATCATGGATAAAAGGAATGCCATCTTAAAGCAGAACAGAAATAGATACCCCATTTGATTGAGGAGGTAGAACCCAGGCATTTTTCAAATAGTAGAACTCTTTTGTAGCCATCCTTTTCTCAGAGTCATGATCTCAAGAAGCTGTGATCAAATCCCTGAATTCTTTCATTGCGTCTCAATTGAATTCCCCATCCACTCTGCCACTGAAACAGAAGTTTCAGAGTTCATGTCCCACTCCTTGACCAAGGCTGATACTTTAGACTGGGATTAAGAGAATCCTGCACTGTTTGAGGTAAAATCTTTTAAACAAGATTTTAAAGCTTTCTTATCTCTCAAATAGAAAAGATAACTTGGCATTATTCTGATGAAAGGTAGGGAGTAATTTCTGGGAATTGGAATGATATTTATCCATCAACTTATAGCAGGGGTTCCCATCCTGGGATCCATGGATCACCTGCTTAATGATATTGGTCCACGGCATAAAAAAGTTTGCGATACCCTGACTTAGAGAGATGAATAGGTTATTATCACAGAAGCAGGAGATTCTGCAGATGCTGGGGAACCAGGGTAACACACACAAGATGCTGGAGGAACTCAGCATGTCAGGCATCTATGAAAAGGAATAAAGAGTCACCATTTCAGGCCAAAACCCTTCATTAGGATTATTATCACATCACATTGCTCTGTGGGAGTGCTGACTATTCACTCATTAGTTATCCATTTCCCTTCAATACAGAAGTGTTTATAAAATTCATTTGTCATATGTCTTATGATGTTTTGAATGAGACGTGGATAAATCTAAACCTTCTTTCTTTAATGCCATTGCTAGGTTAAGGCATGTTCTTTTTATCCCCTGCCTTTGTGTGAAATGGGCATTCTAATTACATGTTGCAGGAAGGAAGTCGCGGTGAGGTTGTGTTAGTTGCAAACAGAAACACTGCTGCCAGGAATTTCTCACAGCTTTTGTTGATGTGATGATGCTAATTAAAGTAAGAACAGAATTCAACTGTAACTTGTAGAATGCCAAGAGAACAGCTCTGAGATTTAAAAAAATGCAGAATGCTTCAAACTTAAAAGCCAGTGGACTGGAGTACCACAAATTCTCTCAACTACCTTGCCTCTTTTTCAAAATTGTATATTTTTGGCAGCTAAGTAACTATGTATATTAATTGTCCACTTACAAATAATCAATTTACTCATACTTCGCATTTTGATGCACACCCCCTCCCCCTCCCTCTCCTTCATATGGTGTAGAGAACACTGAATTATGCATGGGTTTATCTCTGACTTCTGTCTAACTGAGATCCCTCAAGGAGAATTCATATTTCAGCTTATTGAGCAAGTCTTCCAACGCAGTGCAGGCCGAGCTCAGAAGCTAAGAGGTTACACACTGGTGAATTCCATTTGAAAGGCTGGATGTATTGCCCAGAGAGTGCCTCCACAGACAGACTGTCGGATTGCTCTAAATTAATCTTAAAGAGTATTCTTTCATTTCAATAAGCAAAGACTGAGTATATATTTTTGCTTTTGCATTTTGCTGGAGAAAATATTCTGTACTAAGCACTCTGCAGTATATCTTTTCCCATTTAATAAATTAACAAGAGATAAGGAAGCAATGTAATTGATCATGGAAGTTTATGGATGAGGAAGGCTGTACCAGGAAATTGTAATCTCATATTCACAAATGAGCATGAAATCTGCATCTGAAGTGCTTCCTTTATTTTAAATCAGGCAAGCAATTACATGATTTTAATAAGGAATAAAGATAAAACTGTAGCTGTCTGATATCTGAAATAATGGAAGATGTCGTGAACGCACAGCAGGCCCTACAATATCAGCAGGTATAAGTACGTTTCAGTGTTGTACGCTACCGCAGGTGGCTTGAGGCTGCTGAAATCAGTCCAGCAGAATGTGGAGCCTTTCTAGATGGTTACATGTGTGTTACCGTGGTTGCAGAGAGGTTTAAGGAGAAAGCAGGAAGGTTTAAAAGAGATCTGCAGGACAACTTCTTCATGCAGAAGGTGGTGCCTATATGGAATGAGCTGCAGGAGGAAGTGATTGAGGCATGGATCACAATCAAGTAAAATTTAAATAGAATAACAACATTTAAAGGACACTTGGGTAAGTAAGTGGATAGGAAGCATTAAGACCAGGGGTTCCCAACCTTCTTCATGACATGGACCCCTCCCATTAACTGATGGGTTCATGGAGCCCAGTTTGGGAATCCCTGCATTAGAGGGATATCGGCCTAACTTGGTAGGCATCATGGACAAGTTGGGCTGAATGGCCTGCTTCCAAGCTGTATTACTCAATAAATGTAGTGGTTATCGGTTAGGGTAATTCTTCAAGTTGGGTGGCGTGTTGGAGATATGTCTCTACCAAAGGAGGTGTAAGGTGCTGCTTCCCTCTGCTAGCCTGAAGTGCAGGTCACTCTTTGCTAAGGTGTAGCACCTGTTTAGCTCCCACCCCACTCCCTGATCAGATCAGGGTCACGTGAAACCATGGGAGCAGGTGATGGATGGTCATATGAGTAGCTGGTGGATACCACAAGTCCTGGATATGCGATCACTGACGCCAGACAATCTGAAGAGTATTGATAATGACTGTGGTCACTCATCTTGTAAAGACACTGCCCAGAAGGTAATGGCAAACCACTTCTGTAGAAAAATTTGCCAAAAACAATCATGGTCATGGAAAGACATCATACAACATGGTACATAATGAACAAACAAATTCCTCAAGTATTAGCTATGGCTCACTAAGTACACATCTTGTTTCCAAATCAGAAGGTTATGGATTCAAGCCCCATTCTAGAGATGTAAACCAGAGATGAGGGTCCAGCAGAGTTCTAAGGGAGTTCTGTGCTGTAATAGATAAGATGGTTTCTTGGATGAAAATTTCAAAGAAGGTCCTGTCTATCCTTTCAAACATTTGTTAACTTATCGAAGAAGAACAAAGGAACTGTACCAGTGCCCTTCATTCTAATTGTTAAAGCAATAGCCATCATTGCACAACTCTCTCCATTTGCTCTGTGTCAGGTGATCTGAAACAATTCTTACATTACAACAGTATGTTATTGTGTGATAGTATTGGGTTTGCTGACAGCAAATTTCTAAATGCAGATGAAGATCTTGAGCCCTATCCGATATAGATAGCTGTAAAAGGAGTAAGCTGTAAAACTAAAGGGAGGTTATACTGTGGCTACCTACTCCTCCAAAGGTTAGATCATTCCCTGTTAATCCTCCACAGTGAGGTTAGCTGCCAATAACCACTATTTGAGTGATGGGTCCCCCTACCTACCAAGGAGGAGATACTTCTAGCTAACAAAATAGTTGAAACACAGTTCATTTATTTTTAATGATACATATTTAAATCCAGGCAAAATCCTTAAAACACATTTAAAATTCACAGAGGATTTCTATCTTATAAAATATTTCCAAATTACAAGCGATTTCTAAAACACAAAGATTTTCCAAAACACAGGTACAAATCCCATAGGTTAAAAAGACATACCAATGAGTTGGAGGCACACGAATTGTCCATTGCAGAAATCAAAGGCAAAACAATGGATTGTAGTCACCCATTTGTTATGACACCTTCCCAACTGCGCCAGCTTGCAGAGTTTAGGCCCTCTAACTCTCCAGAATACGGGGAGCTGGTGCAACCCCTTTAAAGATTCAGGACCGTCCCACTAATTGGCAATCATGTTTTGGGCACCAAGAATTGAGTATCTAAAGAACACCTGAATGGAGCCTCAGCGCTCAATTGTAAGACCAACCAAAGATATTGTTTTGTGCCTAGTTTTATTCCATGGCTCGATCCTAGCCGCGGATATTCCAGCATTTGGGTCCAAAGCATCCTGTCAAGGACTCTTGTTACACCAGCTTTCTGTCATTCTTCTTGCTGTTCCTTGACCATTCCTAACGAACCTGACTACTTTCTTACATTTATACTGTTTTTCTGCCACTTGGACGGCTTGACACCCATATGATATTTTCTCAGGTTGTCTAATAGCTTTGAGGGAGAGAGTTTCTTGATACCCACAAATAATGCTGACCTTCTGAGTACATATATCCTCCAACTGTCGATAGATCTGGATGGCGGAGTGGAGATATGCCTCTACCAAAAGAGGTATAAGGGACTCCTTCCTTCCACTAGCCGTCAGGTCACCCTTGGACAAGAAGTTGTATCTGTTTAGTTCCCCCCCTCCTGCCCCAGATCAGGGTAATGTGAAGCCAATGGGATCAGGTGGTGGATGATTGTGTTAGCATCTGGTGCACATCACAACTCCTCATTCTGCAACCACTGATGCCAGGCAGACAGTCTCTGGAGAGCTTTGGCTGGGGTCACTTGTCTTGTAAAAACACTGCCCAGAAGAAAGCAATGACAAACCACTTCTATAGAAAAATTTGCAAGGAAAGATCATGCTCAAAAGCCACGATCTTCCATATCTTATGACATGGCACATGATGATGATGATGATGATAATTGATAGATCCACTAATTGATATGCTAAGTGATAATGTCAATCTGGTCTGCAAACTTTCTTGAACTAAATAACTTAGCCAATGTTATTTGGTTTGATACAATTTTGATACAATTAATAGAACCCCATTGTCTTACATTGCCTCTCTTGATAAGCCAGCCCCCACCTGTGGGTCAGCAGTCTGTGCTCTATAGCCAGCGATGTCTGTTTGCAAAACTGTCCTTCTAACTTCAGACTGATTATTGCTTGCTATTAACATTAAGAACTGAGGACTGACTCCTGTTTATGACAAGAAGCTGAACAAAGAATATTGGTTGAAAGTTTAACTTAATCAACTCAGCTCTTGATCTCTAGAAGTGTCAGCTGTAATGTTAGAAAACTAAGTTGACAAAAAAATCCCCCAGACCCTGAGCAGTGAATATCCATCACAGTTGTCTATGATCAAAGAGTAAAATGTTGGGAACACTCTACTGGTCAGGCAGCGTCTGTGGAAAGCGAAAGATTGTTAACATTTCAGGTCCAAGATGAAATTCAAAGGAAGAGTCTTACATCCAAAGTATTAACTCTACTTCTTTTTCCATTATTGCTGCCTGCCCTTCTGATCCCTTCCAGCTCTTTCTGTCCTTACCTCAGATATCCTGCAGCTGCAGTTTTTGTTTGAGTGTCCTGGCTTTGGAATCACCAGAAAGATGGTGGACTATGCAAGACATTTTTAAATTCAGAGTTGGGAATCAGATGATGTTTATTACTTTAATCATTGTATTTTCTATAACAGTAAAATAAAAGCTGTATTAAAACTAATGAATAATACAATTTAAAAATACACACCAAAACTCAGAATAGGTAATTCTGGTTTAGGAAACTAAGATTAAGTTGTTTATTGACATCTGCCTTGAGTCTCTTTTGATCTTTTGATGCCTTATGGATTTCTCTCCCCAATTTTATGATGGATTTTGAATTCTTTTTTTTGGGAACTGTAACAATGAAAGGATGTTACTTCGTTGTTGAGTGGGTTTGATGGTATTGTAGTGATGTGCTACACACAGCACTGCAATAATGACACGCAGTCGGTAAGTCATTTCGAGACTAGTTTATTCAAACTTCGCGGTGCTGGCATTTAAATCCCTAGCGCCCGCCCTCTCCGGGCGGAAATGACGTCAAAGTTGCATTACCAAAGTCTCCCCCCGTGCTCTGGCTATTTGTGAGCCAGTTCGCCTGCGCAGAAAGTGGGTCACCACATAACCCCCCCCCAGAACCGGCGATACACCCCCCAATGTCCACAGTCTGGATCAGCCTCTGTTTGGGAGGTCGGCCTCTGCGCCGCGGTGCCTGAACCTCGACTGGCTGCGCCAAGTCCACATGGGCTGGTTTGAGTCGGTCCACCGTGAAAACCTCCTCTTTCCGCCCCAATGTCCAGAACGTACGTAGACCCATTGTTGTTGATGACCTTGAACGGCCCCTCGTACGGCTGCTGTAGCGGTGCCCAGTGTCCGCCCCTTCATACAAACACAAACTTACAGTTCTGCAGGTCTTTGGGTACATGGGTCGGGGTCCGTCCGTGCTGTGAAGTTGGTACAGGGGCCAGGTTGCCGAGCCTTTCGCATAGCCTGTCCAGGACTGCTGCGGGTTCTTCCTCTTGCCCCCTTGGGGCTGGTATGAACTCTCCCGGGACAGCCAGGGGCGCGTTGTACACCAACTCAGCCGATGAGGCGTGCAGATCCTCTTTGGGTACTGTACGAATTCCAAGCAGGACCCAGGGAAGCTCGTCCACCCAGTTAGGTCCTCTCAGGCGGGCCATGAGAGCCGACTTCAAGTGACGGTGGAAGCGTTCCACTAGTCCGTTCGACTGTGGGTGGTAGGCAATTGTGTGGTGTAGCTGCGTTCCCATCAGGCTGGCCATAGCCGACCTCAGGCTGGAGGTGGACTGGGCACCTCTGTAGGAGGTAACGTGGGCCGGTACCCCGAAGCGTGCTACCCAGGTTGTGATCAGTGCTCGGGCGCAGGAATTGGCAGATGTGTCGGTGAGCAGGACCGCCTCTGGCCACCTCGTGAACCGCTCTACCATAGTTAGGAGGTACCGCGCTCCTCGGGGCACTGGTAGGGGGCCCACAATATCCACATGAATGTGGTTGAACCTCCGGTGGGTGGGTTTGAACTGCTGTGGCGGGGCTTTAGTGTGCTGCTGCACCTTGGCTGTTTAGCACTCCGCGCACGTTCTGGCCCATTCACTGACCTGCTTGCGAAGTCCGTGCCACGCAAACTTGCTGGAGACCAGCCGGACGGTTGTCCTGATAGATGGGTACACCAAACCGTGTATGGAGTCGAAAACCCGCCGCCTCCAGGCTGCCGGGACGATGGGGCGAGGTTGGCCGGTAGCCACGTCGCACAGGAGGGTCCTATCACCTGGTCCTATGAGAAAGTCCTGCAGCTGCAAACCCGAGACTGCGGTCCTGTAGCTGGGCATCTCGTCGTCTGCCTGCTGCGCCCCCGCCAGTGCTGCATAATCCACCCCCAGGGACAGGGCCTGGACAGCTGGTCTGGAGAGTGCGTCCGCCACAACGTTGTCCTTTCCAGAGACATGCTGGATGTCCGTCGTGTACTCGGAGATGTAGGACAGATGTTGCTGCTGGCGAGCCGACCAGGGATTGGACACCTTCGTAAACGCGAAGGTCAATGGTTTGTGGTCCGTGAATGTGGTGAATGGCCTGCCTTCTAAGAAGTACCTGAAATGCCGGATTGCCAGATACAGTGCCAACAGCTCCCAGTCGAAAGCACTGTACTTGAGTTTGGGTGGTCGTAGGTGCTTACTGAAGAACGCCAGGGGTTGCCAGCGCCCCTCGATGAGCTGCTCCAGCACCCCACTGACTGCTGTGTCGGATGCGTCCACCGTGAGGGCGGTCAGAACGTCCGTTCTGGGGTGCATCAGCATCGCGACATCTGCCAAGGCTTCCTTGGCTTTAACGAAAGCGGCCGCGGCCTCCTCATCCCAAGTAATGTCCTTGCCTTTACCCAACATCAGGGTGTACAAAGGGCGCATGATACGGGCTGCTGAGGGGAGGAAACGGTGGTAGAAGTTCACCATACCAATGAACTCCTGCAGGCCTTTGACTGTGTTGGGCCGGGCAAAGTGGCGGATCGCGTCTACCTTGGCGGGCAGAGATGTTGCCCCGTCTTTGGTAATCCTGTGGCCCAGGAAGTCGATGGTATCGAGACAGAACTGGCATTTGGCCAGGTTGATTGTGAGGCCAAAATCACTCAGGCGGGAGTAGAGCTGGCGGAGTTGGGACAGATGCTCCTGACGACAACTGCTGGCTATAAGGATGTCGTCTAAATAGATGAACGCAAAGTCCAGGTCGCGTACCACCATGTCCATTAGCCGCTGGAACGTCTGTGCGGCATTCTTCAGGCCGAACGGCATTCGGAGGAACTCGAACAGGCCGAACGGGGTGATGAGTGCTGTTTTGGGGATGTCTTCAGGGTGCACCAGGATTTGATGGTATCCCCGGACGAGGTCTACTTTGGAAAAGATTCTTGCCCCGTGCAGGTTTGCTGCAAAGTCCTGTATATGCGGCACGGGGTAGCGGTCTGGAGTTGTAGCCTCGTTCAGTCTGTGGTAGTCGCCGCATGGTCTCCAGCTCCCTGTTGCTTTGGGCACCATGTGCAGGGGGGAGGCCCATGGGCTGATGGACCTCTGTATGATCCCCAATTCCTCCATCCTCTTGATCACCTCCTTCGCCAGGCGGAGCTTTTCCGGGGGGGAGTCTTCATGCGCGGGCGTGGAGGGGTGGTCCCTGGGTCGGAATGTGGTGCTGTACCCCGTGTCTGGGCATGGCTGCTGTGAACTGCGGTGCCAGAATCAATGGAAAGTCGCTGATTTCCGCTCCGGTGTCGACCAAGAAGCGGCGTCCCGACTGTTTGTCCCAGACATACAAGAGGCTGTCCTGGTGGCCAGCCGCCATAGTCATTAGCGGCAGCTGGCCCTGGCCCTGGCCCTTGCAGGGCGGGCGACAATGGCGGGCTTCTGTGCCCCACCGCTGGTGGTAGAAACACCACTGTTCACTGTCCTCCTCACTCCTGCCTCTGTGTTGTGTGCGCCCCCCTGCCGGGCCTGGTCTGGTTTGCTGTTGGGCGCATGGCCTGGTAATCTGACCGACGGACGCCACACTCTCCCTCTTGGCTTTCCACAGCACGTCTGCCCGGGGGTCGCTGAAATCTGCGTTGGCCAGCAACAGATGTATGTCCTTGGGCAGTCGCTGTAGGAACGCTTGCTCGAACATGAGGCAGGGCTTGTGTCCGTCAGCCAGGGTCAATATCTCGTTCATCAATGCTGACGCCAGCCTGTCTCCCAAACCATCCAGGTGAAGCAGGCGGACACCCTGCTCACGCCGTGAGAGGCCAAAGGTCCCAATGAGCAGCGCTTTGAATGCTTCATATTTGCCTTCTTCCGGGGGCGACTGTTTGAAATCCGCAACCTGGGCGGCCGTCTCCTGGTCAAGGGCGTTCACCACGTGATAGTAACGCGTGGAATCAGAGGGTATCTGCCGAATCTGGAACTGGGCTTCTGCTTGGCTAAACCACACGCGTGGTCGTAGCATCCAGAAAGTCGGCAGTTTTAGTGAAACTGCGTGAACAGATGAAGAGTCGATCATCTTTGGTCCAAATCCCGTTTGGACCGTCGGGGTCACCAATGTAGTGATGTGCTACACACAGCGCTGAAATAACGACACGCAGTCGGTAAATCGTTTCGAGACTAGTTTATTCAAACTTCGTGGTGCTGACATTTAAATCCCTAGCGCCCGCCCTCTCCGGGCGGAAATGACGTAAGAGGTGCATTACCAAAGTCTCCCCCCGCGCGCTGGCTATTTGCGAGCCAGTTCACCTGCGCAGAAAGTGGGTCGCCACAGTATCTATGTTACGGGTTGAGAACTAATAGATGGAAATGAGCCTCTGTGGCTGTTTCTTATTTTTTTGGGGTTGTGGATCTAATTAGAACATACAACAGTACGACACAGGGGCAGGCTCTTTGGTCCACAATGTTGTGCTCAACTAATTAAATTAGTAATCAGAAGGCTAACTAAACTAACCCCTTCTGCCTACACAATGTCCTTATTGTTTCATTTCCCTCACATTCATCACCTAGCTAAGTGTCTCTTAAAAGCCCTAATGTTTCTGCTTCCACTGCAGTGCATTCCAGACAATCCCCACTCTCCGTATAAAACACTTTCCCTCAAATTTCCTTTAAACTTACCCTCTCTCGGTTTAAGTGCATGTGCTCACAATGATAATCGTTCTTTCTTTCAGATGAGGAATAAAAGAGGAGAACAGTTGGAGGAAAGTGGGACAAGTATACAGCTCGCTTTGGTGACAGTCACTGAAAGGGCCAATACTTCTCAAAAATCAATAGGTCTTATTCTCAGCATTATCAAAAGGATTTTTCTCTTAAAAGTCAGCAGTTAATCCTATGAACCACTAGTTGGAAGGGGATTTAGCACATCATGAGCATATTGTAATTAACTCCATTCCAACTGTTGAGATTACACGGGGCTGCATTATGTTGATTCCCTAAAATCCTTCATCCCAATGACTGGGACTTGGCGTCGGTGCAGGGAGGAAAGTTTTGCTTTTCTTTGGACCATGCCACAGAAGTTATGGAAAATATTTCCTACCTTTGTGACTTGGGAAAAATACTGCTGACCATCAGTTTTCATTATATTTCTTGTGTTCTTTGGGAGCAATTAAGGACAAAAAAAATCAATTCCTGGATACTGTGATGTAACCCTATACAGCAGCATTTAAACTTTAGCAAAAGTATAGTTCTCAGCTTAAACTTTGAAGGGAGACTTTGAAAAGGAAGTTGAAAGGTGAAGTCTGCAAAATGCATACATTGGAATAGCAGTCTTATAATGAGAATGATTTACGTGACAAAGGTGTTGGTAAACCTGTTTCCTTCCATTCACTGGAGTCATTTCCTTTACTTTCATCATACTTGCTTTGTCATAAATCAGATGATGCACTTAATGGCACCTTTAAACTACTGCTCGAATTTCTGAGCCTGTGTGTAATTTTGCTTTGGATGTTACTGCAGGACAAAACACAGACTGAAGTAGGGCGCCACGGTAACGTAACAGTTCGCACGATGCTATTACTGCTCTGGGCGTCGGAGATTGAAGTTCAATTCCAACATTATCTGTAAGGAGTTTGTATATTCTCCCTGTGACTGCATGGGTTTCCTCTGGGTGTTCTGGTTTCCTCCCACAGTCCAAAGATGCACTGGTTAATTGATCATTGTAAATTGTCCTGTGATTAGGCTAGGGTTAAATACTGTAAGTGAGTTGCTGGATGCTACAGCTCGTTGGTTTGGAAGGGGCTGTTCCACACTGTATCTCTAAAATAACACACTCTTTTCAATTTAAGCCAGCTTGTTTCAACTTCATGTTTATTGGTGTCCTGGGCACATAAACATCATGTATAAATACCATTAAAACTAGTTTTATACAGCAGCGAGGTGCATTACAAAATGAAGGCAAACACAAGCTAACATAAAGCCAAATTAACATAACATTTACATATCTTATAACCCTTCTTTCCCATGTCTATGACCTAAAGCATTTTCAAAACAGATTGTCACTCACCCTGATGGTGTCTTCATTGTTACTGGTGAATTTAAAAATAGTCCTGCCGAAGTTCTACTAGCAGGTCTACTTCGCAAACTGAGTAGAGAGTATATTAGATCTGGATTATACCAACATTCGTGGAGCCTACAAGGCTGACCCCACCCTCACCTCGGATACAAATCAAACCAGTTCACAGGGAAATGAGAACCTGGTCAGAAAGTGCCATCTTAGCGCTGTGTCTACTTCAAAAGTACGGACTGGAGCATATTCAGGGAGGCAGCTACCTACGATCATCACGTCAACATTGAAGAATATACGGGATCTGTGAGTGGCTACATAGGAAAGTGCATTGAGGACGTTACCACGACTAAGCACTGCACTGCCAGGACACACCAGAAACTGTGGTCTACTGTGGAAGTTCATGCACTTGCTTAGGGATTGGGATACTACCTCAGATCAGGAGACAGGACGACTCTAAGGTCAACAAGAGCCACACTTTCCCATGCCTTTAGGAAGGCAAAGCATGAGTATTCACAAAATATCAACAGACACCTTTGTGACACCAAGGATACACGGTGCATGTGCTGAGTAATTTAAACTGTAACGGATTACAAGTCCACATGTGCGTCAATGACAGCGACGCCTCCCTTCCTGACAGACTGAATGCTTTCTAATCATGATTAGACACAATGTACAATGTGACTGAGAAAACCTCTCCATCGCTTGAGAAACAAGCACCATGTCGGGCCACAGTCAAAGTGATGAGCATTCTAGCCAGTCAATACCTAGTCAGGCAATGAGAGATTGTGCAGCTCAGCTAAGAGTGTTCTTAATGGACAAATTTAATGTCTGTTTGAAACAGTCCACTGTCCTGCAGGCTTCAAGGCAGCTACCATCATTCTGGAGCTCAAGAGAACAATGCTAATTGGCCTAAATTATTATCGCCCAGTGGCACTGACTTCAACAAGCTTATGTTAGCTTATGTTTGCCTTTGAAGTGCTTTGAGTGGCTGGTAATTGACCATATAAAATCCCACCTTCCAGCTACCTCCAGGTCCCTTTCTAGTTCACCTGCCACTCAAGCTGGTCTACTGACAATGCCATAAACTCGGCCCTCCGCCCTGTCGTGTTCCACATACGTCAGGATATGGTTCATTGACTTCAACTTCATGTTTAACATGATCATCCCTCAGCGGATGCTGGGTAATTGTCCTGTTGGGACTCAACACCCCTCTCAGAAAATGGACCTCTTGATAGAAAGAGCCAGTCAGCTGGAGTTGGCAGGAATATCTGAAGCTTCATCACTAGCGCTCCCCAGAGCTGTGAGCTCAGCCCACTGCTGTTCATGGTGCCTACTTACGACTGCGCTGACAGATGCAGCTGAAAGTGCATCATCAAATTTGCTGATAAAACAACAATTGGCCTCATCAGCAACAATGATGAGCTGGCGTACAGAGACGGGGTAGACAGGCTTGTCAAATGGTGTGAGAACAACCTGAGTCTCAATGTGGACAAGACAAAAGAGATGATTGTGGACTTTGGGAAGGCACAGGTCGACCATTGCACATCAATGGCTCTGCCCTGGAAAGAGTAAAGAGCACAACGGTCCTTGGTGTGCTCATAATGGACAACTTAATCCCCTCATTACTGAATAAGGCACAGCATCATCTACACATTATTAGGAGACTGAGATATGCAGGGCTCCCTGTCCCCATTCTAGCACCTTTCTACAGGAACACCATCAAGAGTGTCCTGTCTGGCTGCATCATTGAGTTGTATGGAGGCTGCACGGCATCGAGCTACAAGACCCTAGACAGTAGGGTAAAACTCATGAAGTAGATCACCGGGATCTCCCTCCCAACGACACCCTATTTGTAACATCTACCAGGAACATTGTATATGAAAGGCCCGAAGTATTGTTGAGGATCCTTACCACCCATCCCACAAACTCTTTGACCCACTGCCATTTGGAAAGGGGTTCAGGAGTATCAGGACTAGGACTGCCAGACTTCTTCCCTCAGGCTGCGAGACCAATGAATACCCTGCCACCACTGCGGTCCCATCAACAGGACAGTGAGCTCCTTACTGTTTGCCTGTGCTGCATGCTACATGCATTTTGAATTGTATTTGATTAACTTATTTATAGTGATATCTAATTTTATGTGTTGTGTGTGATATATGTTTTGTGGGTGAACTGTGGTCTGCAGGAATATTGTTTCGTTTCATTGTATATACGTACACTCAGATTGAAAATAAATGAACAACTTTATACTTAAAGGTATTCATAATAGATTTAGGATGAGATCTGACCTAAGCAGCAAGCTTGTTTGTATTAAAGACATGGGTGCCTGTTTATCTTATTTATAAAAACATCATGTTAAATCAGTAGGAAAAATTGGGGGATTACTTCGACAAGCACCTCTGCACCATCCACCACAAGCGGGACTTGCCGGTGTCCTAACATCTTAATTACAATTCCCATTCCCTTTCCAACGTGTCAATCCATGGCTCCTCTTGTACCACAATGAGAACTCCCTCAGGATGGAGGAGCATCACCTTATATTCTGTCTGCGTAGCCTCCAAACTGATGGCATGAATATCAATTTCTGCTTCCAGTCAACAAAAATCACCGACCTCCTCCTCTGTTTCACAGTCTGACATTTTATTTCTTCTTGCCTCCCTATTACTTCCCCCTAGGTCCCCGCCCCCTTTCCTCTCTCCTATTGTACCCTCACCTCTCCTCTCAGATTCCTCCTTCTCCAGCACTTGACCTTTCCCACCCACCTGGCTTCACCTAACACCTTCCAGCTAGCCTCTTTCCCCTCTTCCCCCTTCCATCTCAGTCCTGATGAAAGGTTTTGGCTCAAAACATCGACTGTTTACTCATTTCCATAGATGATGCCCAACCTGCTGAGTTCCTCCAGCATTTTGTGTGCTTTGCTTTGGATTTCCAGCATCTGCCAAATCTCTTGTGTTTGTGATTTAGTACTCAACTAATATTATTTGGATCCTGGTGCTTTCACAAATCAAATGTACTTCAGAAGTCAAGAATGACGCATGAAACATCTTGTTTATGATTATTTTATCAAGATCAAAGAAGATGAAGGGAGAATCAGAATCAGAATCAGGTTTATTATCTCCGGCATGTGATGTGGAATTTGTTAACTTAGCAGCAGCAGTTCAAAGCAATACATAATCTAGAAGAGAGAGAAAAAATTTAAAAATAATAAATAAATAAGTAAATCAATTACAGTATACATATATTGAATAGATTAAAAAATGTGCAAAAAACAGAAATACTGTATATTAAAAAGCTGAGGTAGTGTCCAAGGATTTAATGTCCATTTAGGAATCGGATGGCAGAGGGGAAGAAGCTGTTCCTGAATCGCTGACTGTTTGCCTTCTGGCTTCTGTACCTCCTATCTGATGGTAACAGTGAGAAAAGGGATGCCCTGGGTTCTGGAGGTCTTTAATAATGGACACTGCTTTTCTGAGACACCACTCCTTGAGGATGTCCCGGGTACTTTGTAGGCTAGTACCCAGGATGGAGCTGACTAGATTTACAACCCTCTGCAGCTTCTTTTGGTCCTGTGCAGTAGCCCTCCCATACCAGACAGTGATACAGCCTGTCAGAATGCTCTCCACGGTATATCTATAGAAGTTTTTGAATGTATTTGTTGGCATACCAAATCTCTTCAAACTCCTAATGAAGTATAGCCACTGTCTTACCTTCTTCATAATAATATTGCTATGTTGGGACCAGGTTAGATCCTCAGAGATCTTGACACCCAGGAACTTGAAACTGCTCACTCTCTCCACTTCTGATCCCTCTATGAGGATTGGTATGTGTTCCTTCGTCTTACCCTTCCTGAAGTCCACAACCATCTCTTTTGTCTTACTGACGTTGAGTGCCAGGTTGTTGCTGCAGCATCATTCCACTAGTTGGCATATCTCACTCCTGTATGCCCTCTCGTCACCACCTGAGATTGTACCAACAATGATTGCATTGTCAGCAAATTTATAGATGGTATTTGAGTTATGCCTAGCCACACAGTCATGTGTATATAGAGAGTAGAGCAGTGGGCTAAGCACACACACCCCTGAGGTGAACCAATATTGATCATCAGCGAGGGGTATGTTATCAGATTGTGGTCTACTGGTTAGGAAGTCGAGGATCCAATTGCAGAGGGAGGAACAGAGGTCCAGGATCTGCAACTTCTCAATCAAGGTTATGAGAATGATGGCATTAAATGCTGAGCTATAGTTAATGAACAGCATCATGACGTTGGTGTTTGTGTTGTCCAGGTAGTCTAAAGCCATGTGGAAAGCCATTGAGATTGCGTCTGCCATTGACCTTTTATGGCAATTGGCAAATTGCAACAGGTCCAGGTCCTTGCTGAGGCAGGAGTTCAGTCTAGTCATGACCAACCTTTCAAAGCATTTCATCACTGTTGATGTGAGTGCTACCAGGCGATAGTCATTAAGGCAGCTCACATTATTCTTCTTAGGTACTGGTATAATTGTTGCCTTTTGAAGCAAATGGGAACTTCCGCCCGTAGCAGTGAGGGGTTGAAAATGTCCTTGACTACTCCCGCTAGTTGGTTGGCACAGGTTTTCAGGGACTTACCAGGTGTTTCATCTGGAGAAGAATCATGAGCAGAGAGAATGAAGGAAGAAAGAGAGCGAGAAAAGATGGTCTGGTATTCTTCTACCTGACTACTGATAACAGTAAATTCCACTGAAAACCCCACAGATAACTGATAATCAATTAACTAGCCAGATTCGTCACATGACTCCTAGAAACCTAGAAGCTTCCAGAAAACGTACACAGGTAAATGTGACCGCTGAAAAACTCACTGAACAATTACATGTATAAAGGTGAATATGTAACAATGGAAACAAGCATAAGAAACTTAAACTACAAAAAAATTACAAGTCTAAATAGCCCAATGCAACAAGTAGCCTGACAGAGGTTTATTTGAGCTGACAGTTCTGTCCAGTACTGATGAAGTCATGTATGGTCTTGTAGACAAGATGATAGGTTGAAGCTCATCTGCCAAATGAAGATAAATAACTCCAAGGCACTAGTCTGATGTTGGACTTGGGATTTGCTCAGATATTCTGAGTCAAAATTTATGTCCAAAAAGCAGAGAAGTAGCTAATCCAGTGTTTATCAGTTAGCTGTTTGTGAGATCTTCCTGTGCGGATGTATGCGGATGGCTCAGTATCGTAGCAGTCAGTGTAATACTGTTACAGTGCCAGTGATCCAGGTTCAATTCCACCAGTGTTTGTAGTGAGTTTGTATACTCTCCTCATGACTGTGAGGCTGCTCCAGTTTCCTTCCATATTCCAAAGATGTACTGGTTAATAGGGTCAAGGTCCAAAGTACGTTTATTATCGAAGTATGTATGCAGTATACAACTCTGAGATTCATCTTCCCCAGACAGCCACAAAACAAGGAAAGGCATGGATGCTGTTCAAAGAAAAACATCAAACTCCCCCATGCACAAAAAATCATATCGTGTAAATAGCAACAAGAATATTAAATCCCCACGCCGACCCCACACAAAAAAATGAATTGTGCAAATGGCAACAGGAAGGTTAATATATTGTGTGGGTGTAAATAGGAAGGGCTGTAGTTCTAAATAAAAGTATTCACAGCGTTACAGAGGCCAAATGTAAAAACATAATTAGATGTATAGTGTGCTCTAAGGTACGTATGAATATGTCCTACTTTAATTCTCTGATGTCTGCATTTTCTAGCTCGGCTGTCAATAGGATTCCATGTCTGATCTTTTCCCCATCTCGTCTCTTTGTCGGGGGTAGCTGAAGACAGCTCTCATGCCCACACCATGCCTCCATTGTATCCTGGAACTATATATAAGAAAGCAATTTTAATGAGTCATTGCTGGTTTTCTTTCTCTACTAATACACAATTGCACCAGGGACTAATATGAAAGGAGGCATTGTACTGTCAAAATGTATCTGACAAACCTTTGTTGCAGTTATCCTTTGATATGCTTTATATTAGAAGCAACAAACTTCCACTTCTATAGGATTTTTCATGTCCCCAGGATATGCCAAGGCATTTCATCACACAGCGAAATACTTTTGAAGTGCAGTCACTACTGTAATGGAAAGAAGTCCGGTCAGCAATTTATACATAATAGGATCTCACAAACAACAAGGAGATAAAAATGCCCAAATAACATCTTTCAGGCTGAGTTTATTGTGTAATGAATGCTACACCCACTTTGAATGGTAAAATAGGGATCATGAGGTCTGTCTGATATCCTTAGGCCTTATATAGATTTAGTTGAGCATATCAATTATAGAAGCATGGACACGGGGCTTTTCGGCTGACCCATGACAACTGTGATGCCTATCTACACTACTCCCATTTGCCCACGTTAGGTTGAGTCCTGTAGAGGGCCATCTGATCACTTCCACCTTGGAGATGTATTGGGAAAATTAAAACCCACACTTGCTGCAGGTTAATTATTGTGTATTGCATTGTACTACTGCTCCAAAGGCAACAAATTTCACACCATATGCTGGTGATATCAAACCTGATTCTACTCTGACCCTTTTCTACAAAAGCCCCAAGTTCATTGCTGTTTACCATATTTTCTGTTTTTCTCCTTAGCACACATTCAACATGGCTGGAAAAAATAGGATGACTTCTTCATGGGAATGAGTGATATACAGTAAATGCAAATTACACCATCAATGAGTTTTGATTTAAACATGAAAATGTAATATTTTTGAATAATGTTGGAATGTTGCCATTAGTGAGTTTTGATGCTCATTGCTGTTCTCACAACTCATTTGTGCATGATATTAATAGGTTTGTTCATTTTTTCTGTTGTTTTGCTGCAAATTTTATTCAACAATCACATTGATGTGTGAGCTGAGTCATTAATAGCACTGGATTTCAAGGATTAATGAATGCTGATCCAAAACCAACTGTTCCTCACCTGCCTATCACCTCCCACTGGTGCCCCCTATCATCCACAGTCCACTCCCCTCTCCTATCAGATTTCTTCTTCTTCAGCCATTTACCCTTTCTACCTGTCACCTCCCAGCTTCTCACTTCTTCCCTCTCCTGCATCCACCTGGCTTCACCTTTCACCTTCGCGTTTACACCCCCCCGTCTTATTCTGGATTCTTCCCCCTTCTTTTTCAGTCCTGATGAAGGGTCTGGGCCCATAATGTCAACTGTTTATTCATTTTCATCCATGCCACCTGACCTGCTGCATTTTGTATGTGTTACACTAAATGGAAGGATTCTCTGTGAAGTGTTTGTGGATTTTGCAGGTTTACATTGTGCTGGTAGCCATTAGAAAGATGCCAGCTATTTATCATTACAGTTATTTCAAACTCTAAAAAGGAGGTAAGCCGGGTATATCCATTGCAATGAGTTTTCCCCATTCCCATTCCAACATATTGGTCCATGGCCTCCTGTTGAGCCAAGATGAGGCCACTCTCTGGGTGAAGGATCAACACCTTATATTCTATCTGGGTAGCCTCAATCTGATGGCATGAATATCGATTTCTCCTTCTAGGTAAAAAATCATTCCCTTCTCCATTCCCTCTTCTTCTATTCCCCACTCTGGCTTCTTACCTCTTCTCACCTATGAACTCCTCCTGAGTACCCTCCTCCTTCCCTTTCTCCTATGGTCCACTTTCCTCTCCTGTCAGGTTCCTTCTTCTCCAGCCCTTTATCTTTCCTACTCACCTGGCTTCACCTTTCACTTTCTAGCTTTCCTCTTTCACCCTTCCTCTTCCCCCACCTTTTTATTCTGGAGTCTTCCCCTTCCCTTCCAGTCTGGAAGAAGGGTCTAGTCCCAAGATGTCTGCTGTTTATTCATTTCCATAGATGCTGCCTGACCTGCTGTGCTCCCCCAACATTTTGTGTGCGATGCTTTGACATCCTCGCTATTTTAAATGCCCCGTGCTGTTTCAAACTGTAGTTGCATAGAAAATCAGTAGTTAGAATTCATATTTACAATCTTCGTTCTTTTCTGTGAAAATATTGTCCTTGTTAGAAATCGTTCTGCTTGAGCCAAAGTTCTTACAATTGTTAACTGAACGCATTTTCTGGTGTTGAATCTCCTGTGTTTTTCCCTCAACTCGTGATCATCATCTGTAGCCTCATTATTATTGGAAACAGCAGCAGACTATTCTCCTCCTGAAGCAAGCTTCACCATTCAATGAGATCCTGGTTGAGATCAGCTTTATAATTGTATTTGTCGCATGGACATTGAAACATTGAAAGATACAGTCCAATGTATCATTTGCCTCAAATCAAATCAGCAAGTGTTGCCATGCCTCTGGTGCTAACATAACATGGCCATTACTTATGAATCCTAACTGGTCCGGCTCTGGATTGTGTGAGGAAACTAAAACATCCAGAGGAAACCCAGTCAGTCACAGGGAGAATATACAAATTCCTTACTGACAGCAGCAGGAATCAAATCCCAAATGGTCACTGGCCATTTGGGAGCATCAAGGCCTTCTCATCACCCCTGCTGACTTTCCTAATTTCATTCTTAAGCTCCTTCCTGCTAGCCTTATAATCTTCTAGATCTCTATCATTACCTAGTTTGTTGAATCTTTCATAAGCTTTTCTTTTCTTCTTGACTAGATTTTCAATAGCCCTTGTACACCACAGTTCCTGTACCCTACCGTCCTTACCCTGTCTCATTAGAACGTTAAAGGTGAAAGATGAAATGTTTAGGGGGGTCATGAGGAGAAACTTCTTCACTCAGAAGGTAGTGAAAGTATGGAATGAGCTACCTGTGGGTTTGATTTCATCACTTAAGAGAAGTTTAGATAGGTACAGGGATGGGAGGGGCATGCAATCCTGGTGCAGGTTAATGGGAGTAAGCAGAAGTAGGCATGGACTAGATAGACTGAATGACCTGTTTCAGTGTTGTATGACTCCATGACTCTATCTAAGGTCTGTCTGCACGTCTAGTTGACTGTAAAAACATTAAATTTGGGAAAGAACAAAGCAGTTGTCTTGGCTCACACCATATAAATTAGAATGTGGAACCTTGGTATTTTAGGATGATGGCACCTAACAGTGACACCTTTGCTTGCATCTTCAGAAACAGCTCTATTTCTATCTTTAATATCTCTTTTTTTCCCTTTTCAGCATTCTTTTGAAGACCCTGACCTGACTTCAGTTCTTTGTGGAAATGGGACCTGCTCTCAGGGTCTCATGACTGGCTGCTTTTCGATATGCCAAAGATGTGGCATGAAAGACTGGTGCGTCTTCAGAGTGTCAGATTTTCATGGCTCTGAAGGCGGGAGGACTCGAGGCCGGTGCCATTGTCTGGTGCATCATTGGAGACAGAAGATTGATTCAGATGGCAGTGAAAATATCCTTTTCTAGCCTAATGCCAGACATTTATTAATACATAGAAATTTGTAAATATATTTAACTTTTCTTTTAATCAACATTGAAATACAGTATTGAAGATTTAGGAATTATTTAAACTTAGTGATTGTATATTTAATATAAAACATTAAAAACAATAAAAATAACCAAGTTTCAGAATATTCTCTATAAATAGGGAAACATTGATTCGGTTAGGATTTTACTCCCTAAAGCTTAGAAGACTGAGGGGAGATTTGTTAGAGGTTTTCAGTTTATGAGGGTTTAGATGGGGTATAAGTAAATAGTATTTTTTCACTGAGGTTGACTGAGGTGAAAGGTGAAAGTTTAAGGAGAACATGAGGAGAAACTTCTTCCCTCAGAGGGTGGTGAGAGTGTGGAATGAGCTGCCAGCACTTGTAGTGGATGGTGGATGAGGGTTCGATTTCAACTTTGGAGAAGTACATGGATGGGATGGGAGGAGTATGGAGGGCTGTCGTCTGGCTGCTTGTCAATGGGCTGAGGCAGTTTAATAATTTGGCACAGATTAGATGGGCTGAAGGCCTTGTTTCTGTCACAAACAACAGCATGCATCATTTCTTATTTTTCTGTTGGGCAAGTATTATAAGATGTATAATTACAGAGACAACCTTGTGAAGCTTGTACACATACAATACTTTGAAGATTCCTTCTGTTCTCTATCTCATTAACTTGCAATGAACAGCTAGATATTTAAAATTGTGCAGAATAGATCATGCAGCACCTTGATTGTTTTTTAACCTAGAATTTAATAACTTACATGAAGTTTGACTTCAGGAAATTGTTGAAACGGGACAAAGCAAGCCAAACTATTTTTCCAGTTATACGACTGAGTCCAATAACATCCTGCAATATATTGCAGCTGCAGTCTTAAAATAAGCCATTATTGGCAATATGTGTAATGAAGAGAAAACAATCCAGCTGTTAGCAGACAAACAAAGTTGTTAACAACCAGGATCAGCAATGGAAGTTATGAAATCCAGCTACAATGAAATTAGTAATTACAGCATAATTAGTTGCTAATTAGTGAAAGGATTGGGATAGATTGTGTTGTGCATTCAGTCCTAGCATTTGTGCATATGCTTCTATAAGGGGTCTGACTCTCTGGTGAAAATCAAGATATTTCCAAATGAGCTCGGAAGCATTAAAGTCATATTTGAAATATTACAAAATAATTTGTCCAGCAGCAGAGCATCATTGTTCGTCCCCAAAATATATTGGTATCCACGGTAACACACACAAAATGTTGGAGGAACTCAGCAATCAAGTGGCATCTATGGAAATGAATAATGAGTCAACACTTAAGGCCAAGACCTTTCATCAAAACTCTTTATTTGACTTTGTATTCCTCAAGCATTTTGTGGGCATTAATCTGGGTTTCCGGCATCTGCAAAATTTCTTGTGTTTATTGTTATCCATGGTTCAGATTGATAGTTTGATGTTGAAAATATCCCCCAACCCTGTGATGCCTCATGTTCTCTTCCCCAAGGATGTTAAGATTTTACAATCCCATTTAGAGGATAAAGAGTTAAAATAGAAACATTTGATTTCCTGGGGCATCGTTCATCACAAAAGCAAAACAATATATAAAAAATTCAGCTCTTGAAACTAGAGCTGTTGGCTTCACCTTGGCACATAAGACATTAGGTAGGAATCTAGGTACAATGTTTGTGGAGCCTGTTTGATTGTCCTTCTGTGATCAATAGAACAGAGAAGTGGGCAGCTCCTCTCCTCCTCTCTTTTCTGGATCTGAAGCTTCTTCATGTATTAATGCTCATAGGATTAGAACCAGGATAATGTATTCTACAATGTTCTTTAACTACTCTTGCCTCTCCACCCCCACTCTCTCTCCTCAGATCTGTCTTGATGTTATTAAGTATGTATTTATCTTGTTCTGTATTTTGGTAATTCGTTATTTTCTCAGGTTTTTCTTTGGGTCTTATTAAGCGTTTTTATTTGGGCTTTTGCAAGCAGTTTCTCTCCTTTCTTTGCTGAATCTTTTTGTAGACTTCCTGTTATCTGTGTATATTTCAATGATTATTTGTTACTTATTGAACCTGGTATATATTTTTGGCCTTTGTGAAATCTCAAGGTCATATTCAGATTCAGGTCTATTAATTAATTAATTTGTTTGTTTATTTGTCTGTCTATTTATTGATTGATTGATTGATTGATTGATTGAGACACAGTGTGGAAGGAACAGGCCCTTTGAACTGTGCCACCAGCAACTCTTGATTTAATCCCAGCCTAATCACAGGACAATTTACAAGAACCAATTAACCTATCAGCCGGTAGGTCTTTGGACTGTGGGAAGAAACCAGAGCACCTGGAGGAAACCTACCCAGTCATGGGGAGAACGTCCAAACTCCTTACAGCCAGTGGTAAGAATTAAAGCCAGGTTACTGTAGTGTAAGCCCTTGTGCTAACCACCATGTTACCATGCTGCCCTCTTCAGATTCAGACTCAATTATTATTTCCGGTACATCGAAGTGTACAGTGAAATGTATTGTTTGTGTTAACAACCAACACAACCTAAGGACGTGCTGTGGGCAGCCCACAAGTATTGCAGTGCGTTCTGGTGCTATGGCACATGAATTCAGTGGCCACTTTATTAGGTACACCTGCTCATTATTGTGAATCTCTAATCAGCCAATCATGTAGCAGCAACTCAATGTATAAAAGCATGCAAAAATGGTCACGAAGTTCAGTTGCTGTTTAGACTGACTATCAGAGTGGGGAAGAAATGTCATCTAAGTGACCTTGACAGTGAATTAATTGTTGGTGCCAGATGGGATGGTTTGAGTATGTCAAAAACTGCTGATCTCTTGGAATTTTCACCCACATCTGTCTCTAGAATTTACAGAAGATGGTGCAAGAAACAAAAAACATCTAGTGAGTGGCAGTTCAAGTAAAACTCCCTTGTTAAAGAGTGAAGTCAGAGGAGAATGGCCAGACTGGTTCAAGCTGACGGGAAGGTGACGGTAACTCAAATAGCCATGTGTTACAACAGCGGTGTGCAGAAGAGCATCTCTGAATGCACAACATATAAATATACAAAACCTACAGCACAATACAGGCCCTTCATCCCACAAAGCTGTGCTGAACATACCCTTACCTTAGAAATTACCTAGGGTTACCCATAGTCCTCTATTTTTCTAAGTTCCATGTACCTGTCAAGGAGTCGCTTAAAAGACCCTATCGTATCTGCCTCCACCACCGTCGCAGGCAGTCCATTCCATGCACTCACCACTCTCTGCATAAAAACCTTATCCCGACATCTCTTCTGTACCTACTTTCAAGCACCTTAAAATTGTGCCCTCTCGTGCTAGCAGCCCTGGGAAAAAGCCTCGGACTATCCACATGGTCAATGCCTCTCTTCATCTTACACACCTAACATGTTGAACCTTGAAGTAGGTTGGCTACAGCAGCAAAAGACCATGAACGTAAACTCAGTGGCCACATTTTAGGTAAAGGGGCTACCTAATAAAGTGACAATTGAGTGTACAGTGGAGCTGAATAACTGGGGAATTTATGAGAATATGAGGTAAGGAGTAGCCTTGATTTAGCAGTGAATTGTAACCTGGGTGCCTTGCTGAAATAACTCACTATTGATTTTTGTTTTGGGTGATATCATTGCAAACATAATGAATTTTATATAACTATGTATAAGTTACCTCTTGTACTGTTTATATATCTGAGAGAATATAATTAATTTATAGAGTATTGCTTGCTATAAGCAATGAATGTCCTTGTTGTAATCCAGGGATGTAATTAAAATAGGAAATGAGTAACAATGTCATATATATCCCTGGAATGCCTCTCAGGAAGTTACTTACCCTCTGTACGTTTCTGGTCACATTACTGGGACGATTTGAATGTATGTGAAAGAATATAAAGGAGATTTAAGAGGTGGTTGTCAGGACTGGACAATTTAGCTTTTCGAAAAGCTTGGAGAGGCTGCATTTGCTTTCTATGGAACTGGGGAGACTGAAGGCCAATTAAAATTATGAGATGCCTTGAGAGAGTAAGTAAGAAAGATCTATTTCCTGTTAGAACGAAGGCAATGACTAGTGGGCATAGATTTTAAGTAACTAGTAGATGGATTGGAGGAGAGTTGATTTCCTTTATTGCAGAGAGTGGTACTTTCTCCCCTGAATGGCTAGATGTGGTAGAATCAGATTGGGGTGCATTATCACTGATGTACAGTATGCCATAAAATATGTTATTTGGTGGCAGCAGTACAATGCAAGACATAAACAATTACAAAAATAAGTAAATAGTGCAAATGAGAAATAGTGAGGTGGCGTCTATGGGTTCATAGGCCATTCAGATATATGACAGCAGAGGGGAAGAAGCTGTTCCTAAAAAAAATGAATGTGGTATTTGGGCTGTTTCACCTGCTCCCAAATGGTAATGGAAAGAGCGCATGTCCCTGCTTGATAGGTGGCATCTTCTTGATGCAGTATCAGAATCGGTCTACAGAAAGTGGTGGATACGGCCCAGTCCATCACAGGCAAAGCCCTCCCCACTATTGAAAACATGTACAGGCAGCACTGCCACAAGAAAGCACCATCAATTGTCAAGGACCTCCACCACCCAGGCCATGGGCAGGAATTTCAGGAGCCTGAAGTTCCAGACCACCCAGTTCAGGAATAGTTATCATCAACAACCATCAGGCTCCTGAAACAACGTGGATAACTTCACCCATTTCAACTCTGAACTGATTCCACAACCTACAGACTCACTTCTGAGGACTCAGCAACTCATGTTCTCAGTATTATTCTTTTATTTGCAGTTTGTCTTCTTTTGCACATTGGTTGTTTGTCCTTATTTATGTATAGATTTTCATAAGTTCTATTGTATTTCTTTGTTTTCCTGTAAAAGACTGCAAGAAAATGAATCTCAGGGTAGTACATGATGACATATATGTAATTGGATAACACATTTACATTGACATTGACATTAAAATGTTAAATCTGCAATCTTGAGTCTGAACTTCTGGTAGCTTTGATGCTCCATTGCCACCCACTTCCACTATGACCCTCTCTGGCCTCTGCCTCCTCTGTTGTTCCAATAAAGCTGAATGTGTGCTTTTGTCAGATACATACACTGTTGTGTGTGAAAATCCCAGGAAGTCAGCAGTTTCTCAAACCACTCCATCATTCCACGGTCAAAGTCACTTAGATCACATTTATCCCCCATTCTGATGTTTGGTCTGAACAACAACTGAACCTCTTGACCATGTCTGTGTGCTTTTATGCATCAAATTGCTTTTATGGATGATTGGCTGATTAGATATTTACATTACAAATATGTGTACAGGTGTACCTAATAAAGTGGTGACTGAGTGTATCATGGGCTGAGTAATGAGATTTGTACTGACATGTATCTGTAAGTTAGCAAGTTAAGATTCAATGCATGATCTTCTTTTGTCCTATGTGATATGATGTATTCAGCTGAGTTTATTATTGAAAGTCTCTTTGATTAAATGTATATTTTATTTATACAAAAAGTTTTCTTTAAATTGTTTTTCCAAAACTGTACCAGTTAGGAGAGTCTCAATGGTAAAATGACTTCTCCCGAGATAGGAACTTGAATGACACCATTGCTAAGCTTCCCACTCTAAAATTGCTGGCTATCAAACAGATGATCATAATTCAATCTAATGCAGAGATGTAGTAATTTTATTACTTTGTTAATTATTCTTATTTGTGGTACAGCATGGTAGAGACCTTTTTGGTCCAATGAGTCTGCGCTGCCTAATTACACCCATAATTCCAATTAACCGACTAACTGTCTGTCTTTGGAGTGTGGAAGGAAAGCGGAGCAGCCAGAGGAAGTACTGATGGTCACCACAATTACTCAAGTTTCATTGTCATTCAACCATACATGAACACTCAAGAATACAGCCGAGTGAGGCAGTGTTACTATGGGGCCAAGGTGCAAAACGCAGTACTAACAAACACACACAGCACAAAGCACACATAGCATGTACAAGAGAGCAAGCACATAAGGCAGTGGTGAGATACAGCCACGCAATACAAGAGTCCAAAGCTCGAACCACCAATGCTGCAGGAATCTGCAGTTAACCACAATAGACCCTGCCTTCTGCCAAGTGAACATGGGGGGGGGGGAGGGGGGTGCTCCTTCCTGGATGCCAAGCCACACCACACTATGCTACAACATATTTTTGAAGTGAAAAGGGTGATAAGATAGACAAGGTAGTCCAAATGGCCTAGCACTGATATTCCTAGCCATGCTGTGTTGGAAAATGCTTTCATACCTTTCGGTTTCAAATGTTTTGTGCTTACAAGGCTTGACTTAGGAGTAAAGTATTCTGACAGAAATAAAAGGCGTTTCTTTTTTTTTAAAAAGCACAGTAAACGACAGTAAAGGAGAATGAATGGAAGCTATCTGAAGGCCACCACTGGAACCAAGTAGAGAATGAATAAATGGATGGTGAAAGTATGAATGAATTATATTGAAGACACTGAGGAGTGCAGTAGAACAGAGGGATCTGGGAATACAGATACATAATTCCCTAAAAGTGGCGTCACAGGTAGATAGGGTCGTAAAGAGAGCTTTTAGTACAATGGCCTTTATAAATCAAAGTATTGAGTATAAGAGTTGGAATATTATGGTGAGGTTGTATAAGGCATTGGTGAGGCCGAATTTGGAGTATTGTGTGCAGTTTTGGTCACCTAATTACAGGAAGGTTATTAATAAGGTTGAAAGAGTGCAGAGAAGGTTTACAAAGATGTTGCCGGGACTTGAGAAACTGAATTACAGAAGAATAAGGGGAGATTTGATAGTGGTATATAAAATTATGATGGGTATGGGTAGAGTGAATGCAAGCAGGCTTTTTCCACTGAGGTTAGGGGAGAAAAAAACCAGAGGACATGGGTTAAGGGTGAAGGGGGAAAAGTTTAAAGGGAACATTAGGGGGGGCTTCTTCACACAGAGAGTGGTGGAGTGTGCAATGAGCTGCCAGATGAAGTGGTAAATGCGAGCTCACTTTTAACATTTATGAAAAACTTGGACAGGTACATGGATGAGAGGGGTTTGGAGGGATATGGTCCAGGTGCAGGTCAGTGAGACAAGGCAGAAAAATGGTTCAGCACAGCCAAGAAGGGCCGAAGGACCTGTTTCTGTGCTGAAATGTTCTATGGTTCTATGAAAGTGTCAATAAGATTGTTCATGACTGTTGTTGGACACACTGGAGGCAGGAAGCATGTTCCCGCTGATGAGTGAGTCCAGAACTAGAGGCCACAGTTTAAGAATAAGGGGTAGGCCATTTAGAACAGAGATGTGGAAAAACTTTTTCACCCAGAGAGTGGTGGATATGTGGAATGCTCTGCCCTAGAAGGCAATGGAGGCCAAGTCTCTGGATGCATTCAAGAGAGAATTAGATAGAGCTCTTATAGATAGTGGGGTCAAGGGATATGGGGAGAGGGCAGGAACGGGGTACAGATTGTGCATGATCAGCCATGATCACAGTGAATGGCGGTGCTGGCTAGAAGGGCCGAATGGCCTACTCCTGCACTTACTGTCTATTGTCTACTGTCTATTGAGATGCAAAACCCTGTCTTTAGTGTTTCATGGCTTGTGATGTGGCATCAATAGTTGATATTTGAATATAATTTATGGACTGGTAATGAATAAAGATTCAATAATTCAAAGAGTCAAAATACTTTTATTATGAAAGTATGTATGCAGTATAGAACCCTGAGATTCGTCTTCCCCTAGACAGCCACGAAACAAACACCATGGAACCTGTTTAAAGAAAAAACATCTAACACCCAATGCACAAAAAAGGGCCAAATTGGGCAAACGATAAAAATTGAGTGACATACATACTGAAAATTAAACATCAAACTGCAGAGTCTTTGAAACAGTTCAGTTCAGTACTGTGTCGTGTGTTGACTGCAGGGTGCAGAGCCAGTCTGCCCCAATCAGCATCACACAAAATAGTACATGATGACCTATATGTAATTGGATCATATAATTACTTTCACGTTGACTTTGACATTGAAATATTCTGCCTGCAATCTTCAGTCTGAACTTCTAGTCACTTCAGTGTTCTATCACCACCCACTCTCAGAAGAAACCAGAAACACATGTAACATGAACTGCAGTCCTCTAAAGGTGAGTCCAATCTACAATCCACGTCAGTCAAACCTTGCCCAAGACACAAGACTCCTGCATCTTTCAGCAAGTGAGGAGGAGGGAGAGACCAGTTAAACGCAGGCAGATCACGTTGAACACCTGCTTGCCTTCCTTTCTCATTCTCAGTGATTTCAATCTTGCTTGATGCTTTAATTGGCAAGTTGGTCAAGAATTGGATCTGATCATGTGTTTGCACTCTGCCAATAAAAGGGTGAATATAATTTTTAATCCCAGATGTGGAAATTTGCCTTTGACCTTAGCTTCTTCCTTTAGCTTTACTTGTGGGCTTTGTTTTCCTCCAATGGCATCTTACACATGAGGAATTTCTAGTAACGCAGTTGTGCAACTTTAGATTTGCACAAAACAAAGGTTCTAACAACTGGGAGCTTTATATTTTCATGTACAAAAATGTGAAATATGTCTACATCTCTAGATTGGGGAATGTAGTGGGATGGGGGTGGGAAGAGAAGCGGCGAATTGGGTTGGGAATGCATCGTAAGACCACAAGCTGCACTACTGCATAAAATGTAGGTCTCCTTTAATAAGGAAAGATGCAGTTGCATTAGAGACAGTTCAGAGTATGTTCTCCATGTTGGTTCATAAAATATGGAACATGACAGCATAGCACAGGCCCTTTAATCCACAATGGTTGTCGACCTTTTAAATACTCTAAGATCAATCAAACCCTTCCCCCTCCATTTTTCTCTCATCCATATACCCAAGAGTTTCTTAAATATCCCTAAAGTATCTACCTCCATCACTAACCCTGGCAGGGTGTCCCACACACCCACAACTCTCTGTGTTACAAACAAACTTACCTCTGACATCCCCTGCCCACTATATTTTCCTCCAGTTAGCTTAAAATTATGCTCAGAATTGGCTGTATTTAGAACATTGGATAATTAGACAGGAACCTGGTTTAGATGCCAGATAGACAGACATTTGGCCAGTTGGAGCTACTGCTCCAATCAGCAAGGTTATTCTTCTGAACTATCTTCACATCCTTCGATACCCCTAATCTCTGTTTTGAATGAAATCCAGAATAGGGAATTCCAAAGATTCACCAGCTTCTATGTGTAGAAAATTCTCATCTTCACAATCCTAACACGGCTCACCTCAGATTCTCAAACTGTACCCCTCGCCAGGACTCAGCCAGGTGAAACATTGCCCCTGTATCCAATCTGTCAAACCCTGTAAGAATTTTGTATGTTTCAATGATCACGCGCGTAAGCATCCCCACCATTGAGGACATCTTCAAAAGGCACTACTTTAAGAAGGTGGCATCTGATACTAAGGACCCTCATCACCTGGGACATGCCCTCTTCTCATTGCTGCCATCAGGAAAGAGGCACATGAGCCTGAAGAACTCCTCTCAATGATTTAGGAACAGCATCTTTCCATCTGCCATCGGATTTCTGAATGGTCCACGAACCCATGAAGTTCACTATTCCTATTCTGCGATATTTATTTACCTATTTTAAATTACAACTTATATTTTTATATCTTCAACCATACAGCTGCCACAAAACAGCAAATTCGATGACGTATGTCAGTGATAATAAACCTGATTCTGACTCTGGTCAGCAACATCTGCAGAAAGAGAAACAGAGTTCGTATCTCAAGGACACTGGAATACTGCCTGACTTGTCGAGTGTTTCCAGCATATTTGTTTCTTTTTGATCTTTATCAAGAAAATACAGGTCTTGTAAATTCAATCTCCACAAAACCATTATCCTGTAACCGATCTAGTGAATTTTTGCTGCACTGCCTTTGTGGCGAGTATGTCTGTTGTTAGGCAAGGAGGCCAAACCCATACAGGTGCTGAACACTGAGTGAGTGGGGACATTGGATTATCGCAAAATAATAGGCAATCTTACTGAAACATATCATGTGGGGACTTGGTATAGAAAAACTGAATGGATACTTTCTTGCATGGCAGAATATAAAAATAGGGGGCATAGATTCATAACCAGGAATTAGAGGGACAATTTCTTCTCTAAGGAACATGAATCTTTGAAATCCTTTATGTCTGAGAACTGTGGAATATATTCCAAGCTAAGGTAGATATACAGAATCAGAAGCGAGTTTAACATCTCTGGCATATGTCATGAAATGAGTTGATTCTTAGACAATGAGGGAGTCAGGATTACTAAGAGGAGGGTAGTAGGTAGAATTATGGCAAAGGTTGGATCATCTGTGATCTTACTGAATTATGACCTAATTTTGCTCCCATTTCCTGTTGGCTAATGTCATCGCACTTCATGTAACACTTAATGGTTGTTCACTTATTATATGGCACATTACATTTTAATAATTGCTTTCCTGTCAGTATGTGGGATCGAGGTATAAATCCTTATGAATTTTTTTCAAGCGCTGGATGATAAGTGTTTCTTACCCTCCACTTCCAATGGATTCTAACTTGATGCTCTATTTGCTTGTTTTATTGGCTTTTTTAATATTTGCCACAGGCTTTACAGAAAAGGCTGAAGGAGAGTGGAAATGATGGAGCAGGGTACAGAATGTCAGACTGCAGCCTACCTTTCGAGAAGTAATACAGGACTGATCTTTGAAGACTGGGTGCGCATACAGACTAACATTAGCACAGGATTTAAATAACCTTTCACTTTCCTTTATCCTCCTCTGTGTTTAATTTATGGGTTCCTTGACACCAAGTAAGTGTAAATCTCTGCCAACAGTGTGAATCCTGTTTCTCATAGGTCTGGCAAGGGAAGCGGAGTCATGGGCCAGTTACTAAGAGCAATTATAAACTCGAAGCACATCTGTGTCATTCAAACCCACCTTGACAGTCAGCAGTGCTGATTCATTGAGGCAAGGGGTTTCAGAAAGTGAGATTCAAAATGTGATAGAAACATAGAAAACCTACAGCACAATACAGGCCCTTTGGCCCACAATGCTGTGCCGAGCATGTACCTACTTTAGAAATTACCTAAGGTTACCAAAAGCCCTCTATTTTACTAAGCTCCATGTACCTATCCATGAGTCTCTTAAAAGACCCTATCATATCCACCTCCACCACTGCCACCGGTAGCCCATTCCACGCACTCACCACTCTCTGCGTAAAAAGCTTTACTCCTGACATCTCCTCTGTACCTACTTCCAAACACCTTAAAGCTGTGTCCTCTCGTGTTAGCCATTTCAACCCTGGGAAAAAGCCTCTGACTATCCACACGATCAATGCCTCTCATCATCTTATACACCTCTAAAAGGTCACCTCTCATCCTCTGCCATTCCAAGGAGAAAAGACCAGGTTCACTCAACCTATTCTCGTAAGGCATGCTCCCCAATCCAGGCAACATCCTTGTAAATCTACTCTGCACCCTTTCTATAGTTTCCACATCCTTCCTGTAGTGAGGTGACCAGAACTGAGCACAGTACTCCAAGTGGGGTCTGACCAGGGTCCTATATAGCTGTAACATTACCTCTCGGCTCCTAAATTCAAATCCACGATTGATGAAGGTCAATGCACCATATGCCTTTTTAACCACAAAGTCAAACCTGTGCAGCAGCTTTGAGCGTCCTATCGACTCGGACCTCAAGATCCCTCTGATCCTCCACACTGCCAAGAATCTTACCATTAATACTATTTTCTGCCATCATATTTGACCTACCAAAGTGAACCAACTCACACTTATCTGGGTTGAACTCCATCGGCCACTTCTCAGCCTATCCTATTGATATCCCGCTGTAACCTCTGACAGCCCTCCACACTATCCACAACACCCCCAACCTTTGTGTCATGAGCAAATTTATTAACCCATCCCTCCACTTCCTCATCCAGGTCTTCTATAAAAACCACGAAGAGAAGGGGTCCCAGAACAGATACGTGAGGCACACCACTGGTCACTGACCTCCATGTAGAATATGACCCGTCTAAAACCACTCTTTGCCTTCTGTGGGCAAGCCAGTTCTGGATCCACAAAGCAAGGTTCCCATGGATCCTCTGCATCCTTACTTTCTCAGTAAGCCTTGCATGGGGTACTTTAACAAATGCCTTACTGAAATCCATATACACTATATCTACTACTCTAACTTCCTCAATGTAATTAGTCACATCTTCAAAAAATTCAATCAGGCTCGTAAGGCACGACCTGCCTTTGACAAAACCATGCTGACTGTTCCTAATCATATTATACCTCTCCAAATGTTCATAAATCCTGCCTCTCAGGATCTTCTCCATCAACTTACCAACCAGTGAAGTAAGACTCACTGGTCTATAATTGCCTGGGCTAACTCTACTCTATTTCTTGAATAAAGGAACAACATCTACAACCCTCGAATCCTCTGGAACCTCTCCTGTCCCCATTGATGATGCAAAGATCATCGCCAGAGGCTCAGCAATCCCCTCCCTCGCCTTCTACAGTACCTGGAGAACATCTCATCCAGTCTGGAGACCTATCCAACTTGATGCTTTCCAAAATCTCCAGCACATCCTCTTTGTTAATGTCTATATGCTCAAGCTTTCTAATCCGCTGTAAGTCATCCCTACAACTGCCAAGATCTTTTTCCGTAATGAATACTGAAGCAAAGTACTTATTAAGTACCTTTGCTATTTCCTCTGGTTCCATACACACTTTCCCACTGTCACACTTGATTGATCCTATTCTCTCATATCTTATCCTCTTGCTCTTCACACACTTGTAGAATGCCTGGGTGTTTTCCTTATTCTTGCTCACCAAGGCCTTCTCATGGTCCCTTCTGGCTCTTGTAATTTCATTCTTAAACTCCTTCCTGCTCACCTCATAATCTTCTAGATCTTTATCATTACCTAGCTTTTTGTACCTTTTGTAAGCTTTTCTTTTCTTCTTGACTAGATTTTCAACAGCCTTTGTACACCACAGTTCCTGTACCCTACCATCCTTTCCCTGTCTCACTGGAATGAACACCACACAAATATCCCCTGAACATTTGCCACATTTCTGCTGTACATTTCCCTGAGAACATCTGTTCCCAATTTATGCTTCCAAGTTCCTGCCTGATAGATTCATATTTCCCCTTACTCCAATTAAACCCTTTCCTAACTTGTCTGTTCCTATCCCTCTCCAATGCTATGGTAAAGGAGATAGAATTGTGATCACTATCTCCAAAATGCTCTCCCACTGAGAGATCTGACACCTGATCAGGTTCATTTCCTTATACCAGATCAAGTACAGCCTCTCCTCTTGTAGGCTTATCTACATATCTGAACACACTTAACAAACTCTACCTCGTCTAAACCCCTTGCTCTAAAAGATGTCAATCAATATTTGGGAAATTAAATCTTCTACCACAATAACCCTGTTATTATTACTCCTTACCTTAATCTGTCTCCCTACCTGCTCATCGATGTCCCTGTTACTATTGGGTGGTCTATAAAAAACACCCAGTAGAGTTATTGACCTCTTCCTGTTTCTGACTTACACCCAGAGAGACTCCGTAGACAACCCCTCCATGACTTCTTCCTTCTCTGCAGCCATGACACTATCTCTGATCAGCAGTGCCACGCCCCCACCTCTTTTGCCTCCCTCCCTCCCTGTCCTTTCTGAAACATCTAAAGCCTGGCTCTCTAAGTAACCATTCCTGCCCCTGAGCCATCCAAGTCTCTGTAATGGTCACAACATCATAGTTCCAAGTACTGATCCATGCTCTAAGCTCATCCGCTTTGTTCATGATGCTTCTTGCTTTAAAACAGACACATCTCAAACCATCGGTCTGAGCGTACTGCTTCTCCATCACCTGCCTATCCTCCCTCTCGCACTCCGTCTCCAAGCTTTCTCTATTTGTGAGCCAACCGTCCCTTCCTCCGTCTCTTCAGTTCGGTTCCCACCCCCCCAGCAATTCTAATTTAAACTCTCCCCAATAGCCTTAGCAAACCTCCCCACCAGGATATTGGTCCCCCTTGGATTTAAGTGCCACCCATCTTTTTTGTACAGGTCACACCTGCCCCAAAAGAGGTCCCAATGATCCAGAAATCTGAATTCCTGCCCCCTGCTCCAATCCCTCAGCCACACATTTATCCTCCACCTTACTCTATTCCTATTCTCACTGTCGTGTGGCACAGGCAGTAATCCCAAGATTACTACTTTCGAGGTCCTGCTCCTCAACTTCCTTCCTAACTCTCTGTAGTCTGTTTTCAGGACCTCTTCCCTTTTCCTACCCATGTCGTTGGTACCAATGTGTACCATGATCTCTGGCTGTTCACTTTCTCACTTTAGGATATTGTGGACATGATCAGAAACATCTCAGAGCCTGGCACCTGCGAGGCAAACTACCACCCGTGCATCTTTCCTGTGTCCACAGAATCGCGTCTGACCCCCTAACTATAGAGTCCCCTATTACTGCTGCGTTCATCCTTTCCCTGCCCTTCTGAGCCACAAGGCCAGTCCCTGTGCCAGAGGCGTGACCACTGTTGCAACCCCCAAGTAGGCCGTTCCCCCCCAACAGTACTCAAACAGGGGTACTTATTTTCAAGGGGTACAGCCACAGGAATAGTCTCTAGTATCTGACTCTTGCCCTTCCCTCTCCTGGCTGTTACCCACTTAACTGTCTCCTGAGGTCCCGGTGTGACAACTTGCCTATAGCTCCTCTCTATTACCTCCTCACTTTCCCTAACCAGATGAAGTGAAGAATGCAGGTGGATGCGACACAGGAAGAACAGAAACTGATGGCATTTCCACGACTGATCATCTCTGTTTCAAAGGGAGATTCATGAGAATTGATGATACCCCGCATCATTAGCAAGCTCATCTGCAATTTTACCACATAACTGATGGAACCAATGATTCTGTAACATTAAAGATTGAAAGATTTAACTAAGTTTATTATTAAAGTATGGATACTGTTATACAACCCAGAAATGTGACTTCCCACATGAAGAACTACCATGGAACCCGTTCAAAGAAAAGATCAAATACCAACATGCAAAAAAAGAGCAAATCATGCAAATGGCAGAAAACGAGTGAAAAACACAGAATATAAAACATCACAGAGTCATTGAACCAGATTAGAAATGTTCAGTTTAGTTCAGCTCAACCTCGTGCTGTGTCATTCGTTGACTGCAGGCCGCAGAGCCAGTCCACCCGATCAAAACTGCAGAAAATAGCAATGAGAAAAGGAGTAACCAGAAGTAAGAGACACTCCGTTACATAAACTACAGAGTCCAAACCGTCTCCATTGAACCTTGCCCAAGATCTAAGAGTCTGGCCCCTTCCTGCAGCAGCAGCGAGTGAGAGGGAGAGAGAGACTGCTCAAATGCAGGCACCTTCCTTCGAGAGCAGTGCACAAAGGCAAGCGAGAGCCTGGTCAAACGCATGACTTATGCCTTTGCACTTGCAACTGGCATTTTCCTTGAGAACTGTTGAAACCTGAAAACCATATGCAAAGCAACCCTTTATGACAATAGATATAATGCCAACTGAATACTGACGAATGACTCTACGGTCAGTTTATGTACCCACAGATGGAATTAATGCCCCAATCTTTTCCCAACTCTGGCTCTGTTACCAATCTATGTATGCAGGTACTGATGCCAATTCCAGCCTATGACATCAGATCCATTACTGGGTACAGTGTATGCACACAGAAATAATGACTTTGTCAGTCTGCATACAGAATAATAGGTTTGATACCAGCAATGGATCCTATGGTAGTCTCTGTACCAAACAATGGTTATAGTGCCAATGTATGCCTGTTACCATGACTCTAATGGAGTTTATGTCTGTAAAAATGGATCTAGTGCATTAAAGATGTGGATCAATTATATGCCCAAACTAAGAACCCTGAATTATACAAGAAGCGCGTTGAACTCCAAACTAAATTTAACCTTCTGTCCACTCAACCTGTTGAACGCCAACTTCTCGAAAGCAAGAGCTGCTTTTACATTCATGGGGATAAGTCTGGTAAATTCCTAGCCAATCAGCTTAGGCGTTCCAAAGCCAAACAATATATTACAAAGATCCGGAAGGAGAAAGGAGACTTTACATCGGATCATTTAGAAATTAATGACGCGTTTAAAAATTTTTATTCTCGGCTTTATTCCTCTGAATCCCTGAATGACAATATCTCTGTGGATCAATTTTTACAGAATCTGAATATCCCTTCACTCTCATCTGATTTCAAAGCCAAACTCAATGCGCCTATATCACTAGAAGAAATATCTTTTGCAATTTCTGCACTGTCCTCAGGGAAATCTCCTGGACCTGATGGCTTCCCTGTGGAATTTTATAAATCATTCTCCTCACTTCTTTCTCCTCAGTTACTTTCAGTATTATCTGACTCGTTTAATTACGGCAAATTGCCACCCTCTTTCAATGAGGCATCTATTATTCTTCTTTTAAAAAAGGGCAAAGACCCAACAGAGTGTTCCTCGTACAGGCCGATCTCTCTGCTCAATGTTGATGTAAAGATCTTAGCTAAAGTGTTGGCTCATAGATTAGAAACCGTTATTCCCTCTATTATCTCTGATGACCATACAGGCTTTATTAAAAACCATCTCCCTTTTTTTAACATTCGGCATCTATTTAATATTTTATACTCAGTTCCAACTGGGACTCCTGAATGTGTTATCTCCCTTGATGCGGAGAAAGCATTTGATTGTATAGAGTGGAACTACCTTTTTGCAGTCTTAGAAAAATTTGACCTCGGCCAAAGTTTCATCTCTTGGATCCAATTGCTGTACCTGTGTCCTACTGCTTCTATTCTAACTAACTTTCAGAAATCCCAAGTATTCAATCTCAAACGTGGCACCCGTCAGGGATGCCCCTTAAGTCCCTTTCTCTTTGATTTGGCTATAGAACCTCTGGCAATAGCATTTCGAAAATGTCCTGAACTGACCGGGATTTGGAGAGGGGGTGTTGAGCATAAAGTCTCTCTCTATGCTGATGACTTATTACTCTTTCTCTCATATCCGTCTACATCCTTACCTCTAATGTTTTCACTTCTTGACCAGTTTAGCCAGATCTCTGGCTATAAACTCAACTTACATAAGAGTGAACTTTTCCCAATTAATAAAGAAGCACAAGAACTAATATTTCGTGATCTCCCTTTTAAAGTAGTCCATAATCAATTTACTTATCTTGGAATTACAGTCACAAGGAAGTTTAAAGATCTCTTTCATGAAAACTTTGTCAATCTTTCATATGCTACAAAACAGAGTCTGGCACAATGGTCACCTCTATCTATGTCCTTGGTAGGTTGTATCAATGTTGTCAAAATGTATGTTCTCCCCAAATTTTTATACTTATTTCAATCTATCCCAATTTTTATTCCTAAATCTTTTTTTGATTCCTTAGACTCTATTATTTTGTCATATCTGTGGCAGAATAAGCGCTCTAGAATTAATAAAATCCACCTCCAAAAATCTAAAAAAGAGGGTGGCATGGCTTTACCTAACTTTCGCTTATATTACTGGGCAGCTAATATACGTTGTGCTGCCTTCTGGTCTTTCTTCCACGGTCAACCTGAGTGCCCTAACTGGGTGGCAATGGAGTTGAGCTCCACTAAAGAATTATCTATATCTGCACTTCTTGGCTCTGCACTTCCTAGCAGTCTGCCCAGATCAATAGCTAATCCTCTGGTTAGACACAGTATATGGGCTCAGTTCAGGAAATGCTATGGTTTCCAGGGGTTTTCTGTTTCTAGCCCTGTCGCACATAATCACCTTTTTTTACCTACCACGTTCGATTCAGCATTCCATGTTTGGTACAGGAAGGGCATTAGACATTTTGAAGATCTCTTCATTGATAATCGCTTCGCTTCTTTTCAACAGCTCTCTGTTAAGTTCAACCTGCCTAACGCTCACTTTTTCAGATATCTCCAAATCCGACACTTTACTGCTCCTTTAATTTCTAACTTTCCTGAAATGCCTGCGAAAAATGCTATGGACCTATTTCTTTCCATTAATCCACTAGGTAAAGGTTTAATTTCAATTATCCAAGATAAACTAGCAGCCTTACGACGGGCCCCTGTGGATAAAATTAAAATGGCCTGGGAGCAGGATTTAAATATCTCCTTATCCGAGGAGAGCTGGGACTCAGTTCTCAAATCGGTTAACTCAACCTCTCTTTGTGCTCGCCATTGTCTCTTACAGTTTAAGATTGTTCATAGAGCCCATATGTCTAAATCTAAACTATCTCGATTCTACCCTGGCATTAGTCCGCTCTGTGATAAATGCAAGAGGGGCGTGGCCTCTCTCATCCATATGTACTGGTTCTGTCCTAGCTTGGAGAAATTCTGGAAAGATGTCTTCACTACATTATCGGGTATTCTGAATCAGCACCTAGAACCTAACCCCTTAATTGCTCTGTTCGGTTTTTGGGGCGAGACAGATTTATGTCTGGGTCCGACCAAATGCCGAATACTATCCTTTGCCTCTCTCCTGGCGAGACGCTTGATCCTCCTTAGATGGAGAGATGTTGCCCCGCCCACTCATGCGCAATGGCTTAACGACATTATGGCCTGCTTGGACCTCGAAAAAATTCATTATTCAGTTCTCAATTCGGATTTAAAGTTCCATAAGGTCTGGGGACCTTTTATCGAGTACTTTCATAACCTTCCTCTTGACTAGGGTTTTTTTTCTTTTCGGTCCCTTGCTTTCAGCTCCCTTTTTTTTTCTGGTAGTAGGCATTATTATCCTCTGTTGCTAAGTGTATTCACAGTCTGGGAGTTTGACTGTCCGGACTTATACTCTCTATATTGTGTGGTGGTTGGTCTGGAATTGTTGTTTTTTTCTTGTGTTGTGGGGTTTGGGGAGGACACTAAGCTCACTTGTCTTTAATTTAGGTGCTTTTTTGTTAAATTCTCTTCCTTTGTAGCATATTGTTATTGTATGCTTAACCTTGCTCTGTATTAATGCTCCTCATTGGGATTTGGGGTTTTTAATTTTGTAAAATGTTTTGAAAAACTAATAAATTTTTAAAAAAAAAAATAAAAAATGGATCTAGTGCTCGTTGATGCACACAGAAATTATTATAATGCTGGTCTCTCATGCCTCCTTGCCAGCCTATTGATCCAGCAATAGCTCTAGTGTTAATCAATATATCCGGCAATGGAACTAATTCCAGCCATTGTTCTGCTGCCGTCCCGCTAACCTCTTACTAGTGCTTCCTTGGCAGTATTGTCAGATACCCCTTAGACATATCTATTGGTAAAGTGAGGAGAGTCAATAATTTCAACACTGTGTCTTTTGTTCTGATCACAGTGAAAGAACAGGGTGAGCAATAATCAACAGCTTTGGATACCGTTGTGGGGGGATGACCTCCCGGGGGAATGCCATGGAGACCTGGTTACTGGCACTGAGTAGAGGTGTGTGGTGAAGAAGGGAAAAGGGAGAAGAGGGGAGTGGTAGTGTTCAGGGACTCAGTAGTGAGGGGAACAGACAGGAGATTCTGCGGACGTGAACGGGACACCCGAGTAGTGTGTTGCCTTCCAGGTGCCAGGGTCAGGGATGTTTCAGACTGTGTCCACAACATTTTGGGGAGGGAGGGAGAGCAGCCAGATTTCTTGGTACATACAGGTACCAATGACATAAGAAGGAAAAGCAAAGAGGTCCTGGAAAGAGAATTTAGGGAGCTGGGTAGAAAGCTGAGAAGCAGGACCTCCTGGGTAGTAATTTGTGGATTGCTGCCTGTGCCTTGCGCCAGTGAGAGTAGAAACAGGATGATTTGGCAGATTAATGCATGGCTGAGAAGCTGGTGCAGGGGGGCAGGGCTTCAGGCTCTTGGTTCATTGAGATCTCTTCTGGGGGGAGGTATGACCTGTACAAAAGTGACAGGTTGCACCTGAACGTGAGGGGAACCAATAATCTCATGTGCAGGTTTGGGGATGGTATAAACTAATTTGGCAGGGGGATGGCATCCAGAGTGAAGGGACTCAGAATAGGATGGATGGTAAAAAAGCAAAGATAGTGTGCAGTCAGAAGGACAAAATTGCAGCCAGCAGGATGAGTATCAGTGTATTAGGGATGCAGAATCAAAAAGGTAGCAAATACAGTACTCAGAGTGTTATATCTCAATGCACAGAGTATAAGAAATAAGATGGATGATCCTGTTGCACTGTAATGGATTGTCAGGTATGAGGTTGTGGCCATCACTGAATCGTGGCTGAAGGATGGCTGTAGTTGGCAGCTGAATGTCCAAGGTTACACGTTGTATCAGAAGGATAGGAAGGTGGGCAGAGGGGGAGGCGTGGCTCTGCTAGTAAAGAATAGCATCAAATCAGCAGAAAGATGTGACAAAGGATTGGGAGAAGTTGAATTCTTGTGGGTTGAGTTAAGCATCGGCAAGAGTAAAACGACCCTGAAGTGACTTACATTCAGGCCTCCCAACAGTAGCTGGGATGTGGAGCACAGATTACAACGGGAGTAGAAAAGGTGTATCAAAAGGGCAATGTTATGAAAGTCATGGGAGATTTTAACATGCAGGTCAATTGCAAAAATCATGTTGGTAATTGATCCCAAGGGAGTGAGTTTGTTGAATGTCTATGAGATGGTTTTTTAGAGCAGTTTGTCATTCAGCCTACTAAGGGATCAGTTATTCTGGATTTGGTGTTATGTAATGAACCAGAGGCGATTAGGGAGCTAAAGGTAAAAGAACCATTAGGAGGCAATGATCACAATAAGATGGAGTTCAATTTACAATTTGATATGGAGAAAGTGAAGTTTGACATAGCAATAGTTCAGTAGAGTAAAGGAAATTACAGTGGTATGACAGAGGAGTTGGCCAAAGTAAATTGGAAAGAGCTGCTGGCAGGGATGACAGCAGTCCAGCAATGGCTTGAGTTTCTGGGAAAAATGAGGAAGGTGCAGGATAGATGTATTCCAACAACAAAGAAATACTTAAATTGCAAAATATTACAACCATGGCTGACAAGGAAAGTCAAAGCTAATGTAAGAGCAAAAAAGAGGGCATACAACAATGCAAAAATTAGTGGTAAGACAGATGATTGTGAAGCTTTTAGAGCAAAAAGATGAAATATGAAAGCAAGTTAGCAAACAATATTGAAGTGGATAGTAAAAGATTTTTCAAATATGTAAAAAATAAAAGAGAAGTGAGAGTGGATGTTGGATTGCTAGAAAATGAGGCCAGAGAAATAGTAACAAGGGACAAGGAGATGACAGATGAACTATATGAGTATTTTGCATCAGTCTTCACTGTGGAAGACAATAGCAGTGTGTCAGATGTTGAAGGGTGTGAGGGGAGAGAAGTGAGTGTAGTTATTATTACAAGAAAGAAGGTGCTCAAAAAGCTGAAAGATCTAAGGATATGTAAGTCATCTGGACCAGATGAACTACACCCTTGGTTTCTGAAAGAGGTAGTGGTAGAGTTTGTGGAGACATTAGTAATGATCTTCCAAAAATCATTGGACTCTAGTGTGGTGTCAGAGGACTGGAAAGTTGCAAATGGCACTCCACTCTTTAAGAAAGGAGGAAGGCAGCAGAAAGGAAATTATAGACCAGTTAGCTTGAACTCAGTGATAGAGAAGATGTTGGAGTCAATTGTTAAAGATGAGGCTATAGAGTACTTGGTGACACATGGAAAGATAGGACGAAGCCTACATGGTTTCCTTAAGGGAAAATCTTGCCTGATGAACCTGTTGGAATTCTTTGAGGAGATTACAGGTAGGATAGATAAAGGGGATGTAGTGGATGTTGTATATTTAGACTTTTAGAAGGTCTTTGACATGGTGCCACATATAAGGCTGCTTACCAAGTTAAGAGCCCATGGTATTACAGGAAAATTACTAACATGGTTAGATCATTGGCTGATTGGTAGAAGGCAGCGAGTAGAAATCATCTGCCATCTCCTTGCCCCCTGTTACTATTTCTCTGGCCTCATTTTCTAGTGATCCAATATCCACTTTCACCTCTCTTTTATTTTTTACATATTTGAAAAATCTTTTACTATCCACTTCAATATTGTTTGCTAACTTGCTTTCATATTTCATCTTTTTGCTCTAAAAGCTTCACAATCATCTGTCTTACCACTAATTTTTGCATTGTTGTATGCCCTCTCTTTTGCTCCTGGGATGTCTGGACTGTCTTACGCAGAGAGGTTAGAGAGACTGGGCTTGTACACGCTGGAATTAAGGAGATTGAGAGGGGATCTGATTGCAACATATAAGATTATTAAGGGATTGGACAAGATAGAGGCAGGAAATATGTTCCAGATGCTGGGAGAGTCCAGTACTAGAGGGCATGGTTTAAGAATAAGGGGTAGGTCATTTAGGACAGAGTTAAGGAAAAACTTCTTCTCCCAGAGAGTTGTGGGGGTGTGGAATGCACTGCCTCAGAAGGCAGTGGAGGCCAATTCTCTGGATGCTTTCAAGAAGGAGCTAGATAGGTATCTTATGGATAGGAGAATCAAGGGATATGGGGACAAGACAGGAAGCGGGTATTGATAGTAGGTGATCAGCCATGATCTCAGAATGGCGGTGCAGGCTCGAAGGGCTGAATGGTCTACTTCTGCACCCATTGTCTATTGTCTATTGTGAAATAAAAGGATCCTTGTCTGGTTGGCTGCCAGTGACCTGCGGTGTTCTACAGGGGTCGGTGTCGAAACTGCTGCTTCTTCTTATGCTGTATGTCAATGATTTAGATAATGGAATAGATGGCTTTGTACCAAGTTTTCAGATGATACAAAGATTGGTGGACGGGCAGGTAGTGTTGAGGAAACAGGTAGGATGCAGAAGGATTTAGACAGATTAGGAGAATGGGCAAGAAAGTGGCAAATGAAATACAACGTTGGAAAATACACTTTAGAAGTAGAAATAAATGTGCGGACTATTTTCGGGGAGTATATGCGGGGAGAAAATTCAGGAATCTGAGATGCAGTGAGACTTGGAGTCCTTGTGCAGAACACCCTGAAGGTTAACTTGCAGATTGAGTTGGTGGTGAGGATGGCAAATGCAATGTTAGTACTCATTTCATGAGGGCTTGAATACAAGAGCAGGGAAATGATGCTGAGGCTTTATAAGGCACTGGTGAGGCCTCACCTTGAGTACTGTGGACAATTTTGGGCTCCTTATCCGAGAAAAGATGTGCTGGCATTGGAGAGGGTCCAGAGGTGGTTCACAAGGATGATTCCATGAATGAAAAGGTTATCATACGAGGAATGTTTGATGGCTCTGGGTCTGTATTCACTGGAATTTAGAAGGATGAGGGGGGTTTCATTGAAATCTTTTGAATGTTGAACAGCCTAGACAAAGTAGATGTGGAAAGGATTTTTCCAATGGTGGGGTGGGGGGAAGTCTAGGACAGAAGGACACAATCTCAGGATAGAGGGTATCCATTTAAAACAGAGATGCGGAGAAATATCTTTAGCAAGAGGCTAGTGAATTTGTAGAATTTGCAACCACAGACAGCTGTGGCGGACTGATTGTTAGGTATGTTTAAGCCAGAGCTTGATAGATCCTTTTTTTTGGACACGATATCAAAGGTTATGGGAGAGGGCCAGTAAGTAGGGCTGATGGGGGGGATAAAAAGGATCAGCCATGATTGAATGACAGAGAAGACTTGATGGGCTAAATGGCCTAATTCTGCTCCTATGTCTCATTGTCTTATGGTCTCATAGAGAACTGTTGCTGTTTTTACCTCAGGTAAAGCTAATGCATCCTTATCTTCTAAGCAATGGTACCCACACAATCTCAGAGTAATATGGTGACAAATATGTACCTTGATAATAGACTTTCTTTGAACTTTGAAATACTAATGCATTTAAACTGATGGCCATACTAAGCTATTTATTTACTTGGGTTCTATGACTGAAATCTCTCATTGGCATCTTCTTAAAGTTTAACTTTCTCTATATTGGTTCCATTGATGGATAGTCAATTGGTTTCAAAGCTGTTGACTGTTTAGCTAATTCATATCACTCTAATAAATTATATGGTTCTCTCAGAAGCCTTGTGCTAATTAAAATAAGAGGACTTGGCTTCTGTTCAAAGTTCTCGCAACAAGCTAATCTGCAATCATTAAAAGGTCAGGTTTAAGTCTGTGTCAGACTCTGAGATTAGTTTCATTTGAAACATATGACCTAATTGAAGAGGGAAGTGATGGTTGACCTGGCAGATCATAAGGAGATTTTGGTAGAAACCATGTGATTGCAATGGGCTTAAGTATTTACTTTATTTATCAATAAATTAATTACAGGATAGCTTGAGAATGATGAATTTGAGAAGTTTATAATGAGGACTAGATTACTTGCAAAAACTGCAGTTACTTTTTCTCAGCAACCTATAGGGGTTCCCCAGATTTTGAGAGCAGATTGTCTTCTAATAAGTCAAAATTTGAAGTAACTTTATCATCAAAGTACATATACGTCACCATGTACAACCCTGAGATTCATTTTCTTGCATCTCTGTAGGCAGTACCTTCAGGAAAGAGCAAACACGAGGAAATCTGCAGATGCTGGAAATTCAAGCAACACACACAAAACGCTGGTAGAACACAGCAGGTTAGGCAGCATCTATAGGGAGAAGCGATGTTGACGTTTCGGGCCGAGACCCTTCGTCAGGACTAACCGAAAGGAAAGATAGTAAGAGATACCTTCAGGAAAGTGTGCTTTTCAAGATGAAGATTAGCTTTATTTGGCTTATAAGCATTAAAATATTGAAATATACAGTGCAATGTGTTAGTTTTACATTTAATCGATCCAGTGAGGATGTGCTGGACCGCCTGCAGGTGTTGACTCGCCTCTGGCATCAACATAATATGCCCACAGTTCACTAACCCTAACTGCTTATCTTTGGAATGTGGGAGGAAACCTACGCAGTAATGGTGAGAATATACAAACTCTTTGCAGATAGCGGCAGGAATTTAACTGAGTTTGCTGGCATTTTAGTAGTGGTACGCTAACCACTACATGAACGTGACACCCTGTAAGTCATTTAACTCCTGAATGACCAGCAATTATGTCCAACATGAAATGTAAGCAACTTTGAGGGAAGAGGAAAAGGGTTTGGGTTGAAGAAAGCTACAAGAGGTATTCCTTTGCTTTCACAAGCAAAATTATCTTAAGAAAATCTCATCTGTTTGCACCTTCTTGACTTTGTAGTTTGATTGTCCAGTGAAAGGAAATAACTTCTCCAGCTGCCAATAACATCAGATTTTCACACCAGCAAACCTTTAGTGAAAGTTGATGCCACAGGTCAAGTTGGTTTTGGGTGTGTGGCCTTATAAACAATAAGACGGGCATGGAAAGGTTGGGGATTGTGGTGAGGGGGAAGGTTTATGCTGATCTATTAATATGTGTAGGAGCTTCCAGTATTATAAAAAGGTGTGGGGGTTGGTAGAATTGTGGCAAACCCAGGTGGCTTGCAAAGAAATTGTGGACAGGTCCATTCAGTAAATAAAATGATTTATTTGATTGTATTTATTTAGAGCTACAGTGTGGAGCAGGTCCTTCCAGCTCACCGAGTCACGCTGCCCAGCAACTCATTGGTTTAACACTAGCCTAATCATGGGACAATTTACAATGACCAGTTAGCCTACTAACCAGTACGTCTTTGGACTGTGGGAGGAAGCTGGAGAAGCCCACATGCACACAGGAAGAAACACATAAACTGGCTTACAGAGGACACCGGAAATGAACTCTGAACTCCAACACTCTGAGCTGTAATAGCTTCACGCTAACCACAACACTTCCATGGCAACCATAAACATCTAATTACACAGGGGTTGAAGAAACAGATTGTGAGCAGTAAAATCTGCAAGATTATTAGTCTACAAAAGATGCAACTGTGTATTAATTATGGTTTATAATTTTGTGTCACATTCTTCCTAGTTTGTAATATATAATGAATTTTTAAAATTTATTACATTAGTTTAATAGTAATGTTAGTTTCAATAACCATTCAAAAATAAAGCTTAGAGTCTTGTGTAGCTTTACCCAATCAGTTTAGATTTGAGACTGAATACAGATTTAAAAAAAAACATTAAGAGGGCTATTCACACCAGTTTTCCTGTATGTTATGTGGGATGTTATCTAGAAGTTGTAAAAGATTTTGGTGAGACCTAATTTGGAGTATTGTGTCAGCTTTGGCCACCTACCTATAGAAAAGATGTAAACAAGGTTGAAAGAGTACAGAGAAAATTCACAAGGATGTTGCCGGGTCTGGAGGACCTGAGTTATACGGAAAGATTGAATAGGTTAAGACTTAATTCCTTGGAATGTAGAAGATTGAAGGGAGATTTGATAGAGGTATACAAAATTATAAGGGGTATAGATAGTGTACATGCAAGCAGACTTTTTCCACTGAGGTTGGGTGGAACTACAACTAGTGGTCATTGGTTAAGGGTGACCGGTGAAAAGTTTAATGGGAACTTGAGGGGAAACTTCTTCACTTGTGAGAGTGTTGTGAGAGTGCAGAATGAGCTGCCAGCACATGTGGTGCATGTGAGCTTGATTTAAGAGAAGTTTGGATAGGTACTTGTATAGTAGGGGTGTGAATGGCTCTGGTCCCCTTGCGGATTGATGGAACTAGGCAGTTTAAATGGTTATGCACAGACTAGATGGGCTTATGGGCTTGGATCTGTCACTTACTTTTCTATATGACTCTTCAATGTGTTTGCATTATGGTCCAATATCTGTCCAAACAGTAAAACAAGTGTGAAATTCCACTCGTTAAGATGGCATCCAGTAAAACTACTGAGGCTCTGGTCAGTAGACGAAAAGGAAAGAGACATGTATAGGCAGATCAAACCAAACACATGTCTTGAGGTGCTTAAGGTATAGGAGTAAACTTAAGAATTAAATACATAGGATAATAAGGGTCATGAAATAACCTTGGAGGATAAGGTAAAGAAGATTCCTTAAAGATTCTACAAATCCATTTGGTAACTAAGGAGAGAATGGACTCCTTCAGCATAGTGTGCTGTTTATGTGTGGAGTCTTGGGAAATGGATAAATATTTAAATAAATACCTGTCATCTGCATTTACAACGAAGAAGGTCCTGGAAACTAAGAGTTCAAGGGAAGAAACAGTGATGTCCTGAAACATCCTGATATTATGAGAGAGTGTGGGGGTTGGTAGGATTGTGGCAAACCCAGGTGGCTTGCAGATGAGTTGTCTTGATACACGTAAAGTGGATAAACCTGACCAAGTGTATCCGAAGATGTTGTAGGAGGCAAGTGGGCTGGTAGGAGTCAGGGGTGGTGGATATCACAGGGATCTGTGATGGGTCCTCCCGCTGCTGTGTAATATATATTCAGCATTTGGACAAGAGAGTAGAAGGCATGATTAAGTAAGCATACAGATGGCACCAAATTTAGCATTGAGGTAGACAGTGAAGAAAGGTGCCTGAAGTTAAAACTGGATCTAAATCAGCAGAACTAGGCATATAATGGACTTCAGCAAGGGTAAGACGAAGGAACACATACCAGTCCTCATAGAGGGATCAGAAGTGGAGAGGGTGAGCAACTTCAAGTTCCTGGGTGTCAAGATCTCTGAGGATCTAACCTCGTCCCAACATATTGATGCAGTTATAATAAATGCAAGATCAAGTCTATACTTTATTAGGAGTTTGAAGAGATTTAGTATGTCAACAAATACACTCAAAAACTTCTATAGTTGTACCATGCAGAGCCTTCTGACAGGCTGCGTCACTATCTGGTATGGGGCAGCTACTGCACAGGACCAAAAGAAGCACAGAAGGTTGTAAATCTAGTCAGCTCCATCTTGGGTACTAGCCTACAAAATACCCAAGACATCTTCATGGAGCGGTGTCTCAGAAAGGCAGCATCCATTATTAAGGACCTCCAGCACCCAGGACATGCCCTTTTCTCACTGTTAACATCAGGTAGGAGATACAGAAGCCTGAAGGCACACACTCAGCGATTCAGGAACAGCTTCTTCCCCTCTACCATTCAATTCCTAAATGGACATTGAACCTTTAACTGTTTCAAATATGTAATATTTCTGTTTTTGCATGATTTTAATCTATTCAATACATATATACTGTATGGAGTATACAGAATAAGATTGATTGATTGATTTATTTATTTTTCTTCTGTATCATGTATTGCATTGAACTGCTGCTGCTAAGTTAACAAATTTCACAACACATGCTGGTGATAATAAACCTGATTCTGATTCTGATAATGCACAGTTCATTGGGGTATGTTGTAGAACTGAGACCTAGACATATAATGCACAGTTCCTTGCGACGCAGGCAAAGTGGTGAAGAAGGTAAATGCAATGCCTGCCTTCACTGGATGGAGCATTGAGTACAAGAGTTGCGAAATCACATTACAGCTGTATAGTAAATTGATAAAACTGGCTCTAGAATGTCGTGCACAGATCTGTTTGCCATCCCATTGAAATGATGTGATAATGCTCAAGAGAGAACACAGACAGTTCACAGTGACATTGGCAGAACTGGAGGGCTTGAGTTCACCCAGGACATGTCGGCCCTTTTTTTGAAATCAGAGGCAAAGTACAAATTTAATTGATAAACATTCTACAACTGGCAATTACTCAGAGCACATCCATGTCACTAATAAATAGGATTTTCATACAATAAGCAAAATAGCTACTCTATCCAGGTAACTCAAGGAACAGCAATGCCATTCACTCCAAATTTCTTAAAAGGCAAAACAAAGAATTATAGAGCCAGAGTCATAGAGTAACAGAGCATGGTAACTGGTTGTCCAAATGTCTTTTTAATGTTATAATTGTACCTGTTTCAACAAGAGGGGTTGCCAACTTTTTATATGCCATTAACCGAGGGATCTGAAACTCCAGGTTGAGAACCCCTGATCTACAACATCCTCTGACAGCTTGTTCCATATACACATCACCCTCTGTGTGAAATCTTACCATCCAATCCCTTTTAAATCTTTCCCCTCTCACCCTTAGTTTATGCTCTCTAGTTTTTGACTTTCCTATCTTGGCAACCATCTACCTCACCTATACTTACCTACAGCCCATGATGCTGCTGGTGTTTAGGGTAGCAATGGAGTTCCTCCATCTCTGCTGGTGTGCTGGGCTTCCTTCATTATGTCAGTAGCTTCTTCTCAGTTTTCACTCCTATCAGTCATGCAAGTCTCAGGTGGAGCCTCAGGAATACGATTGCATTCAGATGTAGAAGGAATCTACATTTTTGTTTCCTTAACAGAGGGTAAAACAAAACCCTGACTGAACCCCTGAACCTAGAGGACCGGTGGGCCACTATTAGTCAGGCCAGTATCCATGGATCTCTTTGCCATGGGTTACCTTACCAAGAACCAAAGAATAACGCCCTGACCAACATAGATGGATGGGTCATTGAGGCACGCAAGCCTCCCAACCATGACAAGGTTACGGTCCCCTTGGAGGAACACCTCACCTAGGCTCCTCCTAAGTTTATAAACCCCTATAAGGTCACACCTCAGTCTCCTTCACTTCAGGGAAATTAGTTGCAGCCTTTCTGGTCTCTCTTTAGAATCAGCCTCAGTCTTAATATCACTGGCATATGTCAAGAAATATGATGTTTTGTGGCTGTGCTACATTGCAATGCATATTAAAAAGATGTAAATCACAATTAATTGATTATATTATGGTTATTATTCCAATATAGATTTACTGTGAATGCCCACAGGAAAATAAATCTCAGAGTTGTGTATGGTGACATACATGTACTTTGATAGTAAATTTACTTTGAACTCTGAAAGACAAAGTATATATAAAAAAACATTTAATTAAATAACAAACAAGAGAAAATCTGCAGATGCTGGAAATCCAAGCAACACACAAAATGCTGGAGGAACTCAGCAGGCCAGGCAGCACCTATGGAAAAAAGCACAGTCAACATTTCAGGCCGAAACCCTTCAGCAGGACTGGAGAGAAAAAGCTGAGGAGTAGATTTTTAATTAAATAAGTAATGCAGAATGAGAGGAAGAAATAGTGAGGTGGTGTTTATTGGTTCATTGTCCATTCAAAAATCTGATGATGGAGGGGAAGGAGCTGTTCCTGAAACATTGAGTGTGTGTCTTCTGGCTCCTGTACCTTCTCCCTGGTGACAGCAAGAGACGTGAAACATAAATTTTGTTTTACTCTCCACTGGTGCTGCCTGACTTGCTGGGTATCTCCAACATATTCTGCTTTTATTTAAGAAATATATTATGTGAACAATTTCCCACAGTTTCTGACAATATTGTTTAGCGTCAATTTTCCCAGCAGTTCTATCTGTCTCTAAGGAGAAACCCACAGTAAGAGGAGCATTGCCTTGACAATGCAAGCTTTCTTTTATTTAATAAAGTAGCTTGTTGTTTGTATGAGTTAGGAACTAATTCCCCATATGTCAGAGAGAGAAAAACACTGATGTAATCTTTAGACTTGAATCTTTATATCAAAATCGCAAAATTTATTGAAGCTGCAGCTCAACAATTTGTATCAAGACAATCTGCTCAGATATCACCAATTGAAAAACATCAATCATCACTTTTCCTGGTGATGAATTTCAAAGTGTTCTCATTAAACACTTCATTCGATGACTACAACTAACCCACTAACTCCACCACTACTATATTATTTCCCATCAATTACCTTTTGTCACTTTATGGACATACAATCAATCTATGTATATCAGCTATCTTATGTATTTATATTTAAGGTATGGTTTTTAAATTATAATTGTGTTCTTTACTTTACTGTGTTTTTTTGTGCTGCATCAGATCTGGAGTAACAATTATTTTATACTGCTTACACTTGTGTACAGGAAATAACATGAAACAATCTTGAATCTTGAATTAAGAATCTTGACAAAAATTCAGAATCAGAATCAGGTTTATTATCATCGGTGCATGTTGTGAAATTTGTTAACTTCTCAATGATTTTGACAAGTTGTCATCTGCCAATGATTTGGACTATGGGATTAATGGATTTGTGGCTAAATTTGCTGACGATACAAAGATGGGTGGAGGATCAGGTAGTGTTGAGGAAACAGAGAGCTTGCGGAGAGTCTTGGATAATTCAGGGGAATGGGCAAAGAAGTGGCAACTGAAATACAATGTTGGAAAGTGTATGGTCATTCACTTTGGTGGAAGAAGTAAACAGGCAGACTATTATTAGATGGATTCAAAATGCAGAGATGCAAAGGGACTTGGGAGTCCTTGTGTAGGATACCCTAAAGGTTAACCTCCAGGTTGAGTTGGTGGTGAAGAAGGCAAATGCAATGTTGGCATTCATTTCTAGAGGTATAGAATATAAGAGCAGGGATGTAATGTTGAGGCTCCTTAAGGCACTCATGAGACCACACTTGGAGTATTGTGTGCAGTTTTGGGCTCTTTATTTTAGAAAGGATGTTCTGACATTGGAGAGGGTTCAGAAAAGATTAACTAGAATGATTCCAGAAATGAAAAGGTTACTATACAAGGAACGTCTGGCAGCTCTTGGGCTGTATCCCCTGCAGTTCAGGAGAATGAGGGGGGATCTCATTGAAACATTATGAATGTTAAAAGGCCTGAACTGATTAGATGTGGCAAAGTTACTTCCCATGGCAGGGGAGTCTAGAACAAGAGGGCACAACTTCAGGATTGAAGGATGTCCATTTAGAACAGAGATGCGGAGAAATTACTTTAGTCAGAGGGTGGTAAATCTGTGGAATTTGTTGCCACAAGAGGCTGTGGGGGTCAAGTCATCGGGTGCTTTTAAGGCAGAGATAGATAGGTTCTTGATTAGCCAGGGCATCGAAGGGTATGGAGAGAAGGCAAGGGAGTTGGTTCAGCCATCACTGAATGGCGGAGCAGACTTGACGGGCCAAATGGCCTATTTCTGCACCTATATCTTATGGTCTAACTTGGCAACAGCAGTTCGCAGTTCAATGCAATACATAACACAGAAGATGAAAAATAAATAAATAAATTTGAGTATATGTACATTGAATAGATAAAAACAGAAATAGTGTTCAATGTCCATTTAGGAATTGTATGGCAGGGGTAAGGAGCTGTTCCTGAATCACTAAGCGTGTGCCTTCAGGCTTCTGAAACTTCTACCTGATGGTAACAGTGAGAAATGTGCATGACCTGGGTGCTGGAGGTCCTTAATAATGGTTGCTGTCTTTCTGAGACACATCTCCTTGAAGATATCTTGGGTACTTTGTAGGCTGATACCCAAGATGGAGCTGACTAAGTTTATGACCCTCTGCAGTTTCTTTCAGTCCTGTACTTGTACCAGACAGTGATTGAGCCTGTCAGAATGTTCTCCACGTCACATACTTGGTACACAGCACTAAGTCCAAAGCCATCATTGTTATAGGTTTGAATTTGCTATCTGAAATGTGTGGTGCACATTGGTACTACAATAGAGGATGCAGTCCAGTCCATCATGGGTAGGGCCTTCCCCACCATTGAGCGCCTCTACATGGAGAAAGCAATATCTACATCAGGGTCTTCCACCATCCAAGCTCTGCTCTCTTCTCACTGCTGCCACCATGACAAACATACAGGAGCCTCAGGACTCACACCACCAGGATCAGGAGCAGTTATTACTCCTCAATCATCAGGCTCATGAACCAGAGGGAATGACTTTGCTCACCCCATCACTGAATTGTTTCCACAAACTATGGATTCACCTTCAAGGTCTCTTCATCTCATGTTCTTGATATTTATTGCTTATTTATTTATTATTATTAGTTCTTATTTTCCCTTTGTATTTACATAGTTTGTTGTCTTTTGCATTCTGTCTGTGCTGTTGGGTATGGTCCTTCATTGATTCTATTAAGGTTAATTGTAGTTATTGAGTATGCCTGCAAGAAAACAAATCCCAGGATTTTATATGGTGGCATACACATACCTTGATAATATATTTACTTTGAACTTTGAATATTTTCTCGAGCCTCTATCATTTTGGAGACACAAGGGATTATGCAGATGCTGAAAATCTAGAGCAACCCATACAAAATGCTGGAGGAACTGAACAAGTAAGGCAGCATCCATGGAGGGAAATGAACAGTCAATATTTCAGGCCAAGTTTGGAACGGAAGGGACCAAAAGCCTGGAAAAGGAGATGGAGGGAGGGGGAGGAGTGCAGGCAAGCAGGTGATAAGGGAAACAAAGTGATGGGGAAGGTAGGTGGGTGGGGGAACATTTAATTGATTGAAATTAAAGGCTGAAAAAATGGCTTAGGAGATAAACATCAATGTGTTTATGAACGCACTTTCCTCAAACTATAGTTGTACAAATTGAACTTATGCTGCACTTGACTTTTTTGCAATTAATTTGGGAAGATAGTTTTGAAACAGAGCTACTGCAGCCGTCTGCTTTTGTTAAATATCTAGCAGCTGTGTTTCAGCTACTTATCATTGAATATTTGTGCATTAATTCTCACCTCAATTTTTGCCTTGTGCATTATCATTTGCATACATCTTAAGAGGGTTCAAGATATTCATTCAATTATACTTGCTTCTCAACATTTAAAATTGAGTAAATAGATGTCAATCAGTTCACAGTGCCTGCCTTCCTGCGCTTCTCAAATGAGCATCAACTTAAAATTTAAAAATGGGAAAATTTAGTGCTGAGTACAAGGTGTTTCTACTAGCCTACAAGTACTGAGTGTAGACATCCATTTCTAACTGAATAGAGAACAGTACAGCACAGGAACAGGCCTTCAGCCTGTGATGTCTGTGCCTTCTACGATGCCATTTTAAATTGCACTTCTGACTTGCTTCTCCCCCTTCCCTCTTCTTCAATTCCTCTCACCTGCCTTTCACCTCCCCCGGTGCCCCTCCTCCTTCCTTTTCTCCCATGGTCCATTCTCCTCTCTACTCAGATTCCTTCTTCTCCTGCCCTTTTATTTTTCCACCTATCACCTCCTAACCTCTTATTTCATCCCCCTTACCTCTCCCACTCACCTGGCTTCACCTTCTAGCTTGTCATCCCCTCCCCCACCTTCTTATTTGGGCATTTCCCCCTTCCTTTCCAGGCCTAATGAAGGGTCTCGTCCTGAAATGACGAATGTTCATTCATTTCCATAGATGCTGCCTAACTTGCTGAATCCTGCCAGCGGTTTGTGTGTGTTGCTCTGGATTTCCAACAGCTGCAGAATCTCTTGTGCATATGGTCCATTTCCCAGCCTTCCATACCAGTTCTCATGCCTGCCTAAATATCTGTTAAATGTTGCAATCATGTTGTAACTTAATTCTGCAAAATAAATTGTGGGCTTGAGTGTTCATGTTATTCATACAATGAACAGTGATCATGAGAGTTTATTTTTCCTCTTCTTTTAAATCTCTAACACAAAAATGCAAGTCTTCAAATGCAAATCTTGATGAAGGGTCTCAACCTGAAACATTGATCAACTCTTTACTCCTCTCCATAGATGTTGTCTGACCTGTTGAGTTCTCCCAGCATTCTATATGTATTGCTGTGGATTTCCATCATCTACAGAATCTCTTGTGTTTGTAGTCTTCATACATTCTTGTTTTCTTTTACTGAACAAAATAAAAGTTGATCTTCAATCTTTATATGCTGTAGTCTACTTCCAAAATTAGAAAAATGTTAAGTTAAATTAAAACAAAAATAAAGCAAAGATATTAATTCATAGATCAGATATCATGTCAAAAGATTGTGAAATAGATATGGGAGATTAAATGCCCAGTCCTGGGTTCAACCTCTTTCATATCACCTGATTGCAATAGCATCTAAAAAATCTATTATATCTCAGCACTGGTATACTCATTGATTGAGAATCTCCAATTTTCTGGGGCTAAGTAATGCTGAGGGTTATAAATCTTCAGTTAAGTAATCACAAATCTTATCCCTTTGGACAGCACCAGGATTTCAGATTCAGCAACAACAGTCTTTGCATCCAAGTCTAATATTTGCCTTCCTAATTGCTTGCTGTGCTTGACTGGTAACTTGCCTGCAAATCAATTTGATCTCAAATATCTATTTGTCTGAAACCTTTAATAAAAGTAATGTCCTGATGAAAGGTCTCGGCCTGAAACGTCGACTGTACTCTTTTCCATAGATGTTGCCTGGCCTGCTGAGTTCCTCCAGCACTTTGTGCGTGTTGCTTGGATTTCCAGCATCTGCAGGTTTTCTCTTGTTAATAAATGTAATGTGTTACGTACCCGCGACACGTGACAGTGGTACCCTTGTCACGTGACTGGGGTTGAAGTTATACTGGACTTGAGGTAATGGTCTTGTGATGGTGGAGTGACGTCATTTTCCTGCCAGTAGAGGTCATGTGACAGTTTTTTTTTACAGGGTATAAAAGGAAGACCCACCCTGTCAGGTGGGGCAGTTCGTGATGGGATTTGCCAAGCTGACTTCATGTTCCTGCGTGATTTAATGTGATGACGCAGTTTAGTTGAAAAATGAAGTTTTATATAATGCCTAAAGTTTAAAAGTTCATTGCCAGCGGGTTCTTTGCTGGTGGAGAGTGAAGATAAGAATTTGGAAGATAAAAATCGAGGAGAATCGATTTTCGACGGTGGATTGGTTACGACCTTATTTGATCCTCATTCGGAAGGATTTCGTTGACTGTTCTTGTGTTAATCTCCGCTGGGATAGCGGGAGATTGAGGACAGAGTGTGGAAGAAGAGGTTAGTGCCATTAAACCATTACGTTTTATAAAATTCTTCGTGGGAAAGTTCGACGCCAGGGATAGGACAACGACGTGGAAGAGAATTTAAATCGTCTTAAAAAGTCTCTCCTTTTAAAAGGACTGTGAGCTTTTGAACTTTCGGCATACCGCTTTAAAGAACTGTTTTTTTTCAATACCGCTTTAAGAACTGTTTGAACATGCAACGCTATTAAGAACTGTGAATCTGCCGTACAGCAGCTGAGTTCCGGCTACGTTTGAGTTTGTTTACTTTTGAGGGGGTTTGTTTTCAGTGTTTAATAAACGTGTTATTTGTTATAAAAACCCTTGCCTAACTCATATATATTTATTGTTGCCTGAATACGTAACAAATGCTCATTTCTATTCTTTGCACTGAGAAAAATGATTTCCCACTTTCCCACATTATACAGCATGTGACCATGTATCTCATCACTTGACCAGCTTGTTGTCCCTTGCATACTCTTGACACATTATCTCTGCACCCAGCTTTGCCTTTAAATTTGATACATTGCATTTCTTCATCTAAGTCTTGAACACGAAGTGCAAATTAGTTGAGACTCAAGGAAGGACCTCTTACCCTTGCCTTCCTGAAATTTCTAATCTCAGTTTTCTGTTATTGGCTAATCTACAACCTTTCCTAATATATTAAACATAGACCAATACAACACAGTACAGAATCTTCAGCCCACAATGTTTAACCTACTCCAAGATCAATCCAACCCTCCCTCCCACATAGCCCTCCATTTTTCTTTACCTACGTGTCTAGTTTCTTACATACCCCTAATGTATCTGCTTCTGTTATTTACCCTGGCAGGCATTCCATACATCCACCAATCTGAGCAAACTCTGACCTCTGACAAACACACCCACATCAATACTTTTGTCCAGTCACTTTAAAATTATGCCCCCTAGTGCTCATCCTAGGAAAAAGTCTCTGGTGTATATTTAAGGTGGAAGTTGATTGTTCCCTGATCGGTCAGGGCATCAAAGAATATGGAGAGAAGGCAGGTGTATGGGGTTGTGTGGGATCCGGGATCTGCCTTGATGAAATGGCAGAGCAAGATCAGTGGCTTAATTCTGCTCCTATGTCTTATGGTCTTATATCCAATTGATCTATACCTCTTATTGTCTCGTAAACCTCTATCAAGCAACACACACAAAATGCTGGAGGGACTTAGCAGGCCAGGCAGCAGGATTTTGGCCCAAAACATCGACTGTACTATTTTCTATTGTTGCTGCCTGGCCTGCTGAGTTCATCCAGCATTTTGTGAGTGTTGCTTGGATTTCCAGTATCTGCAGATTTTCTCTTGTTTGCGATTGAAATCTCTATCAAGTTTGTTTTCATCCTTCTTCACTCCAAAAAGAAATCCCTACCTCATTCAACCTATCATCATAAAAGATGCTCTCCACTTCAGGTAGCATCCTGGTACATCTCCTCTGAATCCTTTCTAAAGCTTCCACAAGATTCCTATACTGTAATGAGGTGACCATTTAATTAAATCCATAGATCCTAAACAATTCCCTGAGTAATAATTCCCCATTATTCACCAGACCTTCCTCATTTTTCAGGATGCAAGTGTCTGGCCTGCACCTCTCAGTCTCCACCCAGCTAACAAGATTCACCTGCCACTTATTTCCAACTCATCACCTGCAGTTTATTTGAACCCAACCCTCATCCACAATCCTTATTCACATATTGAACCAGCCAGTGTCTACCAGTTACTCTTAGCCTTCAGTTGCCTTATTGCCTGGTCATGTTAAGTATTCGTTCTCTCTTGTTTTGTGGCCCCTCGCGACGTATTATTTTGCAGTTTATTGTTAAAGTGATTGCTCTCCTCTCAATTGTCTCCGCTGCTCTGTTCTTGCTAGTTAAGCCAGTATTTGTTGCCCATCCCAATTTGCCTTGACATAGTGATGACAGTCTTTGTAAGCTGATGAACTGGGAGTTTTCAACCCAGTGACAATGAAGTAACAATGAAGTAACAATGATACATTTCCAAGTTTGGAGGATGTGTGACTTGGAGGGGAAACTTCAAGTTGAAGTTTCCCATTGATCCACTGATCTTGCCCTTGGTGGTGGAGATTTGAGGAATGGTGTCAGAATAACCCATGCAGGTGAGTGTAATGCATTTTGTAGATAACACACACTGCAGTCATGCTGTACCAGTGATGCTAGTTATGAATGGGATTTATATAATGTAGTCAAAATTCTTGATAACTACACTTCCACTAAATTCTACTAGATTTGTTAAGCACAATTTAACTTTAATAAAGCCATATTAATTCTGCTTAATCATGCAGCGATTTTCCAAGTTCTCTGTTATCATCCCATTAAAATAAATTCTTGTATTTCTCTATGACAGATGGCAGGCTAATGGTTTTCTTTCTCACTGCTCTACATCTTAATACTTCCATTACAGTTAAAAGCCCTTTCTTGTAAGTACCTGCCAAATTACAGGCAACCAGAAGATTGTAATTGTAACATTTTCAAATAACCATATAACCATATAACAATCACAGCACGGAAACAGGCCATTCCGGCCCTCCTAGTCCGTGCCGAACTCTTAATCTCACCTAGTCCCACCTACCCGCACTCAGCCCATAACCCTCCACTCCTTTCCTATCCATATACCTATCCAATTTTACCTTAAATGACACAACTGATCTGGCCTCTACTACTTCTACAGGAAGCTCATTCCACACAGCTATCACTCTCTGAGTAAAGAAATACCCCCTCGTGTTTCCCTTAAACTTTTGCCCCCTAACTCTCAAATCATGTCCTCTCGTTTGAATCTCCCCTACTCTCAATGGAAACAGCCTATTCACGTCAACTCTATCTATCCCTCTCAACATTTTAAATACCTCGATCAAATCCCCCCTCAACCTTCTACGCTCCAATGAATAGAGACCTAACTTGTTCAACCTTTCTCTGTAACTTAAGTGCTGAAACCCTGGTAACATCCTAGTAAATCGTCTCTGCACTCTCTCTAATTTATTGATATCTTTCCTATAATTCGGTGACCAGAACTGTACACAATATTCCAAATTTGGCCTTACCAATGCCTTGTACAATTTTAACATTACATCCCAACTTCTGTACTCAATGCTCTGATTTATAAAGGCCAGCGTTCCAAAAGCCTTCTTCACCACCCTATCTACATGAGACTCCACCTTCAGGGAACTATGCACTGTTATTCCTAGATCTCTCTGTTCCACTGCATTCCTCAATGCCCTACCATTTACCCTGTATGTTCTATTTGGATTATTCCTGCCAAAATGAGATCGATTAATTACAGCCCCACACACAAAATGCTGGAGGAACTCAGCAGGTCAGGCAGTGTCAATGGAAATGAACAGTCGATGTTTTGGGTAAGACCCTTCATCAGGACTGGAAAGGAAAAGAGAATAAGAGGGTGGGGAGAGTGGGAAGAGGACAGGCTAGAACATGATATAGGTGAAGCTAGGTGCATGGGTGAAGTAAGAAGCTGGGAGGTGAGACTTGGCAAAGGGTTGGAGAAGAAGAACTCTGATAGGAGAGGAGAGTGTGAGCCATTGGAGAAAGGGAAGAAGGAGGGGCACCAAGGGAAGTTGATAGGCAGGTGGAGAGAAGAGGTAAGATGCTACAATGGTGAATAGAGGAAGAGAGAGTGGGGGATGAAAATAAAATTCCCAAAAGTGGAAATCAATATTCATTCCATCAGGTTGTAGGCTACCTAGACAAAATATGAGGTGTTTCTCCTCCAACATGGGAGTAGCCTCATTGTGGCAGGAGTCCATGGACTGACATGTCAAAATGAAAATGGGGATAGGAATTAAAATGTTTGGCCACTGGGAAACTCCACTTTTTGTTGATGGAGCAGAGGTGCTCGTCTGACTGGGCAGATACTGTAGAAAGAAGGAGGCAAAGAACCCACAGTGAGATCTTTTCACAGTTGTCCTTGGTGGTATCAGAATGTGACTGCTGGTGGGTAAGGGGATGGGTGCGTGGTCTTTGGCGAGATGTCAGTGTTGATCGTTGATGATATGACATTGATGACAGTTCGGGAGTGCTTGGAGAGCATTTGCACTTTTACAGTTGTTGCTTCCTGATGCTTTTGTCATCCACAGGTTCTTCAGAAGAATGAGGCATAAAACTTGTTGCTTATGGCTATTTTAATAAATGATACAAGAGCAAAGAAGAAGGAGAAGTGTTGAGAGGACAAAGAGAAGAGCAGACTGAAAAGTAGTTGTGGTCTTCTCATACCAGACTACAGACAACAGAAATTCCACTGATAACAGTTAACCAGTCCTGAGGCCCTTCAATGGTCAGGGTTGATTATGGATGGTGCATCCCAGCTAGATACATGATATGCAGGTCAGTACGCAAACCAGACCCGTATGATATGGAGAGCGAGCTGTTGCCTGTGCTGCTGGTGGATCAAAAGGAGCTGCAGAGACCGATACAGTTTTGCACCAACAGCAATGCAGGAGTTGTCAGTCAGCATTGAACTCAACGTAGGACTGCGTTAGGGATTCCAGCTCTGGATTTTTTCTTGGGGTTTACTCCTGAGGCCTTTCCTATGAGTGGGCATAGCCACAAGGCAGCGGAGGTCAGAGATCCGAGTTTTCCTTCTCCTAGCCGAGCTGCCAATCTCTGCTGACAAGCCCCATCTGCCCGAAGCAACTGGTCTTAAGGCGCTAGTAACCCACTCTTGCCCATTCTTCTGTTTGTAGCAACGGTTCCACGAAGCTTAGTAGCTAAGCCGCATGTGAAGGCCAGGACCTGAACTTGGTTCTCAGAAGCTATTTTAGACACATGCCATTGGGAGCATTTAACAGGTAGTGGGAGCTTGTCCCCACTACCACCCTAGCACCCCTGGCTATGACAAATTAAGGAACCAAGTTAAAGTAAGGTAGCCAAGTTCAAGTAATGTGACATCTAATGTTTCTAGAACTGCACTGTAATTACTGGAAAACTCACTGAATAATTACATGAAATTAAACCACAAGGAAAATAACAATTCTTTACCCATATCTAACACAGTTCAAATACAGTTTAGGAAGGAGGCACCGCAGGGGAGCTCAGCCTTGTACACTTTGTAGCCTGTGGGAAATCCCAGACACATTTTGGTCTGCAGATGATCACAGCTGTGTGAGGTGTTGCTGATGTGATCCCCAGAGCTGACACTGTTGCATCTGCACGCCTGTGGGAAACAAGATTTTAGAGCTGGTCATAATGCAGCTTCACAAGAGATGCTTAGACAAGGAGGCAGAGGAAGGGAGGGGGCAGCGGATAATCAGGAGAACTCAGAGTACTTTTCAAGGGCGGCTCAGTAGCATAGTGATTAGTGCATCATTTTACAGGGCCAGAAGTCAGTGATCAGTGTTCGATTCCCACTGCTGTCTGTAAGGGGTTTGTATATCCTCCCCATGATTGCTTGGGTTTACTTTAGATGCTCCAGTTTCTTCTGACATTCCAAAGGTGTACAGCTTGGATTAGTGAGTTGTGGGCATGCTACGTTGGCATCAGAAGCATGGCAACACTTGTGGTCTCTGCCCAGCATAACTCTCACAGATTTGATTTGACGCAAATGATGCATTTCACTGTATGTTTCGATGTCTCAATGTACATGTGATTAATAAAGCTTTACTGTTAAACTTTAATACCTTGGAGGAGTCCAGCCAGAACCAAAATCATGGCAATCTGGGTGGTTTAGTTGCACAAAGTTCAAAGTAAATTTATTACCAAAGTACATTTATGTCACCATATACAACCCTGAGATTCATCTTCTTGTGGACATAGTCAATAAATCCATAATAGAGTCAATGAAAGAGAATTTGGCTTTTGTTCAACCAATGTGCAAAAGACAAACAAGTGTGCAAACACAAAAGGTAAAAAAAACAATAAATATCAAGAACATGAGATGAAGAGTCCTTGAAAGTGAGTCCATAGGTTGTGGGAACAGTTCAGTGAAGTTGGGTGAAGTTATTCTCTTTGGTTTAGGAGCCTGATGGTTGAGGGGTAATAACTGTTCTTGAGCCTGGTGGTGTGAGTCCTGAGGTTCATGTACCTTCTTCCTATTGGCAGCTGCATGAAGAGAGCATGTCCTGGGTGGCGGGGGTCCCTGGTGATGGTTTCACAAGTTTCAAAGGTACATTTAATGTCAGAGAAATGTATACAATATACATCCTGAAATGCTTTTTCTTCGCAAACATCCACGAAAACAGAGAGTGCCCCAAAGAATGAATGACAGTTAAATGTTAGAACCCCAAAGTCCCCACCCACCCAGCTCCCCTCCCTCCTGCGTGTAAGCAGCAGCAAGAAACAATCCCTCTCCCCCCACCAGCAAAAAAAGCATCGGCACTCACCATCGAGCACTCAAGTGTGCAGCAAAACAACAGCAAAGACACAGACTCACAGTACCCCAAAGACTACTCGTTCACACGGTATTCGACATACCACAGGCTCTCTCTCCCCCCCGATAAGGGAGGAAGAGGTGTCCCCATTTCACAGTGAGAGGGGAGACATAACAAACAACTCACTGGTTTACAATGTTAAACTGTTGCGTTGCTTTTTCCGAGCTCTGTGCCTAAAGATCTCGGGTCTCTGGGCTCACAGCTAGAGATCTTCCATCTCCAATGACACACCGATCTCCTGCAGAGGCAACGACCTCCGATCCCCGCCCCCCCCCCCCCGTCTCCAGAGCCACGAAATCTCGGATCTCCAAAGGCGAGTGAAGCTTTTAGGCCAAGCCCTTGGCGTGCTGAATAACGGCCATTCATGAAACCCCGATAGTTGGTCCCATTCCCGCAAAGAACCATAGTCAGCATGTAACTCCAGGTCAGGGTCTTCAGAAGAACCCTGAAAGGGAAAACTAGAGATATTAAAGATGGAAATAGAGATGTTTCTGAAGATGCAAGCAAAGGAGTTGCCGTAAGGCACCATTAATCCTCCTAAGCTCCTCCCCGGTGGGTGCTGCTTTCCTGTGACAACTCTCCATGTAGATGTGCTCAGTGGTGGGAAAGGTAAGGAGTGGAGGAGCAAGAATCCAAGGGCAACAGTAGTCGAGGACACGATGGTGGTGTAAGGTTGTGATAGGCAGGTGCTTCTATGGTCAAAATGGACCTTGGATGAACGATGTCACAGAAAACTATGAGGAAATGAAAGGAAGAGGATAAACAGCCAGAGATCATGATTCATGGGTGAACTAATGACGTATCTGTAAAGCAAATTGATGACCTGCAACAGGAATTTAGTGAGCAAGATTACAGATTAAAGCACATGACATCATGGACTGCAGTCTCTGAATTACTTCTATTACTGGTGAGTATAGAAATGGGAGACTAAGTAGATGAATGTGTGGTTGAAGGATTGGTGTAGGGGACAGGGCTTTAGATTTCTGGATCTCTGCAACTGTTGCTGTAGAAGATAGGACCTGTACAATCTGAATTTCAAAGTTCAAAGTAACTTTATTATCAAAGTACGTATATGTCATCATATATGGCATTTGAAATTCATTTTCCTGGGGGCATTCACAATAAGTACAAGAAAACAATAAAATCAGTAGAAGACAGGACAGACAAAGAGCCAATGTGCAAAAGACAACACACTGTGTAAATACAGAAATAAATAAACATAGAAATAAAAATAACATAACAAAGACAATAAACACTTCTGGTGTACACATACTAACATACTCTTTTGGCACAATATCTTGGTCTGAAACAGAGCTGGAAAATTTACAAAGAAAAATAAGAACTGAAATGACAAATTTCAGAAAACATTCGAACACACTTAGATTAATGCTACCTAGGACAGAAAGAGGAAGAGGAATAACAGACATTAAGAATTTATACAACAGTCAAATAAGGATATACCTCTAAGGATATATTTTCATCAATGAAAACAGGATTCTGCACACTATGCAGGCATATACAATTCTGATAAGAAATACACATCACTAAACTTAATTGACAGCACAACCCAGAAAAATGAAATTATCACTATTGAAGATAAAGTTAATCAATGGAATAGTATGACACTCTATGGAAGACATTCCTGTAATCTGAGCGGACTAGATGTTAACACGGAAACATCGAAAGCTTGGCTCAGGTTTGGAGACCTCTTCCCAGTAACAGAAGAGTTCCTTGTGGCAAAGGAGGACCAGGTGGTTGACACAAAATAAAATACCAGCATATTCAAGATGATAAATGCAGAAAATGCCAAGACAAACCAGAAACAATCCAAAACATTACAGGATCCTGCGTCAGTTTAACTCAATCTGATTACTTACACAGGCAAATTCAAGTAGCAAACATCATTCACCAAGATCGTATTTTAAAATACAAACTCATCAAAGAAAACCATACTTTACTAGAAGTACAAGCCAGATCCAGTTTTAGCGTCAGAGTCCCACAAATTACATTACACCCGCTTCATTATTACAGATTGGACAATCCATAATAGTCATGCAAACATAATGATACAGGATAAACAAGCAACAACAACTTACCTAATAGATATAGACATTTCAAACACACTTAACATATAGAAATATGCTGAATTAAAGGAGGAAATGGAAAGACTTTGGAACATGAACAAGGTATATATTGTCCTGATAGTAATATCTACAACTGGTGTCATTCCAAAGGTACTAAGCACCAATATCTATGTAAACCTTCCAAAGCCACAAGGCTAAACACCACTAGAATAGTCTGAGAGTTCTTTGCAATTGAGAAATGAGTGTACTGAGTTGGCTTGGATATGCTTGTAACCTAGGTTTTACTAGCTTGAGCTGAGAAAAAATATTAACTAATAATAACAATTAAACAATAAATATCGAGAACTTGAGATGAAGAGTCCTTGGAGGTGAGTCCATACGTTGTGGGAGCAGTTCAGTGATGGGATGAGTTAAGTTGAGTGAAGTTATCCACTCTGGTTCAGAGACTGATGGTTGAACTGAAACAAGTAAAATATCTTTGAGGGAAGTTTTGATGAGACATTGTTTAATTAACTTGGTAAAGGGATGAGACAGAAGATTTATAGCTGGGGAAAATATTATCCATACTTACAGCTTGTCAGAACCCTGTTAAAATTACAATTGTAAGAATCAGTGAGATCTCCTCCCATTTTTCTAAGCTCTAGAGAGTATAGAAAAAAGTGGAAGTGCTCAGCAGATCAGGCATCATCTGCAGAAAAATAATCAGTGAATGTTTTATATCCCATCAGCAGAGACCTGGCAGGAGTATAGAAGGCCTTAGGGTTACATAACAAAGGTATTAGGAGGGCAAAAAGAGACATGACTGGGGGATAAGAGTAAGGCAAAACTTCTCCAGCAGTACGAGGTAGTGATGCAAGGGGTAGAATCATAGAGTTATAAAGCCCATTAATATCCAAAAAAGAATTGACCCAGGAGATAGCAAATATGACTTTTTAATCTGAAAAGCCAACAAGTGCAAATACTGGAAAGATGAAAAATAAATCTGAGTTCTACACAGAATTATGAGGGGCAAAGGTAAGGCAGGTAGTAAGAATCTTTTCCCCACAGCAAAAATGTCTTAACTCTTAACGCACAGGTTTGGGATAAAGGGTAATTGGTTTATAAGAGATCTGAGGAAGAACCTTTTCACTCAGAGGGTGGTTGCAATCTGGAACTCTACCCGATCAGGTGCAGGAGCTAGATACTCTCTCTAGATTTAAAACATATCAAAATGAGCATTAGAATTGCCAAGGAGGAGAAAACTAAAGGTCAAGTGCTGGTGGACAGGACTAGTACAAACTGTAGTTCAGTGATCAAAGGTCACTAGAGTGGAATCATAGTACTTCTTAACATTTCAGGCAAAAACAATTTCACTTCAAACTTCAATATACCATCTGCTTGATTTACTTTTTCCTGTCATTTTGGAATTGTCAGAAGATATAATATCGCTTGTGTCGTATACAGAAGTCTTAAAGGGAATTTGTGGATTTTTGTAGAATTACAAAGGTTTTATCTTCAACTTTATTTTCAATGTGGTAGTGTAGCAGTTGGCACGACATTATTACAGCTTAGGCCATGGGAGTTCCGAGTTCAATTCTAATATCTGCTGAAAGGACTCTGCACATTGTTCAAGTGGAATGCGTGGGTTTTGTCCGGGGTGTTCCAGCTTCATTCCACAGTCCAATGATATAATGGTTAGTACATTAACTAGCCATTATAAATTGTCCCATGATTAGCTCAGGGTTAACTTGGGCTTTACTGAGTCGTGAGGCTCGAAGGGCTGGTAGGGCCTATTTCATGCTGTATCTCTAAGTAAAAATAAATAAGTAAGTAAGTAAATAAATAAATAAATACTGCTTATGTATTTTAGGCAGTAATTTATTCAATGCATGCATATTATATCTCTGCATTTGCTGTGGTTCATTATGCCAGTTTGTAGATAAAGGAACTGATCTCTCCACTAGTGAAGGTATATATATAGGACCCTGGTCAGACCCCACTTGGAGAACTGTGCTCAGTTCTGGTCACCTCAATACTGGAAGGATGTGGAAACTATAGAAAGGGTGCAGAGGAGATTTACAAGGAGTTTGCCTGGATTGGGGAGCATGCCTTATGAGAATAGGTTGAGTGAACTCAGCCTTTTCTCCCTGGAGTGTCGGAGGATGAGAGAAGACCTGATAGAGGTGTATAAAATGATGAGAGGCATTGATCGTGTGGATAGCCTGAGGCTTTTTCCCAGGGTTGAAATGGCTAACATGAGAGGGCACAGTTTTAAGGTGCTTGGAAGCAGGTACAGAAGAAATGTCAGGGGTAAGTTTTTTTACTCAGAGAGTGGTGAGTGCGTGGAATGGGCTGCTGGCGACAGTGGTGGAGGCGGATATGATAGGGTCTTTTAAGAAACTTCTGGATAAGTACATGGAGCTTAGAAAAATAGAGGGCTATGGTACCCTAGGTAATTTCTAAAGTAAGTGCATGTTCAGCATAGCATTGCGGGCCAAAGAGCCTGTATGGTGCTGTAGTTTTTCTATGTTTCTATGTTTTAAATATCACTACAAGTAGTTGTATAATAGAAAAAAATGATGCCTGTAGTTAAATGATGTAGACTATCAGTGAGTGGAGTACTACCTGTTTGAGATTAGTGATTTGATTCATATGTCACAAAACCAAGCCAACTCTTGTTCATTTTCAAGAATTGAAATTTGTATGTGGCTTAATGGTGAAATAACCAATAAGGAATCGATTCAGGACGGAAATAATCACTGTTCCCTCTAAGTTGTGTGTGTGCACAGTCGCACAATAACTGAAATCTCCTGCGCAGCTGGAATTCTCTTTTATATAATGTGTTGTTACAGTGTCGCGCAGTTTTCAAGTCATGTACAAACTTCCTGCTCAGAGAAATGGTTGGTCCACACAGTTGTTAAAAAAAATTAGAGGGAACATTGGGATTAAGAAGGTTTTCTAAATTAAGAAGTCAAAAAATGCAAATATTAGAAATCTGAAATATGAACATAAGATGCTGAACATATTCACCAGATCAGGCAAATGTTAAGTTTGTAAGAAACACTCCTGTATTTGACACTTCCATTATCTGCATTGCCATTGTGGGAAATGTGGTAATCTGAACTACATCCCTTGGAAACTAAATTCTTGCAGATGGAGTCCATTACCCTTGTCTGCTTTCTAGATTTCAGTTACGATTGACTGTGTTTGGAAGCAGTGGGAAGGATTGGTGGAAAGATTCTACTGCTGTTGCTTGGCTCTGCTGTGCTTTAATCCAGGGATTTCCAGCCTAGTGTCTATGGAACCCCTCAGTTCATGCTAGGGATCCACGGGATAAAATAGACAGGGAAACCCTGCCTAACTTAAATCCAAAAATCCTGGTCGGAGGAATCTTGGGCAGACATTTCTCCTAATTTCCTAATGTCAGAAAGACATACTGGGGACTTCAAAAACTGCTCTGGAAGATGCTTTAGCACCTCTGGAAAGTCTTGATACAATTTATATCAGGGAAAAGAGGGCAAGTCCCCTTCGATGCCACCTGCTGGAGTATGTTGTTGACCCAGCACTCCTCAAATTGAAGAATTGAAAAAAGAGATTTGTATATTTAGATTACTTGAGTTTCCTAGATATTACAAGTGGTTGGTGCGGTTCCATGATATAGATTTATTAATGTAGTGATACATTCTTCAGATTTTGGGATATTGTTTCAATCCTTAACTGAGAATTGTGCTCTGAAAATCAAAAAAAAATTCCTGCAGGTTTTGGAAATCTGAAATAAAAGTAAAAAATGCTGGAAACATCCAGCAGGAAAGGCAGCATCTGTGGAAGGAGAAGCATAACAGGACTTTCGTTCTGTCATGCTGAGGTCAAGCAGCTTCCAGGCATCTTTGTGCATTTCTGTTCTAACCTGGAGACACTGCAGAGAATGATTCTGGAGGTGAGGGGGTTAACCTATGAGGCGAGATTAGGCCACCTGGGACTATACTTGCTGCAATTAGAAACACAGAAACATAGAAAATCTACAGCACAATACAGGCCCTTTGGCCTACAATGTTGTGCCAAACAAGTCCCTACCCTAGAAATTACTAGGGTTACACATAGTCCTCTATTTTTCTAAGCTCCATGTACCTATCCAAAAGTCTCTTAAAAGACCCTATCGTATCCGCCTCCACCACCTTTGCCGGCAGCCCATTCCACGCACTCACCACTCTCTAACTAAGAATGAGAGGGAAACTTTCAGAAACATATTAAATTATGAAGGGATTAGATAAGAAAGGGGCAGGAAAATTGTTTCTACTGGTAAGTGTCTAGAACTAGGGGACATAGCCTCTAGATTCAGAGGAATAGAATTAGGAAGGAGATGAAGAAAAAACAGCTTTTCCAAGATATTAGTGTATCTGTGGAATTCTCTGACTAAGGAAGCAGTGGAGTCCATCTCATTAAATACATACATTTAAGATGCAATTAGATAGATTCTTGCATAGCAAGGGAATTAAGGAAGGATGAGGAAAAGGCAAGTAAGTGGAGATAAATCCACAGCCAAATAAGTTACGATCACATTGAATGGGAGAGCAGGCTCGGCAGGCCAGATGTTCCACACCTACTCCTACTGTATTGCTTATAAAGTGTGGGATGTCTGAGGTACAGAAAACCCACAGCATTTAAACTCTTTTGAGTATCAGGATGTTCCAGTGATCTTGCCTAAGATACACACATTCCACTTGCTGAAAGGCACAAGTTGGTGGAGATTATTAGTTGAAATCCCAATGTCTGGGCAAGACAAGACCAGGAGATCTGTTCAAATCAACCCACCATCCTCAGCATACTCAAAATGAGAGATTCAACTATTTCCCAAAAGCCAAAGTTTAATCTGGAATTGGTAGAAGGTGCTTGTATCTGTCATAAATTTGTTCACTAATTGAGGCTGTTTGGGCATTTGTAGTCAATGCCACACAGATCAAGAATGCTTTCAGATTCCACAAATTTATCAGTGGACTCACTATACCTCCTAGGCAATTAGAATAGTCACATCAAATAAACAGTCTCTTGGAATGAAATCAAAGTCTTTAAAACATCTGCAGTGAACATTCACAATTTAGCTTTCTAGAATTCCTTGGTAGCAGAATATTGCCTTGAGCAACGTTCCTAAAGTAGGGAGTTTCTTGTGAAATAAATAAACCAAATGGAATGCTCTTCAGAAACTGACAGGAATTGAAAAATCTGTAGAGAGACTGCTTTTATTCACTAGACTCCTTTGAAGATACAATGCACAACAATTTAAAATAATGCCAAACAGAAATAAAATTGAAGAATATTTCAGAGCTGGGAGTTTACGGCCACTTTTGATCGCATTTTAGATAAGTGTGTGATGACTCATAATGGCAAAATCTGAGAACAAATTTTGGGTTTCATTTGAACAACTGAGGCAAATTTACATTAAACTTGCTCAGAGGAGAAGAAAGCAATTTTAAGTGGATAGCACAAAACATTGATGAAGAAATTTGTTGAAGTTATATACTTCAGAATTTGCAACAAAAATAAACAATCTAATGTGGAGTTTCATCTTAAAAAATTAAGTGCTCTTAAATAAAGGACAGTAAAGTATGTTAAAGGTATATACTGTGTTCATGTACCTTGTACTGAGCGGCAGCAAATGCTCACAACTTATGCAATATTCCCTTTAATTTTGTTCACAGCTGAGCGGACCAAACATTGCTCTAAACAGGGAGTTTTTACACAGCTTGAAAACTCAGTGGCACTTTAATTAAACATGATATAAAATGAAATTCCATTTATGTGGCAACAAAGAGAATGTGCAGGGAAGCACTTCAGTTATGGTGTGGCCGCACAACAGTGCAGCTGAGAGGGAACAGTGATCTTGGGAGCAGAATGGCTTAACCATATAACAATTACATCACGGAAACAGGCCATCTTGGCCCTTCTAGTCCGTGCCGAATGCTTACTCTCACCTAGTCCCACCTACCTGCACTCAGCCCATAACCCTCCATTCCTTTCCTGTCCATATACCTATCCAATTTTACTTTAAATGACAATACCAAACCTGCCTCTACCACTTCTACTGGAAGCTCGTTCCACACAGCTACCACTCTCTGAGTAAAGAAATTCCCCCTCGTGTTACTCTTAAAATTTTGCCCCCTAACTCTCAACTCATGTCCTCTTGTTTGAATCTCCCCTGCTCTCAATGGAAAAAGCCTATCCACGTCAACTCTATCTATCCCCCTCATAATTTTAAATACCTCTATCAAGTCCCCCCCTCAACCTTCTATGCTCCAAAGAATAAAGACCTAACTTGTTCAATCTTTCCCTGTAACTTAGGTGCTGAAACCCAGGTAACATTCTAGTAAATCTTCTCTGTACTCTCTCTATTTTGTTGACATCTTTCCTATAATTCGGTGACCAGAACTGCACACAATACCCCAAATTCGGCCTTACCAATGCCTTGTATAATTTTAACGTTACATCCCAACTCCTATACTCAATGCTCTAATTTATAAAGGCCAACATACCAAAAGCTTTCTTCACCACCCTATCCACATGAGATTCCACCTTTAGGGAACTATGCACCATTATTCCTAGATCTCTCTGTTCTACTGCATTCTTCAATGCCCTACCATTTACCATGTATGTCCTATTTGGATTATTCCTACCAAAATGTAGCACCTCACACTTCTCAGCATTAAACTCCATCTGCCATCGTTCAGCCCACTCTTCTAACTGGCCTAAATCTCTCTGCAAACTTTGAAAACCTACTTCATTATCCACAACGCCACCTACCTTAGTATCATCTGCATACTTACTAATCCAATTTACCACCCCATCATTCAGATCATTAAGGTATATGACAAACAACATTGGACCCAGTACAGATCTCTGAGGCACACTAGTCACCGGCCTCCAACCTGACAAACAGTTATTCACCACTACTCTCTGGCATCTCCCATCCAGCCACTGTTGAATCCATTTTGCTACTTCAATATTAATACCTAACGATTGAACCTTCCTAACTAATCTTCTGTGAGGAACCTTGTCAAAGGTGTTACTGAAGTCCATATGGACAACATCCGCTGCTTTACCCTCGTCAACTTTCCTCGTAACCTCTTCAAAAAATTCAATAAGATTTATCAAACATGACCTTCCACGCACAAATCCATGTTGACCATTCCTAATCAGACCCTGTCTATCCAGATAATTAACGAGTTATGCAAATTGTTGTTCATTGCATCTTTACCTTAAATTCAGAGTCATAGCGAAGTATAGCTCAGACACAGGCCCTTAAATGATGGGTGTAACATGAATGTAAGGAAGGACACACCAATGATTAGGTACAAATGCAGAGAGAGCAACGAGTTAAATTGTACCCCAGAGGCAACATTCAAAAGGGTGAAGAATGCAGGACTGAAGGTGCTGTATTTAAATGCACCTAACATTTGGAATGAAGTGGATGAACTTGTGGCGGAATTACAGATTGGTCGGTATGATGTTGTGACATTACTGAGTCATGGCTGAAAGAAGGCCGTAGTTGGGAGTTCAACAGCAACGGATATACTTTAAATAGAAAGGACGGGCAGGAAGGCATAGGCGGTGGTGTGGCTGTGTTGGTAAGAGATGGAATTACTGTATATCTTTAGAAAGAGGTGACATAGGGGCAGAGAATGTTGAGTCTTCGTGGGTGGAATTAATATACTGCAAGGGTAAAAAAAACATTATGGGGATCATATATAGGCCTCCAGATAGTAGCCAAGATGTGGGGTTGAGATTGCAAAGGGAGCTAGAAAAGGCATGTAATAAGGGTAATGACATGATCGTAGTGGGGGACTTCGAGGGGATTGGGAAAATCAGGTTGGTGCTGGATCACAAGCGATGGAATTTGTTGAAAGTCTTTGAGATGGCTTTTTAGAGCAGCTTGTGCTTGAGCCCACTCAGAAAAAGGCCATCTTAGATTGGGTGTTGTGTAATAACCCAGATCTTATTAGGAAACTTAATGTAAAGGAACCCTTAGGAGGCAGTGATCATAATATGATTGAATTCATACTGAGAAGGAGAAACATAACTCACGTATCTGTATCACAATGGAATGAAGGGAATTACAGAGGCATGAGAGAGGAGCTTGTCCACATGGAGTGGAAGGAGATACTGGTGGGGATGATGGCAGAGCAGAGATGGCTGAAGTTTCTGGGAACAGTTCACAAGCTGCAGGATAGATATACCCACAGAACAAGTGTACAGTTCTGGTCACCGAATTATAGGAAAGATGTCAACAAATTAGAGCGAGTACAGAGGAGATTTACTAGAATGTTACCTGGGTTTCAGCACCTAAGTTACAGAGAAAGGTTGAACAAATTAGGTCTTTATTCTTTGGAGTGTAGAAGGTTGAGGGGGGACTTGATAGAGGTATTTAAAATTATGAGGGGGATAGATAGAGTTGACATGGAAAGGCTTTTTCCATTGAGAGTAGGGGAGATTTAAACAAGAGGGCATGTTGAGAGTTAAGGGGCAAAAGTTTAGGGGTAACACGAGGGGGAACTTCTTTACTCAGAGAGTGGTAGCTGTGTGGAACGAGCTTCCAGTAGAAGTGATAAAGGCAGGTTCAGTATTGTCATTTAAGGTAAAATTGGATAGGTATATGGACAGGAAGGGAATGGAGGGTTATGGGCTGAGTGCAGGTAGGTGGGACTAGGTGACAGTAAGCGTTCGGCATGGACTAGAAGGGCCGAGATAGCCTGTTTCCATGCTGTAATTGTTATATGGTTATAAGAAGCAGCTCTCAAGTGGCAGGGCTAGGCAACTGTGGCTGACAAGGGAAGGTGAGGACTGCATAAAAGTCAAGAAAGGGGCATAAAAGGTAGCAAAAGTGAATGGAAAGTTAGATGATTGGGAAGCTTTTAAAATCCACCAAAAGGCAACTAAAAAAGCTATAAGAAGGGAAAAGATGAAACTGAGGGCAGACTAGCCAATAATATCAAGCAGGATGCCAAAAGTTTTTTTTAGCTATATAAAGAGTAAAAGGGAGGTGAGGTTTGATATTGGACCATTAGAAAATAATGCTGGTGAGGTAGTAATGGGGGACAAAGAAATGGCAGATGAACTTAATTGATGCTTTGTATCTGTCTTTACTGTTGAAGACAGTAGCAGTGTGTCAGAGGTCCATGAGTGTTGGAGTGAGCACCATTGCAATTACAAAGGAAAAAAATGCTAGGCAAACTCAAAGGTTTCCATGTGGATAAGTCACCTGAGCCAGATAGACTACAACCCAGAATCCTGAGAGAGTTTGCTGAAGAGGTAACGGATGCATTGGTCATGATCTTCCAAGAATCACTTGATTCTGGCATGGTTCTGGAGGAATGGAAAATTGCAAATGTCACTCCACTCTTTAAGAAGGGAGGAAGGCAAAAGAAATGAAATTATAGGCCAGTTAGCCTAATCTCAGTGGTTGGGAATGTGTAGGAGTCTATTATGAAGGATGAGGTTTCAAGGTACTTGGAGACTAATGATAAAATAAGTCAAAGTCAGCATGGTTTCTGTGAAGGGAAATTGACCTGACAAATCTGTTAAGAGTTCTTTGAGGAAGTAACAAGCAGGGTGGACAAAGGAGAGGCAGTGGATGTCATTTACTTGGATTTTCAGAAGGCTTTTGATAAGGTGCCACACATGAGGCTGCTTAACAGGAAAGATACTGGCACGGATAGAGGAATGGCTGACAGACACAAGGCAGCGAGTAGGAATAAAAAGGGCCTTTTCTGGTTGGTTGCTGATGACTAGTGGTGTTCTTCAGGGGTCAGTATTGGGACCGCTACTTTTCACATTGTTTGTCAGTGATTTAGGTAATGGAACTGATGGCTTTGTGGCAAAGTTTGTGGATGATATGAAGATAGGTGGAGGACTAGGTAGTGGCTGAGGAAGCAATGCGATTGCAGCAAGACTTAGACAACTAGGAAGAATGATCAAAAAGTGGCAGATGGAATACAATGTTGGGAAATATGTGATAATACATTTTGTTAAAGGGAACGATAGTGCGAACTGTTATCTAAATGGGGAGAAGGTTCAAACAAACCACAAAAACTCTTAAAGTTTCTTCATTTTCATAACTCTTTGCGATTTCACCAAAAGGCAATTGTACCACTTGCTAAAGATTAAAGATGAAAGATTAGCTTCATTTGTCACATGTGCTTCGAAACATTGAAATATACCATGAAATGTGGTGTTTGTGTTAGCGATCAGCAGAATCTAAGGCTGTGCTGGGGCAGCCTGCAGTGTGCCATGCTTCCAGTGTCAACATAGCCTGCTAACAGCTTACTGACCTTAACCTGTATGTCCTTGGACCGTGGGAGGAAACCGGAGCACCCAAAGGAAACACATGCAGAGGAGAATGTGCAGACTCCTTCCAGACAAACGGGGGAATTGCTGGCACTGAAACGTGTTGTGCTGACCATCATGCTGCTGAGTAGCATTACAGCTTGACAGGACCAAAATCCTCCCAACCTCAGGTTCTGTGTGCACATTCATCCGCGCCCTCTGGTTTTCCCCAGCAATCCAATTGCAGGAGGCTAACTGGTCGTATAAAAAGCCCCTTGTGGGTGGTTAGTGGTGGAACCTAGGGGTAATGAGAATGAAGAAAATGCTGTTAAAGTGGGATTCATGTAAATAAGACCATAAGACCATAAGATATAGGAGCAGAAGTAGGCTATTCAGCCCAACGAGTTTGGTCCGCCATTCAATCATGGGCTGATCCAGTTCCTCCAGTCATCCCCACTCTCCTGCCTTCTCCCCATACCCTTCGATACCCTGGCTAATCAAGAACCTATCTATCTCTGCACCCAATGACTTGGCCTCCACAGCCGCTCGTGGCAACAAATTCTACAGATTTACCACTCTCTGACTAAAGTAATTTCTCCACATCTCTTTTCTAAATGGATATCCTTCAATCCTGAAGTCGTGCCCTCTTGTCCTAGAATCCCCTACCATGGAAAATAACTTTGCCATATCTAATCTGTTCAGGCCTTTTAACATTCGGAATGTTTCTATGAGATCCCCCCTCATTCTCTTGAACTCCAGGGAATACAGCCCAAGAGCTGCCAGATGTTCCTCATACGGTAACCCTTTCATTCCTGGATTCTCTCTTGTAAATCTTCTCAGAACCCTCTCCAATGTCAATATATCCTTTCTAACATAAGGAGCCCAAAACTGCACACAATACTCACGTGTGGTCTCACGAGTGCCTTATAGAGCCTCAACATCACATGGATGGTTCAAGATTGTTTAAAATGTTTAAGGTTGTTTAATGTCATTTTCAGTACACAGCGTAAAGATAAACAAAATAATTGTTACTCCGGATCTGATGCAGCACAAAAAAAAAGATAAAGAACACAATAATAATGAAATTTATGTATAAATACATAAGATAGCTTATAAACATAGATTGACTGTATGTCCATAAATTGATGCTAGGCACACAAGGTGACTGAGAGGAAATGATAACGTAGTGGTGGTTGGGGTGTGGAGGGGTGAGTTAGTGGGTGGAGGTGTTGATCAGTTTTACTGCTTGTGGAAAGTAACTGTTTTTAAATCTGATTGTCCTGGTATGGATGCTTCCTGGTGAGAGTAGGGCAAGCAGGGTGGGTGGGATTGTTTATGATGTTACTGGCCCTTTTCCAGCACCTTTCTGTATATACATCCTTGATGGTGAGTAGGCTGGTGCCAGTGATGCACTGTGAAGTTTTCACTACCCATTGCAGAGTTTTCCTGTCCGCCACAGTGTAGTTTCCGTACCACGCAGTGAAAGTTTGTTAAAATGCTCTCTACTACATATCCGTAGAATGATATGAATGTAGATGTGCCTGGTCCACCATTCTTCAGCCTGCTTAGAAGGTAGCGGTATTGGTGAGCTTTTCTGAAGGTGTTCTGGAAGAGGTTGTGTGTGATGTGCACTCCTAGGAGTTTGAACCAGTTTGCCATTTTCACTGCTGTACTGCTGATGTAAAGAGCTGTGCAAGTGGTCTGAGTTCTCCTAAAGTCAGTAACCATCTCCTTTGTCTTGTTGACATTGAGGAAGAGGTTATTTGTGTAGCACCAGGCCTCGAGTTCCTCCACCTCCTCATTGCTTTTGATGGGCTCGCCACTCTCAAGTCATCAGTGAACTCAACGTTGGTCAGCACAGACTTTACAGGTCAAAGGGCTATTTTCTAAGTCTCTCTACAGTGTGACTACATTACCTATTTATTTTGGAAGAATGTATGAATTCAGAACCATTTACACTGGGCCACATATGCATTGGTATGTATTATCTTGAGGGGTGAAGGGGTGACGAACAATGGTCTTTACTGAAGTCCAGGTAGGTGATTAATCAAATCTAACTACATTGCATGAGTTGATCTCCAGTCCTGAATATTATCTCTGTGATCCAAGCTACCCAGATTATTAAAAAAGAAACATAAGAAGTAGAAGCAGGAGAAAGTCCTAAAAGCCTACTCCAACTTGATAAGATCAAGGCTGATCTGATGGTAACTATAATCCAATTTGTCCAGTGTAGCATTTTACACATGTTCTCCACTTACCTATCAATAATGTATCTAACCTTTCTGAAAAATATTCAAAGACTCTGCTTCAGAGTTAAATGCAAGATCCCTAATTGGTCCCTTGCTCTAAAATGACCCACATGGGAACATATCTAAACCTTTGGGATCGTGCATTTTTTAATTATGGCGCATCGTATTATTCTTAACTCCAGTGAATATAATCTGAGCCAGTCTGATCTTTCCTCAGAAGATAACTTGGTAAATCTCTGCTGAATTTCTTCCAGTTCATTAACATCGTTCCTTAAACAAGGAGATCAATACCCTATAAGCTGAATCATAAATTCCTTATGTTTTGAATTCCTTTTCCAATGAGCAAGAACTTTCTGTTAGCTTTCCTAATTACAGTTTGTACTTACCTTCAAGCATTTTGCAAACTTGCAACAGTATAATTAGATCCCTCTGTATATCAGAACCCTGTAACCTCTCCACAATAAGACAATTTGATTTTTTTTAAAACAAGATAGAAAGTTGCACTTTTTCCAATATTGTGTTCCATTTGCCAAATTATTACTCACTCCTTTAGCTATTTTATATCTCTTTGGAGATATATTCTATATTTTGTGTGGATGAGTGTGTGCCTACGAAAACTTGCTGTACATTCCCAAACCAAAATCCTTGGATGAATCTGGAGGTTCGTTATCTGCTGAGGGCTAGATCTGTGGCATTTAAGTCTGATGACCCAGGTCTGTACAAGAAATCAAGGTAGGACTTGAGGAGGTTGGAGGTGACATCGGATGCACATTGACTCTGGCAGGGCTTGCAGGACATTACTTCCTGCAAAGCAAAACCCAATAGCATGAATGGCAGCAATATTTCACTACCCAACAAGCTCAATGTCTTTTTTGCCCACTTTGAAAGGGAGAGCATAACCACAGCTGTGAAAATCCCTACTGCATCCGGCAATTCTGCCACCTCTGTCTTGGGAGCCGATGATAGGCTGCCTTTCAGGAAAGTGAACCCTTGCAAGGTGGCAGGCCCCGATGAAGTAGCTGGTAAGGCTCTGAAAACTTGTGCCAAACAACTGGCAGGGGTATTCAAGGACATTTTCAACCTCTCACTGCTATAGTTGGAAATTCTCACCTGTTTCAAAAGGGCAGCAAGTGTCCAGTGCCTAAGAAGAATCATGTGAGCTGCCTTAATAACTATCATCCAGTAGTACTCACATTTACGGTGATGAAATGCTTTGAGAGGTTGGTCATGGCTAGAATCAACTCCAGCCTCAGCAAGGACTTGGACCCACTGCAATTTACGTATCACCATGATAGGTCTACAGAGACACAGTTTCAATGGCTCCCCATGCTGCCTTGGATCACCTGGACAATGCAAGCATCAATTCAGGATGCTTTTTGTTGACGAGAGCTCAGCATTTAACACCATCATTCCCACAGTGCTGTGCAATAAGCTATGGAGGTTGGGCCTCTGTACCTCCCTCTGCAATTGGATCCTCAACTTTCTAAATGGAGGAACACAATTTGTACTGATTGGTAATGATATCTCATTCTCACTGATGATCAACACAGGTGCATGCCTAAGATGAGTGCTTCGCCCACTGCTCCACTCTCTTTATACCCATGACTGTGTGGCCGGGCATAGCTCAAATGTCATCTATAAATCTGACGATGATACAGCCATTGTTGGTAGAATCTCAGATGGTGACGAGAGGGTGTACAAGAGCGCGATATACCAACTAGTTGAGTGGTGTCACAGCAACTACCTTGCACTCAACGTCAGTAAGACAAAAGAGCTTATTATGGAATTTAGAAAGAATAGGGCAAGGGAACATGAACCAAACCTCACAGAGGGATCAGAAGTGGAGAGAGTGAGCACTTTTAAGTTCCTGGGCGTCAAGGTTCTGAGAATCTAACCTGGTCTCAACATACCAATATAGTTACAATGAAGGCAAGACAGTGGCTATATAATTTATTAGGGAGATTTGGTTTGTCACCTAAAATACTCAAAAATGTCTATAGATGTACAGTGGAGAGCATTATAAGAGGCTGCATCACTGACTGGTATGGGAGGGTGGCTACAGCACAGGGTCAAAAGTAGCTACTGAAAGTTGTAAAATTAGTCGGCTCCATCTTGGGTACTAGTCTCCATAGTATCCAAGGCATTTTCAAGGAGCAGTGCCCAGAAAGTCGGCATCCGTGATGAAGGTCCCCCATCAGCCAGGCCATGCCCTCTTCTCATTGTCACCATCAGGAAGGAGGTACAGAAGCCTGACAGCACTCACTCAGCAGTATCTTCCTCTCTGCCATCCTATTAACTAAATAGACATTGAACCCTTGAGCACAATTCATTATTTGTTTAATACGCACATACAGTATATACTTACTATTATTGATTTACTTTTTTTCTATATATTGCATTAAACTGCTGCTGCTAAGTTAACAAATTTCACAGCACATGCTGGTGATAATAAACCTGATTCTGATTCGGATTTTGCTTCTGTATTTTCTCTTCACATTCTAATTTGTTTCTTATTTTTATTTTAACAGCAAAATTTTCCAAATTATGAATATAAATTGAAAACAGTTGAAGTCTATGGCACCAATTCCTATGGTACTTTATTTGTTCAATCTTGGCAACCAGAAAGTGAACCATTTATAGTTTTCCTGTTTCCAATTTGCAGCCAGTCTATTAGCTCTCGTTCCTCAAAACATTTCGCAATGATGGACCTTGTGCCACACCTACAGGAAGAATGATAAGGTCTGTCCCAGAAGAGTGCCATTCTCAATCCGGGAAACCCGAACGCATACTCAGTTATTTAATTAATTCATTCATTTAAAAATAATTTTTCAGAAAAACGTGTAAGTACAGCTTTTAATAATCAGCATTTTAGTTGAATATTCAAGGTTGGCAGATCATTAATAGAAGACTTGGTTCTTAATTTTAGACTATAAGACTTTAAGACATGGGAGCAGAATTAGGCCATTCAGTCCATCGAGTCTACTCCACCTTACATCATGGCTGATCTCTCTTAACCCTATTCTCCTGCCTTCTCCTTATATCCGTTGATGCCCTGATTAATCAAGAACCTATTAATATCTACTTTAAATATACTCAATGGCTTGGACTCCACAGCCATCTGTGGTAATAAATTCCACAGACTCACCACCCTCTAGCTGATGACTTCCTCCTCGTCTATATTCGAAATGGATGTCCCTCTATTCCAAAGGTTCCCAATCTTTCTCATGTCATGGACCAATACCACTAAGCAAGTGGTCCATGAACCCAAGGTTGGGAAGCCCTACTCTATCCTGACGCTGTGCCCTCTGCTGTTATAGGAAACATCCCCTCCAGATCCACTCTGTCTGGGCCTTGCAATATTCGATAGGTTTCAATGAGATCCGTCCCTCATTCTTCTAAACTCCAGTGAGTACAGGCCGCAAACCATCAAACTCTCTTCATACATTCATGGGAACTCTCTCATTCATGGGATCATCCTCTGGACCCTCTTCAGAGAAGACATTTAGTAGAGTTTTAGAATCATGTACAGATGGTTGCACAAATAGATGGACTTAGATTTAATGTCCTGACTGAGAGAAAGGGATACGGTACCATTACAGTTAAGCTACTTACCTTGATGCCTAATCTATTGATCTGATGATATTGGTTTGAATCCTGCCAATCTCACTTAAACTTAGACCTCCAGTGCTGGGCTCCCTACCATACCCCTCCCCCCTGCCCCCACTATACCTCTTCCTCCTTCTGAAATACACGCCTTCAAATTTGTTCAAGCTTTAAGTCACCTATACAGAAAACTCCGTATGTATTATTGTTAAATTTCTTGAGACATCTCCTTGAGTGCATTTTTTCCATGAAGGCAGCAGATAGATGCATTTAATGTCAGTGAAATGCCAAACAAGATCATGTTCTCTTGGAGAAAATCTTGCAATATGTTAAAATTTCTCAACACCAAGCCAAATTGAGCAATTCTTCGCACTGGTTAGATCATTGGTATTTTGTTATTAATTCGGGAAGAAATAACTAAACATGACAGGAAATTAAATTCATTGTAGATTTAGGGAATACACACAAAATGCTGGAGGAACTTAGCAGGCCAGGCAGCATCCATGGAAAAGAGTAAACAGTCAATGTTTCAGAACTCTTCACCAGGACCCAAACCATTGTGTTGCTTGGATTTCCAGCATCTGCAGATTTTCTTGTTTCAGTGTAGATTTACTTCAAATCTGAAATACAACAAATAATCAAAATACACTAAAGAATCCAATTTTGACATGATGAATTAAATTAATGAGTTGAGAATTCTCTTGATGACTTCATAGATTAGCATGGTCGCAGGCCCCTTCCAGCCCAATGAGACTGCGATTCTTAATTACGCCATGTGACCAATTAATCTACTAACCTGTAGTCTTTGGGATGCAGGCAGAAACCAGAATACCAGGAGGAAACCCACACAGTCACAGGGAAAACACAAAAACTTTGTAAAGGCAGCGGTGGGAATTGACCCTAGGTCACTGGTGCTGGTAATAGCGTCATGCTAACAGCTACACGACCACGCTGCTCAATTTCTGACAAGATTGAGAATGCATTTAGTCAGCACTTAGTAGGGATATTTTGCAGTTCACCACTCTATATGTTTAAGCTCTGTGTCATTGTGGTCAGCTTGCCAACTGCAATGCCATGGAAGTGCAGCTGCATTGCACTCAATTTTAAGCCGGGAGTCAGTCGAGAGAACTTTCAACTCTGTCTTTCTCATGCAAGTCTATCCATCCTGGGACATGAATGAAGCTATTGACCCTGTGAATAATATTATACATGCAGTAGAACAGAGAACATTACAGCAGAGTTCAGGTCTGACAGCCCATGATATTGTGCTGATGTTTTATCCTAGTCTAAGATCGATCTAACCCTTCCCTCCTACATAGTCCACCAACTTTTCTATCATCCATGTGCTTAGCTAAGAGTATCTTATATGTCCCTACTGGATCTGCCTCTACCTTCACCTCTAGTAGGGCATTCCATACACCTTCGACACTTTGTATAAAACTAATTTCTGACATCCCCTTATACTAAGAATCACTAGGAGGGAAGAGATGAAATATGGAAGCAAGCTAACAAACTATATCAAAATGGATAGTAAAAGCTTTTTTCAAGTATGTAAAGCAGGGGTGTCAAACTCAAATACACAGTGGGCCAAAATTTAAAAATCGGTACAAGTCGAGGGCCAGACTAGTTCAGCGTTTATTGCAAAACTTATTGAAATGAATTTATTACACGTATTAACCTGGAACTAACAAAGCTTAGGTTATTGCCTACAAAAACAACATTGAACATTAAATAAATAAAAAATCAGTTGCATTTATTTCTTATGGCTTTATCTGCAGCTTTTCCGGAGTAATTTCTAATGAAAACATTTTTCCACAGGCCAACACTCTGATTCACACTAGTCTAAGCCAGATACTTGGCATCTCATCTTGGATGCAAGTTCATCAATGTTTGGAGTCAGGCTCTGAGCTGAGGAAATCCTCAGAATTGAGTGAAGGTGTTCATCAGAAAGACGACTCCTGTGTGATGTTTTGTTTATCTTCATCAAAGAGAACAGTTGTTCACACAGATATGTGCTGCCAAACATAGAGAGCATTTGAGCAGCTTGGGTACGCAGCTGGGGCATTGTGTCGGGAATGAAACGTAGAAACTGTGCAGCGCCCACCGAGTCATACTTTGCCTTGAGTGTGTCACTACATTGGAGTTCAATCAGCTCCATTTGTATGTTGGTTGGTGCGCTTTCCACGTCAGCTGCAAATGGATTACTGAGCAGTTCAAACCTGCTTTTTTGGGCTTCAAAGTCGGCAAATCACCGTGTGAAGTCGGCACCAAGTATGCTAAGTTTTTCAGCAAACTTTGCACGTGGGAACACTGCGGTAGAAACCTGCTCTTTCATAGTTTGGCAACACGGAAAATGGCTCAAGTTTTCTTGCTGCATCTGCGTCTCCCACAGGTGCAGCTTGGTTTTAAAAGCCCTCACTGCAGCGTACATGTCTGTGATCACACGACCCCGCCCCTGAAGCTGCAGGTTGAGCGCATTGAGATGGCTCATGATGACACACAGAAACGCCATTTCACAAAGCAACTTTTTATCCCGGAGCTCTGTTGTGTCTTTCCCTTTGCTTTCCATGAACTGACAGATCTCCTCACGCAACTCGAAACATCTTTTCAGCACTTTTCCTTGGCTTAACCATCGCACCTTTGTGTGATAGGGCAAATCATTATATTCTGAACCCAACTCCTCCAGAAACGACTTGAACTCGCGGTGATTCGCGGGATTTGTAGTATTAGTGGTGCATGCAATATACCGGCGGGCCAGCTCTAATAGAAAAAAAAATTATTCATTAATGATATTCAGGAAATAAACCAGGGAAACCGAATAAAGACTAAAAACCCTGAAAACCTGGTACCTGAATAAACTCAGCATTAGCCATATCATACGCCATAGGCATTTTGATTACTGGGGCCAGCTTTAATAGTAATTAGATATTATCTCGCGGGCCAAAGATAATTCCACCGCGGGCCGGATTTGGCATATATGATGTAAAGAATAAAAGAGAGATAAGAGTGGATATAGGACCGCTAGGAAATTAGGCCAGAAAATTAATAATGGGGGACAAGGAGATGTCAGATGAACTAAAAGAATATTTAGCATCAGTCCTCACTGTGGAAGGCACTAGCAGTGTCCCAGAATGTTGAAGGGTGTGAGGAAGAATAGTGAGTGTAATTACTAATACAAGATGCTCAAAAAGCTGAAAGACCTAGAGGTACATAAGTGACCTAGACCAGATGAACTGGACCCTAGAGTTCTGAAAGAGATACTGATAGAGACATCAGTAACGATCTTTCAAAAAAAGTGCCAGAGGACTGGAAAATTGCAAATGTCACTCCACTCTTTAAAAAAGTAGAAAGGCAGCAGAAAGAAAATTATTGACCAGTTGCCCGACATCAGTGGTTGGGAAGATGTTGGAGTCAATTGTTAAGGGTGAGGTTATGGAGTGTAACGTTATGGTGCCATGGAACAAGATAGGACAAAGTCAGCATGGTTTCCTTAATAAACCTGTTGGAATTCTTTGAAGAGATTACAAGTAGGATAGATAAAGTGAATGCTGTTCTATTTGGACTTTCAGACGGCCTTTGACAAACTGCCACCAGTGAGGCTGCTTACCAAGTTCAGAGCCCGTGGTATTACAGGAGAGTTACTGGCATGGTTGGAGCATTGGCTGATCGGTAAGAGGCAGTGAGTGGAAATAAATGAATCCTTTTCTGGTTGGCTGCCAGTGACTAGTGGTGTTTCGCAGAGATCGGTGTGGGGACCACTTCTTTTTATGCTGTATGTCAATGATTTAGATGATGGAATAGATGGCTTTGTTGCCAAGTTTGTAGATGATATGAAGATTGGTGGAGGGGCAGGTAGTGTTGAGGAAACAGAAAGGCTTCAGATGGACTTACACAGATTAGTAGAATGGCCAAGAAAGTAGGAAATTAAATACACTGGTGGTCATGCAGTTTGGTAGTAGAAATAAATATGCGGACCATTTTCTAAAAGGGGAGAAAAGCCAAAAACCTGAGATGCAAAGGGACTTGGGAATTCTTGTGCAGATCTCCCTAAAGGTTAACTTTCAGGTAGAGTCAGTGGTGAGAAAGGCAAATGCAATGTTAGCATTCATTTCAAGCAGTCTAGAATACAAGAGCAGGGATGTGATGCTGAGGCTTTATAAGGCACTGGTGAGGCCTCACCTTGAGTACTGTGAACAGCTTTTGTATCCTCATCTAAGAAAAGATGTGCTGGCATTGGAGACGATCCAGAGGAGGTTCACAAGAATGATTCCAGGAATGAAGGGGTTATCATATGAGGAACATTTGGTAGCTCTGGGTCTGTATTCGCTGGAATTTAGAAAGATGAGAGGGGATCTCATTGAAACCTTTCGAATGTTTAAAGGCCTAGACAGAGTAGATGTGGAAAGGATGGTTCCCATGGTAGAGGAGTCTAGGACAAGATGGCACAGCCCCAGGATAGAGGAGCCTCCATTTAAAACAGAGATGCAGAGAAATTTGAGATTTGATGATGAGAGGCATTGATCGTGTGTATAGTCAGAGGCCTTTTCCCAGGGCTGAAATGGCTGCCACAAGAGGGCACAGGTTGAAGGTGCTGGGGAGTAGGTCCAGAGGAGATGTCAGGGATAAGTCTTTTACGTAGAGAGTGGTGAGTGTGTGGAATGGGCTGCCGGCAATGGTGATGGAGGTGGATACGACAGGGTCTTTTAAGAGACTTTTGGATAGGCACATGGAGCTTAGAAAAATAGAGGGCTATGGTTAAGCTTAGTAATTTCTAAGGTAGGGACATGTTTGGCAAAACTTTGTGGGCCGAACGGCCTGTATTGTGCTGTAGGTTTTCTATGTTTCTATGTTTAAATTTCTTTAGCCAGAGGGTGGTGGTGAAGTTGTGGAATTTGTTACCACAGGCAGCGGTGGAGGCCAGGTCATTGGGTGTATTTATGGCAGAGCTTGATAGGTTCTTGGTTGGCCATGGCTTCAAACATTATGGTGAGAAGGCCAGGGAGTGGAACTGAGGAGGCAAACACTGGATCAGCAATGATTGAATGGCGGAGCAGACTCGATGGGCCAAATGGCTTAATTCTGTTCCTATGTCTTATGGTCTTATACTTTCCCCCTTTCACCTTAAAATTATACTCCCTTGCATTAGCCATTTCCACGCTGTGAAAAAGTCTCTGGCTGTCCACTCGATCAATGCCTCTTATCATCTTGAACACATCTATCAAGTCCCCCCTCATCCCCCTTTGCTCCAAAGAGACAAACTCAACCTATCCTGATAAGAAATGTCTCCAATCCAGGCAGCATCCTGGTGAATGTTCTCTTCACCCTCTCTAAAGCTTCTACATACATATACTTGAACATTTTTTAATGTGTTAGTTTTTTGAGACATCTTTACTGAAAGCTTTTTTAAAATTTAGTTCTACTTGAATGGTTGGTAAATCAGGTGCACTTGAACACAGTTCCTTAAGCCTTTGTAAGGTGAACTGTCAAAGGCAGATTGGCTTAGAGCTCCAGCTCACACAGTATCACTATGGCACTGAGAGACAGCTCAGTCAGTCCTCTGCATCTGGAGGAGAGTGTGTATCATTGAAGATGCACCTGGATAGATGGCAAACGCCTGGTGCATTTAATATTTATAGACCAAAGTATTGTCACGATGTGCACTGGCAATACTGGAATCCGAATGCAGAGGAAAGGCAGACTCTGATGAAGAGAAGGCCATCAGGGTTTATTCGTAAAAATTCCAACAGCGCATCGAAGGCTCGGCCAAGCGACACCACCAAAAGTAACAGTCTTAACACTAGGACCCACCATTAGCACTACCTACTTAATCCACTTAAATAATACAAGTAACATAAAATCCCTAAGCCTATCAAAATAAACAAGTTTAAACAGAAAGTACCAGGAGACTGCATTGCAAAGAGTGAGTCACTCGAAGAAAACACAAGGAACACTAAATGATTAATAGCTTGTATTAAACAACAATTAACCACTGCAACTGCTCTAAAAGCGTCAGAGGGAATGCTCTCTGGCACCCCATAGAGGCCTGAAAAGTTTACTACAAGTATGCCTGCATTAATCAAACAGAGCAGTTGGTCTAAAATTGGTGTTGAGTGTGTTACTGGAATTAATTCTGAAATATGGCAATTAATTGGGGACAACTAGTTGTTAATGGAAGGTCATACCTCACTAACGTGATGAGAATATTTGAAATGATATTGAGAGTTGATGAAAGGAACTCGTTTGATGTTGTCCTCATGAAGTCCAGCAAGACCTTTGTGGAGATCTTCAAAAAATAAAGGTACACAGGAACCAAGGGAAAGGGCTACATCGGATCAATAGTTGGCTTAGTGTTACCACAAAGCATGGGGTAATGGTGTCCAAGCATTATTATAATGAGAAACTATTACCACTGCTCCTAAACCAAGATGGTAACAGGGCTTGCAGATTTGATTACAATAAAGGTTCTCAAGGTTGGTTTGTGGGATGAGGGATAGCAATATGGGAAGAGATGAAGTTGGCTTGGCTTAAACTTTCTTGAGTTTGGAATAATGAAAGGTGATTCACTGAAATGAACAACAATCTCAGCAGGTTAGACCAGGCATGATGTTTTCCTTCGGCTGTCTGAAACTAAAAGGCTCAAGTTTCAAAATTCGAGTTAAATTTATTATCAAAGTACACATATGTCACCATATACAACACTGAAATTTATTTTCCTGTGGGCATTCACAGTGAATCCAAGAAACACAACAGAATCAATGGAAGACTACACCCAACAGGGCGGACAATGACCTATGCAGAAAAACAACAAGCTGTGCAAGTACAAAATGAGAGAAAAAAAATATAATAAATAAATAAATATTGAGAAAATGAGCTGTAGAGTCCTTAAATGTGAGCCCATGAGTTGTGGGTACAGTTCAATGATGGGGCAAGTGAAGTTGAGTGAAGTTATCCCCTCTGGTTCAAGAGCCTAATGATTGAGGGTAATCACGAGGAAATCTGCAGATGCTGGAAATTCAAGCAACACACACAAAATGCTGGTGGAACGCGGCAGGCCAGGCAGCATCTATAGGAAGAAGTACAGTTGACGGTTCGGGCCGAGACCCTTCGTCAGGACTAACTGAAAGAAGAGATAGTAAGAGATCTTCCTATAGATGCTGCCTGGCCTGTTGTGTTCCACCAGCATTTTGTGTGTGTTGATTGAAGGTAATAACTGTTTCTGAACCTGGTGGTGAGATTCCTGTGGCTCCTGTACTGATGATAGCAGAGAGAAGAGTGCATGACCTGGGTGGTGGGGGTCCTTGATAATTAATGCTGCTTTCCTGCTTTAGCACTCTTTGTAGATATCCTCAGTGGTGGGGAGGGCTTTACCCGTGATGGACTGGGTCGTATCCTCTACTTTTGTTGGTTATTCTGTTCAAGGGCATTGGTGTTTCCATACGAGGCCGTGATGAAACCAATTGATATGCTGTAGTGCTCCGGGGTGGGGTGTGTGTGTGTGGGGGGGGGCAGGAAGGGTCAGCCTGCCCCAGCATTCCTAGTGGCCAATACTATTTTTTGTTCTTGTTTTATAATGTTTTTGTAGGATTATGGTGGCATGTTCAAGTTCATTTATTGTTACATTTTAGCTTGGGTTATACAGTTATTCGCTGGTGTTTTTGTGAGTCACCCTGATGGTAGCTGGGGTGTGTGATCATCTGTAGGAGACTGAGCAGTTCTCTCCCCGGGTCACTGTGCCCAGTCTGTTTTTATGCTGGTCACAATAAAAATGTCAGTTGAGCTAAATGAGTTTCTCTCATCTGTCATCGTGGACCGAATGCTCGCCACATCAGTGTCAGGAGTGGGATTCTAAATTGATGGTGAGATTGAAGTGCTACGACATGATGTAGAGTGCTTTGAGACCCAGGAAATAAGCTGAGGGACTGAGCAGTATGCTTCCCTCAAGCCATGGGAGGACCGGGCAACATGGCAGTCACCACCGACACGACTGGAGCAAGAGGAAGACCAACAGGCCTCAGTAATTCACACCGCAAGGTCCACTCTGAAGCCCCACAGATACAACGGTACCAGCCGCCTGGAGTCTTACTTGGCACAAGTCAAACTTGCTGCTTGGCACAATGGGTGGAGTCCCACCGAGATGGCGGTGGTGTTAGAGGAGGATGACTGGTGGGCCGTTCTTGACCTAGCACCAGCTGAGCAGCATGACTATGGGGCCCTAGCAGCAGGCTGGAGCGGCATCTCGGGCAGAGCCATTGGAGGAAGTGATGAGGCAGTGCCATGTGGGAGAAAGCCTGGGGGCATTCGCAGCAGATCTCCACCATCGTGCTTGGCCTGGCTACCCCCAGTTCCCTCCCGTGACCCAGGAAAAGCTTGCCCTCCATGACTTTGTAAAGACGCTGACACCAGAGCACCTTCGGTAGCATGTTTGCCTGACGTCACCATCACCGCTGTCTGAGGAGAGGGCAGGAGTTATTTCAGCCTCCCAAGGTGTTACCCCGCATGCCATGAGCCCAGGCTTGTGTCATGCAAGCGAAGGAGGGAACGGACGAGGAGGAGCCCGTGAGACAGGTACGACCAGCGCTGCGCCGACACCACTGTATGCCACAGAGCGATCTCTGCTACCGGTGTAGTGAGGTAGGCCATGGAGTCTGGGATTGCCCACACCACAACCCAGTGCAGCATCAGGAAGCGCTAAGTGGCAACGCCACCTGAAACCTCCAGCAGAATCCCTCTGTTTTAGCCTCCCTAGGTGGACCATTTGGGCAAAGAGCAAGGCTTATACGTGGACTGCATGGTACAGGGAATCAGATGCCATGACTTGGTGGACACAGGGTCAACAATCACCATCTGGGTGTCCTCTCCAATAGATCAACCATCCCCTCCTGGGTGGACAAATTTAGGTGTTTGAGAGAGATGGATTAGTGCAGGAAAATGGCCAAAGATCATTGACATTCTTATTGAGTAGCAGAGTGTATGTGAGGATCTGGGTGGTTTTGTACATATTTCTTGCAGGCTTGTTCACTTTATTTTATTGAGATAGACTTTTCTGGCCCTTTGAGCCCTGGCGTCCACCAACCCCCAACTTAACCCTAGCCTAACAATTTACAATGATCAAGTAACCTACTAACTGGTACATCTTTGGACCGTGGGAGAAAGCTAGAACATCTGGAGAAAGCCCATGTACTCCACAAGGAGGCATACAGACTTGTTCCAGATGATGTTGGAATTAAACTCCAATCTCTGACACCTCGAGCAGTTATAGCGTTGTGCTACCCATGGCGCCATGGCATCCTTAATCCTTGTCCCCATCAGCAAATAAGCAGGAGATATCAATTCCCTATGCAAATGGCTTCCTTCCCCTGGAGAAAGAACAAAAGCAATTAGTTTGCTTATCATTCCGAGTTAACTGCATCAAACTGGGACCAGTGTGACCCTCTACACATACAATAGCCAATTGACTACCCAGGCTCATGTAAAGAATGGCTGAGTAAGGCAAATTCTTTCAAAGAGAAGGAACTAATAAAGGAGTATATGATTGAACTTAGGCATATCAGCAGCAAATTATATTTTAGTGGATGGTAATGTTTGATGCATGGGAACATATAATTGGAATTTGATGTTGTAGATTCAGCTTGTCAGATCATAAATTCAAAGTAACCGAGCTTCCACAGATTGTTTTGAAATGCACAGAGGGTGGGCGAAACAGCATTAGTTGGCATGCACAGGGAAAATTACTTTATATTCTACAATAAAAGTCAAAAACTAATATGCTTTATCTCCACTGAATTCAAATAAAGTATTTAATATTAGCCTTTACTTCTGAATTTACAAGAAATACAGATTTTGGTGTGAGTAATGTGATTTGAGGAAAGAAGGGTATATGCTTTGCAAGACCTCCTCGTGAAGGAACCTTCCATCAGTAAACTGGTGAATGCTCTCGTGCTCTCATCACCTTGCCATCCAAGATAAGCTTACTGGTAAAAGGTACCTTACCACTGTGACTTGGTGATGACATCAGCTGATCTATTACTTTTTGATCATGCTATATTTTGTTCATATACAATTCCACTCAACTGAATTTAATAGCTACTCACTATGTGAGTTACCTGCTGCCACATTATAAAAGGGTAAAATTGGTTTTGTATAATTAGGTAACTTATTTATTAATTTATTTAGCCGTACAATGTGAAAGAGCCTCTTTCAGCCCTTCAATCTGCGCTGCCCAACAATCCGCCAATTAAACCCTAGTGTAATCACAGGACAATTAACCAATAATGAGTATGTCTTTGGACTGTGGGAGGAAATCAGAGCACCGTAGTCACCACCATTAAAAGGAATATACAAACTTGCTTACGGAGGATGCTGGAATTGAACTCTGAACCGGGACACCCTGAGCTGTCCAGTGTTAACCACTACACTATTGTGCTTTCCTCTGGACTCCTTGAAAGCATTCCTATTTTCTGAATCAGGCTGTGGGTCCTGCCCAGTGTTAGAATAGGTTACAAGTGGAAACTTCGGTCTGATATTGAGGGAGTGGCTTCGATGTTTGGTTGTTCGGCCTGTCTGACGAGGACAGGGAACCTGTGCAGGAGAGTGTTTTAAAGTGGAAAAGCTGCTGCACTGGGTGGTTCAGTCTCTTGACCTGAGAAGTCCAGGTGCAGTGATACGAGCAAGCGTCACCACTGGGGTCTCCCTTGGTAGCAGTGGATGACATCGTCTGTGCTTTGGCATGCCCCTCACTCTCCATGGAGTACCACCTTCCTGCCGGTTGAATCTCGCTGTAGGTTTCATCCGCCCAGTCCACCAGGTGGTAAACTACGTATACCTGTCTGGACACACCCCTCTGCTGACTGCTTCTGCGGCTCCTCCCACAGACCCCTGTATAAAGGTGATTGGGGCACTGCTCCTTGTGGTGAACTACATATACCTGTCTGGACACGCCCCCCCCCGCTGACTGCTCCTGTGGCTCCTCCCACGGACCCCGGTATAAAGGCGATTGGGGACTCCGCCCCGGCCTCAGTCTCCAGGATGTAGTGTGGTGGTCAATTGCTGCTTGTTCTTTCTTCCAGCCAATAAAAGCCTATATCTTGCCTCACGTCTCCAAGGGTTATTGATGGTGCATTACTCCTCCCTCAGTCTTCGACATGTCGTGCTCCCTTTTTGTTGTTAATAAAAGCCTATCGTTCACTTCCAGTCTCCTGGAGTTATTGATGGTGCATCACACCAGAGCTGACTTTGCATGCTATGACAGGCATGTCCCTATCTCACCGGAAACGAGGCCCACCGGCTGCCCTTGCCTCATTTATTTCCCAGTCAAAGTGGTGTACCGGAGTGTGGCCACTGTTGTTTGTGAACAGCTACTTGGAACCACAGGTGAGAGCTGAGTGTCGGCTGGGGAACAAAGGAAAGGGAGCTGCCCTGGAATGGACACGGCAAACCCCTTCACCAGAGGGGTTACTTCTCCCCCTCCACACCCCATACAACCAGACTTTGATTATATATGTTAAAATTAACAGTGCTAATATAAAATCCAGCGTAATTAAGACAAATTATATGAACTATGTCCCAGCCAAATTACTTATCTTGTATCCCCAGCATCACTGAGTACAGATTGATGGGTCATTTATTCTGTTGCTGTTATGAGATTTTGTGTACTAACTCAATCCTCTCTTTGCTGGCAATTGTGACTACACTTCAGAAGTAATTAACTGGATAGGAACTTGGTGAGAAATCCTGAGGATATGAAATATAAATGCAAGCTTATTCTGCTTTTCTTTCTAACTGTGGCCTGCATTATTTAATTGAATCCTTGACCTGTGCACAGACTGTGCTGTGAGAAGCCAGCATGCGACTGCATTTGCAAACACAATTATGTTAAACCCGGCTTTGAGGGCCAGTTTGGATGAAAGAGAGAAACACAGAAAGGCACCTGCTGCTCCAGAAATAAAACTCAGGGCCTCATTTAAATTTCTTTCAGTTAGGAAGTCAGTAAAAAAGTGCTGGGAATTCATGTTTGCCAGAGGCCACCTGTGAAAGCAGGTAGGATTGACTGCCTGGACTGTTCTGCAGAGCTGTTAAAACTACAAGTTTAAGAGAGGGATGGGAGTCCTTGGAGATGCTTAGCAATGATTTTGTTATTTATACTTCTTATTTTTCCCAAAAACATTCAGCTTTATCCCTTTCCTTCTAATTCCCCTATTGTCAATCTAATATGTTTGAAACTCCTGATCAAAGTGCCATTATCTAGCACCATGGTAGTGAAATGGTTACTGCAAAGCCATTACAACTCAGGTGGTCAGAGTTCAGAGTTCAAGTCAGACATCATCTGTAAGGAGGCTGTACGTCCTCCCCATGGAATGTGTGGGTCTTCTCCACGTGCTCTGGTTTCCTCCAACAGTCCAACGCCGCACCAGTTAGTAGGTAAATTGTGCCATGATATAGCTAGGGTTAAATTGGGGGTTTTCTGTCTGGTGTGGCTCGAAGGGCTGACAGGGCCTATTTGGCACTGTATTACTTATTAAATAATTTATTTAAAATATCGCAAGTGCAGTTTGGCTGCCTCAATCAAATTATCTATATGTTCTTACAGTCATTTTTGCTCTAGACGATATTCTAGTTTTCAGAAACAATTTCACAGTCTATTAAACTCATTAAATACATCCTTGTGACTATATTTAATATATACTTAGATTTTATCTGTCTGAACCTGCCCTACAGTTTGTTTTTTGATCCTGTAATAAGTTAATTTCTAATGACAGATGCTGGACTGCCCATCAGCTGTGAAAACTCTTACAAAGTGAAATCAAGTGATATAGGTGACAATGTGTCTTCACTTCTGGATGAGATCCATGCCTTATATTGGTGAGACTCAATGTAGATTGGGAGACCATTTCGCTGAGCACCTATGCTCCATTGGCCAGAAGAAGCGGGATCTCCCAGTGGCCACACATTTTAATTACACTATCCATTCCCATTCTGATATGTCAATCCATGGCTTCCTCTAGGCCCCACTCAGGCTGCAGGAACAATACCTTATATTCCGTCTGGGTAGCCTACAACCTGACGGCATGAACATTGATTTCTCAAACTTCCGGTAATGCCCCACCTTCATCATTCCTCATCCCCTTTTTCCTTTCTCACCTTATCTCCTTACCCGCCCATCACCTCTCTCTGATGCTCCTCCCCACGTTTCTTTCTTCCATGGCCTTCTGTTCTCTCCTATCGGACTCCCCCTTCTCCAGCCCTGTATCTCTTTCACCAATCAACTTCCCAGCTCTTTATTTCAACCTTCCCTTCCCAGCTTCATGACCTTGTGTTTCTCTCTCCCCTCCCCCACCTTATAAATCTACTCTTCAGCTTTTTCTCTCCAGTCCTGCCTAAGGGTCTCGGCCTGAAACGTTGACTATACTTTTCTCTATAGATGCTGCCTGGCCAGCTGTGTTCCTCCAGCATTCTGTGTGTGTTCCATGCTTTTTATACCCTCTTTGATCATCAAAATATGGCAGAACCATCATGAACTCCCACAGCCCCGATGATCTTGCGATTTCAGCCTCCGAGGCCAAGGTGAGAACATCCTTCGGGAGGGTGAAACCATGGAAAACATCCAACCCAGATGGGGTAACTGACCAAGTAGTAAAAAGCTGTGCTGATCAGATAGCTGGAGTGTTCACTGAGATCTTTAACCCCTTGCTTTGGCAGTCTGAGGTACCCACCTGCTTCAAGCAGGCTTCTATTACACCAGCGCCCAAGGAGAACATGGTAACCTGCCTCAATGGCTATCGTCCAGCACCACTTACATCCACAGTGATGAGGTATTTTGAGAGATTGGAGATGAAACTCCTGCCTGAGAAGCAAATTGGATCCATTCCAGTTTGCCTACCATCAGACAGATGTTATTTCACTGGTGCTTCGCTGAACCTGGTACATCTGGACAGTAGAGATGTTATTTATCAAATACAGCTCAGCATTCAATGCCATCATCCTCTCAAAACTAATCTGTAAGTTCCAAGACCTTGACCTCAATACCTCCTTGTGCAATTGAATCCTTGACTTCCTCACTTGCAGATCCCAGTCAGTTTGGAGGGCAACATCTCCTCCACAATCTCCATCAGTACGGGTGCACCACGAGCTGTGTGCCTATCCCCCTGCTCTACTCACTTGCATTTATGCCTTGAGGCTAAGCACAGTTCCAATGCCATATTTAAGTACACCTCTGTTGTAGAGCAAAAGAAGGTTGGTGATGAGCCAACATATAAGAGGGAGTTTGAAAATCTGGCTGAGTGGTCCCACACCAACAGCCTCATTCAATGTCAGCAAAACCAAGGAGATGATTATTGACTTCAGGAGGAAGAAGCCAGAGGTCCACAAGCCAGTCCCCATCAGAGGATCAGAGTTGGAGAGGGACAGCAACTTTAAATTCCTCAGTGTTATCATTTCAGAGAACCTGAGCTGGGCTCAGCATGTAAGTGCCATTACAAAGAGAGCACAGCAACACCGCTGCTTCCTTAGGACAACGCACACAAAATGCTGGCGGAACACAGCAGGCCAGGCAGCATCTATAGGGAGAAGCACTGTCGACATTTCGGGCCGAGACCCTTCGTCAGGACTAACTGAGAGGAAAGATACTAAGAGATTTGAAAGTAGTGGGGGGAGGGGGAAATGCGAAATGATAGGAGAATTTAATTCCACGTCCCATTCCCATTCTGATATGTCTATCCATGGCCTCCTCTACTGTCAAGATGAAGCCACACTCAGGTTGGAGGAACCTTATATACTGGCTGGGTAGCCTCCAACCTGATGGCATGAACATTGACTTCTCTAACTTCCGTTAATGCCCCTCCTCCCCTGCTTACCCCATCCCTGACATATTTAGTTGTTTTTTTCTCTCTCTCTGCCCATCACTCTGACTGTTCTCCATCTCCCTCTGGTGCTTCCCCCTCCCCCTTTCTTTCTTCCGAGGCCTCTCGTCCCATGATCCTCTCCCTTCTCCAGCTCTGTATCACTTTCGCCAATAACTTTTCCTGCACTTAGCTTCATCCCACCCCCTCCGGACTTCTTCTATCATTTTGCATTTCCTCCTCCCCCCACTACTTTCAAATCTCTTAGTATCTTTCCTTTCAGTTAGTCCTGACGAAGGGTCTCAGCCCAAAACGTCGACAGTGCTTCTCCCTATAGATGCTGCCTGACCTGCTGTGTTCCACCAGCATTTTGTGTGTGTTGTTTGAATTTCCAGCATCTGCAGATTTCCTCATGTTTGCTTACTTAGGAGTTTGCGAAGGTTTGGTATGTCATCTGAAACTTTGACAAATTTTGATAAATGCTTGCTGGAAAGTATATTGACTAGATGCATCACAGCCCGGTATGGAAACACCAATGCCCTTGAATGGAAGATCTTACAAAGTAGTGGATCTGGCCCAGACCATCACAGGTAAAGCCCTCCCCACCATTGAGCACATCTACATTGAGCAGTGTCGCATGAAAGTAGCATCCATCATCAAGGACTCCCACCACACATGGCATGCTTCCTATTCACTGATGAAGGCACAGGAGCCTCAGGACCTCCACTGCCAGGTTCAATAACAGCTATTGCCATCAACCATCAAGCTCTTGAACCAGAGTGATAAAACTTGCCCCATCACCGAACTCTTCCCGCAACCTATAGATTCACTTACAAGAACCCTTCATCTCAAGTTCTTGATATTTATTACTTATCTTTCAATCTATCTATTTATTTTCTCTTTTGTATTTGCATGTTTGTTGTCTTTTGCGTGCTTTACTGTTTGTTCTGTCCCGTTAGTGCAGTCTTTCATTGATTCTATTGTGATTCTTGTTCGGTTATGGATTTATTGAGTATGCCTGCAAGAAAATGAACCTCAGGGTTGTATATGCAGTACTTTGATAATAAATTTATCTTCAACTTAAACTTCATTCTCTCTTTTCTGATTGTGAACATGTTGCTGATATTTTAGCATTGCCTGCTTTTTCAGATTTATAACATCTTATTTTACCTCATTGAAACAAACACATTTCTTCTCAAGCAAACCATTGCCTTTTATGTTATCATTCATGCAGCCATAGCATGAGATGAGATCACAGGAAAGTGAAGAGATGAGGACTCTCTCTTACTCAATTAAGCATATTTGAAACTCAGCAGGATGGATAAGTTAATAAAGGGAAACGCTACTACACTGATTGACACCCAACGTACCACAGGCTAAACAGATCCAGTCAATGCTTATCCTTCACTCAAGACATGGCGCCTGTATCTGCCACGTCTCTTGTATTTCTGAGATGTTATTATTTTTCTGCTTTCTAATGACCAGATTCATTCTTGAAAATAAAGCTTCTCTCCAAGGTTGATACAGGATTGGCTAACAGACCAGAAACAGTTGCTTTCAATGGTTAATGGACCAGAAACAGCTGTGTTCAATATGCTTTGTCTTTAGACTAATAGGCCAAACCACTACTTAAGGCAATAGCTGAGAAACTACTGTGAAAACATTACCAAACAAATTACATCTCATTTCTACATCTGCTCTTATGCAGAATTAACCTTTATAAATGACTTGAAGTCACCACTATAATAAATAAGAGAAAAATCAAAGTCACAAACTAAATATTTGCACTGAGAACTTAGCGAGTTATTTCTAGGCTTAATGAGAGCAAATGAGTTGGAATTAGTTTTGAAATCTATGCTGCTGTGGAATTAACTGTGTATGTATGTGTGACCCTGCTGAAAAGATGAAAATTGGTTTGAGTTTCCATTAGTATTTGTGATTCTTTGGATTATATTCTGTTTGCATCCAAAATACATGAAATGTGTTTGGCCATCCCACAGGAATAAATAACAATTATATACATGGATTAGAAACTTAGAAAACCTACAGCACAATTCAGGCCCTTCGGACCACAATGCTGTGCCAAACATGACCTTACTTTAGAAAATACCTAGGGTTATCCATAGCCCTCTATTTTTCTAAGCTCTATATACCCGTCCAGGAGTCTCTTAAAAGACAGCAGATTAGAAATGCACTCATGTGTGCCTCCTGCAAATGACTCAAGCTCATTCCGATTGAAAGGTTCATGATCTTTGGGGGGAAATATTACTAAAGCTGGGTATTGCTTAAAGCTCAACATCCAAGGCTGAACTATCCTGATATTTCACCAGGGAGTGTGTTAGAATTTAAGTATTAAGAGCCAGTCACTTCTTGAACCCATTCTGACATAACATATTTGCCCTCAGTTCCACTCGAGCCTTTAGAGTCATACAGTCATAGAAAAGTACAGCACAGACATAAGCCCTCCAGACATGCCAAAACAATTTAAACTGCCTACTCCTATCAACCTGCACTGGGACCATAGCCTTCCATACCCCTGCCATCCATATACCTCTCCAAACCACTCTTAAATGTTGAAATCAAACTTGCATGCACTACTTGCACTGGCAGCCCATTCCACACTCTCACCACCCTCTGAGTGAAGAAGTTTCCCCTTAAACTTTTCACCTTTTACCCTTAACCCATGACTTTCAGTTGTAGACCTATCCAATCTCAGTGGAAAAAGCTTACTTGCACTTATCCTATTGATACCCTTCCCCTCATATTCTGATGTAGCATATTTGCCCTTAATTCCTATCCAAAAACAGTGAATTGAATTGACTTTATTACTTATATCCTTCATATACACGTGGAGTAAAAATCTTTACGTTACACCTTCATCTAAATGTGCAATGTACAATTTATAGTAATTTATAATTAATATTATGTACAACAGGTTAGTCAATCTAACATAGAAATACAGTTGTGTCAGCATGAATTAATCAGTCTGATGGCCTGGTGGAAGAAACTGTCCCGGAGCCTGTTGGTCCTGGCTTTTATGCTGCTGTACTGTTTCCCAGATGGTGGCAGCTGAAACCGTTTGTGGTTGGGGTGATTTGAGTCCCTGAGATCCTTCGGGCCCTTTTTACACAACTCTCTCTGTAAATGTCCTGAATAGTGGGGAGTTCACATCTACAGATGCGCTGTGCTGTCCACACCACTCTCTGCAGAGTCCTGTGATTGAGGGAAGTACAGTTCCCATACCAGGCAGTGATGCAGCCAGTCAGGATGCTCTTAATTGTGCCCCTGTAGAAAGTTCTTAAGATTTGGGGGCCCGTACCAAACCTCTTTAACTGTCTGAAAGTAAAGAGGTGCTGTTGTGCCTTTTTCACCACATAGCTGGTGTGTACAGACTATGTGAGAACTTCGGTGATGTTTAAGCTGAGGAACTTAAAACTGTTCACCCTCTCAACCCCAGATTCATAGATGTCTATAGAGGTTAGCCTGTCTCCATTCTCCTGTAGTCCACAACCAGCTCCTTTGCTTTTGCGACATTGAGGGAGAGGTTGTTTTCTTGACACCACTGTGTCAGGGTGATGACTTCTTCTCTGTAGGCTGCCTCATTATTATTTGAGATCAGGCCAATCAGAGTAGTGTCATCAGCAAATTTAAGTAGCAGATTGGAGCTGTGGGTGGCGACACAGTCATGGGTATACAGAGAGTAAAGGAGGGGCTCAGTAAACAGCCCTGAGGGGCACCTGTGTTGAGAGTCACAGAGACAGAGATGAGGGAGCCCACTCTTACCACCCACTGGCGATCTGACAGTAAGTCCAGGATCCAGCTGCACAAGGCACGGTAATGGCCAAGTTCTCTGAGCTTCTTGTCAAGCCTGGAGGGAATTATGGTTTTGAATGCTGAACTGTAGTCCAAGAGCATCATTCTCACATAAGCATCACTCTTCTCCAGATGTGTAAGGATGGTGTGTAGGGCAGTGGCTATTGTGTCATCTGTCGATCGGCTGTATAGGGGTCTAGTGTGGGTGGTAGCATGCTGCAGATGTAGTCCTTGACCAGCCTCTCAAAGCATTTGCTTATTATTGAGGTGAGCGTGACAGGACGCCAGTTGTTCGGACATATTACCTTGATCTTTTTAGGGTGACAGCAATGCCAGCTTTCTGGAGTCAAAAGAAAATCCAAAGATTCACATCCTTTGAGAGAAGAGGGGCGGATGGTAATGCAGTGGTGAGCATAACACTTTACAGTGCTAGTGACCTGACTAAAACAATTCCTGCCACTCTTTGTGAGGAGTTTTCATGTTCCTCCACTTGACTATATGGTTTTCCTCTGGGTGCTCTGGTTTCCTCCCACAATGCAAAGTCATACCAGTTTGTAGATTAATTGGTCATTGTAAATTGTCCCGTAATTAGGCTAGGGTGAAATTGGGGGTTGGGGGACAGTGTAGTGTGAAGGACCCATTCCACACAGTCATCATCATCATCATTATTATGAGCCGTGTCATAGGGATCTCATGACACGATTGTTCTTGGAAAGCTTTTTTACAGATTGCCATTGCCTTCTTCTGGGCAGTGTCTTTACAAGACGGGTGACCCCAGCCATTACCAATTCAGAGATTGTCTGCCTGGCGTCAGTGGTCGCATAACCAGGACTTGTGATATGCACCAGCTGCTCGTACGACTGTCCACTGCTTGTTGCCATGGCTTCACGTGACCCTGCCCGGGGGGAACTAAGCAGGTGCTACACCCTGTTCAAGCGTGACCTGAGGGCTCACGAAGGGAAGGTGCACCTCACACCTCCTTTGGTGCAGATGTATCTCTAACCCCGCTGTATCTCAATAAAATGAGAGATTCCTTCTTGTCTGAGTCATCCCATTTATTTTAAGACTTTCCCCTTTAATCTAGACTCTCCAACTAGAAGGAAATATCTTTTACTATGTACATTATCAAACCTACCTAGAATCTTTAATTTTTGAATCTGCTTACTAGCAATTCTTTTAAACTTGGGAATACACAAGCACAACAATATTTCCATGAAGGATATCCTACTCATCTTGAGTAAAAGTCCAGTAAATCTTCACTTCATACCCTCCAAGAAAATGCATCCTTTCCTAAATAAGGAGGTAAAGAATGTAGGAACTTAATCCAGGTGGAGTCTTGCCAAAGGCAAGCACAAATGTAAGAAGAGTTTCCTGCACTCTACCTCCTTTACACTTAAAGTCAAACTTCCAATTGTCATCATTTTACCCAGCTGTTTCTGTTTGACTAAAACATTAAAGATTCTGGATGTGTCTGATAGGGAAGACTCTTCTGTCAAAGGACTGTGAATCTTTGGGAATTTTTCTTCTCCATTTTTACTGGTCTTTTTATTAATTATATGAAGTTTCTAAATCTCACTAGACACCAGTATTAGATTTGTTACATACCCGTGGGTATCTTGTACCTGTCACGTGACCATGATGTAATTGAGGGTATGCTGGAGACGAGGTAATGGTCTTGTGATGGTGGAGTGACGTCATTTTCCGGCCAGTGAGAGGTCATGTGATAGTTTTTGTTTACAGGGTATAAAAGGAGAACCCCACCCTGTGACGTGGGCAGTTTGTGGCTGAATTCGCAACTGACCCCATGTTGCTGCGTATTCTGATATTATGACGCAGTTTTGTTTAAAAGTGGAGTTTTACTTTCTGTTTTAAATCTCAAAGGTTATTGCTGGCAGTTTTGCTATAATACTGCCATTTTGGTCAGTGGAGATTGAAGATTTTAAAGGAGTTCGGAAATCCCAAAGGATTGGGAAAGTTAATGTTGATGGTGAAACAGATTCGACCTTTGTTTACTCTTCACACGAGGAATTAGTAACGAGTATCCATGATAACTCCTGTTCTGCCAGAAGAGCAGAGGGTTGGATACAAAGTTTCATCAAAGAAAGGTCAGTGCCTTTAAGCCGTTTTATTTCCTTCGATCGTAAATCCTCCGGGGAATAACATACTTCGGCTGGGATCAGCAGTAACTCCACAAAAGAGAATTTAAATCATTTCAGGAAGTCTCTCCTTTAACCGACTGTGTAAGCATTTGGACTTTCGCATTACTACTTCTAGGAACTGTTTTCGCATTCTCGCTTTGAGAACTGTTTTCGCATTCTCGCTTTGAGAACTGTTCGAGCTGCCGTATCGCAGCTGACTTCCGGTTAAGTTAATCGTTTGTTTACTTTTGGGTTTTTTACAGTGTTTAATAAATGTTTTATTTGTTATTAAAAAAAACCTGTCTCAAATCATATATTCATTGTTGCTGATTTGTAACAGATTCCAACACAAGTTACCAAGAAAATGTATAAAAGAGCCTTTCATTGTTCAAGAAAGGCTCTAAAAATAAGCAGGGAAGTTATAGAGAGCTGGACATCAGTTGTGGGTAAATTATTGGGAGGTATTCTAAAGATAGGGTTCTTGGATAAACAAGGCAATTGGAATTTGGATAAACAAGGCAATTAGGGATAGCCAATACTGGCTTTGTGCGTGGTTGATCATAATTAACCAATCATATAGAGGTTTGTGAGGAGGAGGCTACCAAAAAGATTGATGAAGGAAATGCAGTGATATTTATCTACAGGGTCATTAGCAAAGGCTTTGACAAGTTCCGTCATGGTGAGAAGGTCAGAGTGTCAGGGCCAGAGTCAAGGTTCAGCTCACTGGTTTACTCATCTCTGTGCTGAACTGAGGCTGTGGCCTGTAACTAATGGGCTGTTGCATTGGCTGTATTGCTGACTAGCTTTGTGAATTTCAGGTTTTGCTTGCTTTTGTTGTTTGCACGTTTTTTTTCCTGCACATTGGATGTTTGACAATTCTTTTTAATGAGTTCTGTTGGGTTTTCTGGCTGCCTGTAAGGTGATGAATTTCAAGGTTGTGTATAGTATATATTCTTTGTATTTGGATTGGGTTGGCATTCTGGATGAAGTAGTCAGTTGGATTCAACACGCCAAGGGCATGGCCTAAGAGTTCATCTTACCTTTGGAGGCCTAGGATCCCGGGGCTCTGCAGATGGCTGGATCGACTGGTGTGTCATGGGAATTGAAAGATCTTTGGCTGTGTGTCCAGAGATCTGAGATCTTCTGGACACAGAGTTCTGAAAAAGTGACGCAATGGACTTTTAAAACTGTAAACCAGCGAGCTGTTTGTTATGCCTCCACTCTCACAGTGAAACGGAGACCTCTTTTTCTCCCTTATTATGTCGTATACTGGGTGAACGAGTAGTCTTTGGAATACTGCAAGTCTGTGTCTCTGCTGTTGCTTTAGCTGCACACTTGAGTACTTGGTGGCAGGTGCCAATGCTTTTATTTGCCAGTGTGGGGAGGGGGGTTTGTTGCTTGCTGTCACTTATTCCCAGGAGGAAGGGGAGCCTGGGGGACATTGGGGTTCTAACATTTAACTGTCATTCATTCCTTAGGGCACCCCTCTGTTTTTGTTGATGGTTGCGAAGAAAAAGCATTTCAGGATGTATATTGTATACATTTCTCTGACATTAAATGTACCTTTGAAAATTTTGAAACATTAACTTACCAGGAGAAGCTAGAGAGTGGTAGTAGACAGTTGTCTCTTTGATTAAAGGGTTGTGATTGGCGGTGTGATGCAGGGATTGTTGCTGGGCCCATTGTTGTTTTTTTTAATCTATATTAATGAACTAGATGATAATGTGGTAAACTTGATCAGCAAATTTATGGACTACACTAGGATTGGGGGTGTAGTGGACAAAAAAGAAGACTGTGAAAACTTGCAAAGTGACTTTGATCAGCTGGGAAAATGAGCTGGGAAGATGGAAGAAATTAATGCAGGCAACCAGGAGGTGTTGTACATTGAAGGAGAAACCAGGGAATACTGATCCATAATACTTTAAAAGTGGGATCACAGGTAGATAGGGTCTTAAGTAGAGTGTTTTGCATATTGGCCTTCATAAATCAGGGCACTGAGAACAGAAGTTGGGAAATTATGTTGTTGAAGTTGTATAAAACATTGGTGAGGCCAGATGTGGAGCATTGTGTGCAGTGTAGGTCACTTACCTACAGGAAAGATATCAATTAGCTTGAAAGAATGCAGAAATGAAATTACAAGGACTTTGCCAGGGCTGGAGGACCAGTATCAAAGGGAAAGTTTGATTAGGTTAAGATTTTATTCCCTGGAGCACAGGAGAATGAGGGGAGATCTTGTAGAGGTATATAAAATTATGAGGGGTATAGGTAGGGTAAATGCAGGCAGGCTTTTTTCTCCCAGGTTGGGGTGAAAGGACAAATATTTAAGGGGAATCTGAGGAGGAAGGTGAAAGTGTGGAAATGAGCTGCCTGCGTAAGAGGTGGATGCAGGCTCAAGAGCAACATTTAAGAGAATTTCAGATGGGAGCCATAGGGATATGGCACAGATAGATGGGACTGGACAGAAGACAGGTTGGCATGGACTAGATGGGCTGAAGGGCCTATTTCTGTACCGCAATACTCTGATTCTATTTCATATTATTTATAGGACATTCTCCGTTCCTACTCTTTCAACAAGAGAATTAACATCATTTGTTTAAAATAATATACTCCATTTGCCATTCTATTGCCCACTTCCATCCCTTTGCAGACTCCTTGTGCCCTCTTATCTTTGAATATTGGATAATTTGTTAATGCACCCACAGGAAGTGGTTGTTGCTGACCACATCGATCTTTATTGCCCATCCCAAGTTGTTCCGAAGTGAGTGCTGTTAGGAATCTTATACTCTGCTGGGCCTGTGGTCAGTCAAGGCGGAACAAGCGAGGGTGGCTGATCTCCTTTCCCGAAGAACATTCATGAACGAAATGAGATTTTACCACGATCCAATCATTTGAACATTATATTAAGGAAAGCCTTTGTTGTAATTGCAAGTTTATTTAATTACTTGAAGTTAAATTCCCCAGCTGCCAGGGTAGAATCGAACTCTTGTTTCTGGGTCAATGGGTGAAGACTGCTGATGCTAGTCCAGTAACTCGACCACGACAGTACTACCACTTTATTCAGTCCCTTCACACAAATCAATACCATAGATCTTACACAGCTCACCTCCACTACTCATCACTGACAGATGATGTACCCTAGTAATTACAGCTTGCCAACTTAAAGGCGACTCTTAAATCTAATTGTTTTTGATCTTTTAGCAACTCCTCAATACATTCTCATATGTTACTTTCAAACAAATGAGATCTTGTGCTGTGTAGTAACAATTTTTAAGAGCCGTCTTATTGAATGTCGTTTGGAAATCCAAATGCTCTAAATTTCAATTATCTATCCTACCAGTTTCATAGAGTCAGAGTCACAGAAAATTACAGCATAGAAACAGACCTTTTTACTGACCCACTTAAACTGCCTACTCCTATTGACCTGCACCCAGACCCTAACCCTTCATGCCCCTGCCATGTATGTACCTATCCAAGCTTCTCTTAAATGCTGAAATCAGGCTGGCAGCTCATTTCACACTCTCACCACTCTTTGAGTGAAGAACTTTCCCCTCGTGTTCCCCTAAAACATTTCATCTTTCACCCTTAACCCACGACCTCCAGTTGTAGTCCCTTCTAACCCCGGTGGAAAAACCATGTTTGCATTTACCCTAATTATACCCCCCATAATTTTGTATACCTCCATCAGATCTCTTCTCAATCTTATACAGTCCAAAGAATAAAGTCCTAATGTATTCAATCTTTCATTATAACTCATGCCCTCCAGTCCCGGCAACATCCTCATAAATTTTCTCTGTACTCGTTCAAACTTATTTTCATCATTCCTGTTAGGTACGTGACCAAACCTGTACATGGTACTCCATATTGGGCCTCTCTAATGTCATATACAACTTCAACATAACATCCCATCTTCTGTACTCAAAACTTTTGATATTTGAAGGCCAATGTTCCAAAAGCATTCTATTTACCTGTGATACCACTTCCAATTAATTATGGACCTCTATTCCCAGATCCTTTTGCTTAATGAACTCTGATAAGTACTCACAAAGCATTTTGTCTTGAATCATTGTGTGCCTTTTGAAGAGCTATGACATCACTTCCAAAAAACGGACATCTCTGCTCACTTGTATTTATTGACTTTGGGCTTGTTCTCCTTCCAGACTTAATGGGCCCAAAGGGCTGTTGCCACACTTCATCCTGACAAAGGGTCTCGGCCTGAAACGTCAACAGTGCTTCTCCTTATAGATGCTGCCTGGCCTGCGGTGTTCCACCAGCATTTTGTGTGTGTTGTTTGAATTTCCAGCATCTGCAGATTTCCTTGTGTTCACTCCTTTGCCCCTTGGTTACCTACTAAATCTGGTTTTGTTCAAGACCTGGAATCTTAGATACCAGTCTCTATTTGTATCAGAGGTGTGGATTTGAAATGGGTGGCGGGGTGGAGATTAGTCTCTACCAAAGGAAATTTTCCTCTCTTCAGAGCTTCTTCCCTCTGCTAGCCTTCAGGTCACCCTTGGGCAAGGTGTAGCACCTGCTGAGCCCACATTGCCCACCCCAAGGTTAAGGTCACATGAAGCCAGAAGAGAAGGTGGTGGATGGTTTTATGAGCAGCTGATGCATATCACATGTTCTGGTTATGCGACTGCTGATGCCAGGCAGACTGTCTCTGAGGAGTATTGATGATGGCTGGGGTCACCTGTCTTGAAAAGGCACTGTCCAGAAAAAGGCAATTGTAAACCACTTCTGTAGAAATTTGCCAAGACCATGATCATCCACATATGACATGACACATAAAGAATAAATGAACGGATTTGAAAATCTTTTTTCTCCTGAACACCTGATTTCTCAGTCAAACAAAACTGAAAATTCGTGTGTGCATTTCTAGTTGGGAATCTTGCTTCCAGACTAGGCTGAACTATGGATGCTGATCCTCTGATAAGAACCCCTTCTCCAGCACTAATGCTACAGCAAAGAACCCTTCTCGCACATTAATGTTTTGACCGGATCCCCATATCCATTTGCCAGTTCTCCAGTTGGAGACCCTTCGTGGCATGTAAACCTCTCACAGGATTACTTTCATAGTCTGAGAACCTCTGATATAAATTTATTGTCAATGTACATATATGTCACCATTTGTAAACCTGAGATTTATTTTCTTGTGAGCCAAGAAACACCATAGAACCAATGAAAGACTGCCTCCAACAGTAAGGACAATCAATGGACAAAAGACAGCAAAATGTGCATATACGTTAAGAAAAAGGGAAATAATACTTATTATATTAAAAATGAATAATTGATGGGATAGATGGCTTTTTTTCCATGTTTGTAGATGATACAAAGATTGGTGCAGGGCAGGTAGTGTTGAGGAAGCATGGGCACTGCAGAAGAACTTAGACAGATCAGAGGAATGGGCAAAGAAGTGGCAGATGGAATACAGTGTCGGGAAGTGAACAGTCATACACTTTGGTGGAAGAAATAAAAGCATAAATTTTCTCCTGAATGGGGAGAAAAACTTGAGATGCAAAAAGACTGGGAGGCCTTGTGTCGGATTCCCTAAAGGTTAATTTGTAGGTTGAGTCAGTGGTGAGGAAAGCAAATTCAATGTTAGCATTCATTTCGAGAGGACCAGATTATAAAGGCAACGATATAATGCCAAGGCTTTATAACTCACTGGTGAGGATTGTGAGCAGTTTTGGGCCCCTTATTTAAGAAGGGATGTACTGACATTGGAGATGGTCCATAGGTGGTTCTTGAGAATGATTCCAGGAATGAAAGGCTTAATATTTGAAGAGGGAGTGATGGCTCTGGACCCTTGCTCGCTGGAATTTGGAAGAATGAGGGGAAATCTCATTGAAATCTATTCAAAGTTGAAAGGCCTAAATAGAATTGATGTGGAGAGGATATTTCCTATGGAGGAGTGTAGGACCAGAGGGCACAGATTCAGAATAGAATGGAGATGAAGAGAAATTTCTTTAGCCAGAGAGTGGTAAATCTGTGGAATTCGTTGCCATAGGTTGCTGTGGAGGCCACATCATTGAGTGTATTTAAGGCGGAGGTTGATATGTTCTAGATTAGTCAGAGCATGAATGGTTATGGGGAAAAGGCAAGAGGATGGATTTGAGAAGTAAATGTATCAGCCATGACAAGCATCAGAATGGACCTGATGGGTCGAATGACCTAATTCTTCTCCTGTGTCTTATGATCTTTATGGCCTTATAAACAATAAATACCAAGAACATGAGGTGAAGAATCCTTGAAAGTGAGCCCATAGTTTGTAGGAACAGTTCAGTGATGGGGTGAGTGAAGTTATCCCCTGTGGTTCAAGAGCTTGATAGTTGAGGGGTAATAACTGTTCTTGAACCTGGTGGTGTGAATATTGGCTCCTGTACCACCTTCCTGATGTAGTGACTCTCCTCCATTCCTTCCCAGATTCCTTTCTTCCAATCTCAAGGGCTGTCCACCGGCTTATTTCTTGACCCCAATTACACCCACAGTCCACAGTCTGCAACTTAAAACCCAGCTCATCAGCCAAATGAGGCTCCAATACATTTTATCCAGCCCACAAGGTGCACCACACAATCTAAAGCACTGTTCATTACTTTCTCCTTGTATATCAGAGCCCCCAATGGAGAAAGTCATTGATTCATTTAGGAATGAACTAATACCTCCTTGTGGTTAATGATGAATTTTGTAAATATAAAATCTCTATTCACCAAATCTGTCATTTCCCTATTCCCCATTTTGAATTGCTTTGCCTCCGTTTTTAAGAGACCAACATCTAATTTTCTATTCTCTGCCCTTTTACATACTTGTAGATTTAACAATCAGTTGCCAAACCTTTTGCTTCTTCAGCCTCATTTTGCATGTTCTCCTTCTTTATCAAAGTCACAGTCTCCCTTTAGTGGTTCTGTCTTCACTCCATTTCCTACTTGCCTAGCAAGCAAAATATTTGTAGAACTAATATACTTTATACGACCAGTTTCCTTAAACAATAAAAGTGAAAAACTATGTCCCGGAGTGTTTTCTAAGGATGCTGTGAACATTTATCTGCGTAAGTGAAATATAAATCAATATATTTTCAGGTTATTGTGCTTTTAGTTTGAATTTCTTTTTAACAGAATGAGAACTGGACATTGACTTGATTTTTGATAATGGATTCTAAAGTATAAACTTGATTTTGACAGCTATAATTAAACCATAAAACTAGAACAGTCCTATTGCTCTGAGATAGCAAGTTGGGATAATTTCCAATATTCAGTAAAACTCTGGGAATGATTTAGTTTAATAGTAATCATACTGATTCTCATCACATAGTCTCTTCCTCCTGTGTTCTTGGCATTTATTGCTCATTTATTATTATCTTTTTTTTCTCTTTTGTATTTGCAGAGCTTGATTTCTTTTGCATACTGGTTGCTTGTCCATACCATTGGGAGCAGTTTTTCATTGATTCGATTGTGTTTTTTGGATTTTCTGTGTATGCTGGCAAGAAAGTGAATCTCAGGGTTGTATATGGTGATATATATGTACAGTACTTTGATATTAAATTTACTTTGAATGTTGAACTTTGAAATGATTTCCTTTTTTAATCCTCTTGAGAAGTATTCAGTGTCATGTGTATGCTGTACAGTTTTCCATGAATTGTTGACTAGTCCTCTATGAAAATGTTCCCAATAATTCAGGAGTAGGAAATTCTGGCATGTTGAAGCCTCTATAACTATACTTGCTGCCATTTACTTATTTATTGAGATACAGTGCTGAATAGGTCCTTCTGGCCCTTTGAGCTGCTCCATCAAGCAGCCCCTGATTTAACACTGGCCTAACCAAGGGACAATTCACAATAACCAATTAAGCTACCAACCAGTACATCATTGGACTGTGGGAGGAGACTGGAGCACCCAGGAAAACCCACGCATTCCACAGGAAGGACATACAGTCTCCTTACAGGTGATGTCAGAATTGAATTCTGAATCTCAGAGGCCTGAGTTGTAATTGCATTATGAAGCACCGCTGGTGGAAATCACAGTGGTCTAAGGTGAAGAACTGAAGAACCCCTTGCAATGGCATGGATAATAAACCAGAAAATGCAGCTTGGACTCACAGCCTGGACTGTGCTGTAATGTTCTACGTTCTATATTACCCAATGCACAACCTGAACCGCCTTCTCTGAAAGAGTGGAACAAACAGAAGATGTCTCAAACCCATCTCCCTGCCCGACTCCATTTGCCAATCAACACCTCCTCACCTGGATCCGTCTATCCCTTGCCAGCACTACTCCACCACCCCATCAATCTGTTTATACTCTCTAACCTCAACTTGTTTCAGTGTAGATCAGCGGTTCCAAACCTGGGGTCCACGGACCCCTCACTTACTGGCATTGGTTGTTATTCCTCTCTGCGCCTTGTGGCACATCAGGCAGCAACGTCACCGTTTCATCAGCATTTTGTCTGTTTTTACTAGACCATGTTGCTAGCTGGATGCACAACCCAGCATGGATGGAGAGCATGCAAGGAACCGGCCGGATTCAAACCTGGGACTGCTCGTCTCGAAGTCCAGTGCCGAGGCTGCTACACAGGCAGCATAAATGGTATTGCTCCATGGCACAAAAAAGGATGGAAACGCTGGTGTAGATGCTGCCTGACTCACTGCATTTCTCCAGCAGCTTATTTTTTGTAACAGAATCAATCAGATCCTGCAACAAAGAGATGGTTAGAAAAATTGGAACTGTTAAGGGGAAGTATCAGGGAAATAGGATTGATGTGATTGCTTATATTTGATGGGTCAAATGTTATCTTCCAGTGCAAGACCGTGCCATGATTCTTCAAAATACATTGCGATGTTTCTTAATATGTCATGTTAGACTCTCCAGATATTCTCTCTTTCTCGTCAGGCAGAAGTCTGAAAGCACATCCCACCAGCCTCAACAACAGCTTCCATCTCACTACTACCAGACGCTTCAACAGTTGTCTTGTGTGATGATGGACTTTTGGCCTTACAATCTACCTCGTTATGACCATGTAGTTTATCGTTTACCTGCATTTCCGGTAGCACTCTTTTGGTAGTTTTTACACTTTATTCTGCATTATTATTGTTTTACCTTATTCTAGCTCCATGCAGAGTGTAATGATTTGATCTGTATGAAACGTATGCAAGACAAGCTTTTCACTGTATCTCGGTACATTGTGACTATAATAAATCAACACAATATCAACTTGTTTATTTGAAATGAGCAAACATCTCCTGGACAAAAGATCATGGGAGTGAGCTAAATGTGTGATTTCTGGTTTATGCATATCCAACAATGATCACAAGGCAATTAACCAACTGAAAGGGTCAGGGGAAGTTACTGCTTTAATATCATTGACAGATATCTAAGATTGTAATAATGAATATTTTAAATTAATGCCATTTATTTACACTTACTTTTGCCATGGTGACCTCTACAATGAAAAGTTATTATGTGGCATCATGGTTGGAATTACATTGAAGAAATAATCGTTATGAGTTCATTTATTTATCACATGTACTTTGAAACATACAGTGAAATGTGTTGTTTGTGTTAACAGCCAGGTATAAGCTGGAGAAAGCCTGCAAGTGTTGCCACACATCCCAGCACCACTGTAGTGGGCCCACAACGCCAACACAGCATGCCCACAATTTAAATACAAAATAAATATAACCGTTTCCTTTTCTTCTATTCACTCGATAGGGATTGGCTCAACAGGCAGCCTTACAATTCAGAGCTGGGAAATCAGCCATGTAACCTCAATGAGGTTCATAAGGTTCAGCTTAGGGTTGTAGGCAGGTCAACTGGTGATGATATGGAAGTGCTGTGGCTGGCTTGTGCTCTTGCAAGGATGCCTACACAATTAGACTTGAGGCGCGTTATTCCAATACCTTCTTTCCACCGATGTGTACTGCACTTTCCATGAAATGCATTCTAAGTATTTTTGAGGGCTCTGTTGGTCAGGCTTAACCTTGGATTGTTGTCTAAATATGCAAGCCTGGGCAGTATGATATGGAGAGCAAGCTGTTGCCCCTGAAGCAAACTTGCCCTCTCCACACATCTGATAAACCCAAAGGAACAGCAGAGACCGATAGTTCCCAAAGGAACAGTTTGGGACCAGCAGCATCACAGGAGTTGCCAGTCACCTCGATCTCAATGTAGGACTGCCTTTCAGATTCCAGCTCTGGATTTACACCTGAAGCCTTCCCCATGAATGGGTATATCTATGAGGCATCAGTGTTTTCCTTGTCCTAGAAGAGCTGCCAATCATGGCTAATGAACCTCATCTGCCTGAAGCGACTGATTTTAAGGTAGCAATAATTGACCTTTGCCCCTTCTCCAGTCAGTAGAAATATTTCAGCCACACTTCAAGGCCAGGAGCTGGACAACGGCGGATGCCATTGGCAGCGTTTGATAGGTAATGGGGGCTTATCCCCACTCTCTCCCCACTATAAACAACCATAGGCATTTTAAAGGTATCATTAAATATAAAACGTTGGTTATTGAGTATACTTTAGATTATTGCTCACTGTTGAATGCCAATGCACAAGATCATCTTTGGGTATAATTGAACTATTTTCTCCTTTCTATTATGCTTAATGTATGATTTTAAATGTAGAAGTATATATTTTATGGAATTACCAGCACAGATTCTACCGTATGTTATCTGTAACTTGTTATACAGGGTATTTTAACAGGTTAATTGACTTCAGTTCTGTATTGAGATTTGCATGTCAAAATATTTTCTGTTTCTAGCAGGTGTTGAGTAAAAGTCATTATCATCATCACATCTATTTCCATGCTGTTTTGTGTTCCTAGTTTATCAGCTTTCGTTGGTTTGTTTCCCATAAAATAACATGTGAAACCCTCTTTTACTGGGCATCTTTGAAATTCAGCTTGTTAGCCTCTCGCTAACAGCCACTGGACTCCACGGCGAGAATCCACCTTTCTCAGACTTAGTATGCCTGGGGTGTGTACGACTTTGATCCCACAAAATCCATGTGTCGCCCACCCAAACCCGTTTTAGGTGAATGCTGTGTGATTTACTGCCCTGCAAAAGCCCCTTGGCATGAAATATCAGATTGCACACTGCAAACAATTATAAAGTATAGTTGTGAATGTTATCTTTACCAAAGAGTTAGTAAAGAAAGAAAAAAACCCAAAAAGATCCATTATAATTAAATGGTCAAATGTGCACAGGTTGGAGCTCAAATCTTCCAAAATCCACATTCACTGATTCTTGGTAAACTTCCGCACCTTGGCTCCATCGAATCACATTTTCCACTGAATCGAGTCCTACAACCCATTGTCTCCAGCATCCTTCCTGTTCATCTCCCACTGAATAAAAAAACAAAGACCCACGTCAAGTCAGTCACAAAGCCGCTCCCCCAGCCTTCTCTGGAACCACTCTCCTGATTGGATGGTCCACATTCCTAAGCATCCCTTATCTCCAACAGTAACCCAAACACCACTTCTACAGAAAGACTGTTATGTGAAATACCCTATAACATTAACAGTAAAACCTTTATTGGGGGTTACATCTCTTTTTTTTCCCACAGGTATTGTTTTTTCTGCTTCATGGACTCTCTCAATTTTCAGCTGTCTGTAAAGAGTTAGTAAGTTCTCCCCGTTACTATGTGGGTTTCCTTTGGGTGCCCTGGCTGCTCTTTGCTGCACTAAGGCAGAGACTATGATCCTTCTCCAGCTGCTTCAGGCTTCGTGTCTGAGAGCTCCGTAATATTTTGCTCTGCTGTGTGATGAACTGAGGCTGAGGGTGTGAGCCTGCTCGCACTGCTCCAGGTTTCATGGCTACGGAACACACACAAAATGCTGGAGGAACTCGGCAGGCCAGGCAGCATCTATGGGAAAAGCTACAGTCGACATTTCAGGCTTGGACCATACAGCAGCACTGCAGAAAAAAGTATGAGGAGTCAGAGTAAGAAGCTGGGGAGAAGGGGGTCTGTGTATATGGACTCACTTTCATTTTGAATACTGTTGCTTGCTTTTATTGTTTGCACAATTTGTGTTTTTTTTTTCCCGCTCTGTGTGTTGGGCGTTTGCTGTCTTTTGTAATGGGTTCTTTTGGGTTTCTTGTCTTGTGTTTACCTGTAAGGAGATGAATCTCAACGTTGTATAATGTATTCATACTTTGATAATAAATGAACTTTGAACTTCCTCCCACAGCCTAAAGACATACCAGCTGGTAAGTTAACCGGTCATTATAATTGTCCTGTGATTGGGGGGGGGGGGGGGGGGAATGGGACTGCTGGGCAGTGCAGCCTGAAGAGCCAAAAGGGCCAATTCCACACTGTATCTCAATAAATAAAAACAAAATGGATGTGGAATTAAATATTAGAACATATTTATAAAGGAACTGCAGATAAAACATAACTAAGAAGAAAGTGAATTATCTTTATTAAGGATAAGAGTATACATGTATGGTCCGGTATTTTGTACCATATAATTCCTATTCTTTCTGGAATCAAGACTGACTAATGTGCATATACTGATTTAGTTGAATATTCAGAGTTAAAGCTTATTTAATATTTTTTCGATTTTACTCAAAAACAACCAGGAGTTTTCTCTGTTGATGATTACTCAAGTGACTGAGTACTTTAGGTAGAATATGTGTGGGTACATCCTATACCTGTAAAGAGATCTAGCTTAAAGTAGCCATGCATTATTTTAATTTTTGTGGACTTGACATTCACCCCAAATCAGCCCAAACAGCACAACCGATCCAAAAATGTCATGCAGGTTGTTCCGGTGAATATCACGTTCCCTTCAATTTATGAATGGATTGGAATAAAGAGGACACTAGAAGCCAAGCTGCTCACAAAACAGACACCAAATCTGATCAAGTAGAGTCGTGTGGTACAGGAACAGGCCCATTGGTTCATTGCAACCCTGCTGACAAGCAAACACCCATCTACATTCATCTCATTTTTCACTATTGCTTCCCCAACATCTACCCCTGCCTGCACTCCCAATTATTGTGCAATCCACTTACATTAGTGGCAGCTGGTAGAAGACAATTAACTGCCACCCCCAACTAGCTGGTCCTTGGGATGTGCACTAGCTGGTCCACTAGCACCACCCCCAACTAGCAGGTCCTTGAGATGTGATGAGAAACCAAGTATTGTGTGGAGGCCTTGGGAAAACATGCAGAACCTACAGAGGCAGCAGCTCATGTCAACATCGGACTTGTGGAATTGTGAGGCTAACTGAATCAATGATAATTGCAAGCCTCCACTAATTGAACTTTCTGCCCTTTACGGGACCTTTTTACATTTTAGGGTACTTTTCAGTAAGGAGTGTTGAAAGCTTCTAAATATTAAAAATTATATTCAGTTATTTTAGACCAGTTTACTCAGGTAGTGAAAATATCTATGTCTTTGTGTTCGGAGGTCAGTCTTGGTGTCCTCTCTAAGAAGTTTGTACATGCTCTCCATGGAATGTGTGGGCTTCTTTCAGGTGCTCCAGCTTCATCCCACAGTCCAAGTACGTACCGCGCGCGGTGTTAGTGGGTTAATTGGTCACTGTGATTAGGCTAGGGTTAAATCGGGGGTTGTTAGTGGTGCAGCTCGAAGGTTCGGAAGGGATTATTCCATGCTGTATCACTAAATAATAAATAAAATAAATAAATATCCCCATTTTCAGTTGTTAATAAATTGCAAAAAAATGTAACAAAGAAGGAGTAATTGTTTTCTGTTATGCTATTGGATTCTCAGTTTATAAATTATTTCACTTTTTTATTTATCAAAATGAGTTAAAGCAAAATCTGGAAAGAATAATGCTTCAGGTAATTTGAGCCATTCAAACCTACATTCCTAATCAGTCTCAAAGCAGAAACTCTTTGGCCTCTGTGCTGACTTTAAAGAATATTGTGATGAAAAGGATGTTGAAGTATCTTTAATAGTGTTACATTTTAAACCAGCTCATGTGAAATATGTATAAGCACATTCCCCCCCCCCCCCTCCACCCCATTAATCCTGCAAGTAGATCAATAATGTTGTTAGCCTGCTAGAGATGGGCGCAGAGTGCATATGCATTACGGAGCCAGAAGGCAGTCTTTGTCCAGTAACCCTGAGGCTGCAGTGAATAAATCAACTGCTGTTATATCCATAGAGCAAGGTCTACACGAAGGATGAGGGATGTTCTTTAGGAAGTCTGAGCACAGAGGGAGGAATTGAATAAATGTGTTGTCGATCAAGCATTTGTTGGTTCCTGTTTTTGTATGTAATCATCACTACAGGGTGCTTAAAGAGAAGAAAGGAACTCATCATCAGCCTTCTGCAGGCAAACATATTCCCTCCATAAAAGAACGATGGCTTGTCTTCCAATGGAAATGGATCATGCATTTTCTTTAAATCAAGAGGGGACATCAGCATTTCATGATACTAACAGTAGTTGTAGACTTCATCACACTTACCAAAATGTTGACAAAATTGCAACTATATCAGGGAGTAAAATAATTATCTCTCATTCACTGTTCCAAAAACTACTGGTGTGCTTGATCAATTTGCAAACTGTTCATTAGCTACTGGTGAAATTCCAACTATCATCAAAGATGGGCAAAAATTAGGGAGCTTAAATGGAGATGAACCAAAATCAATGACAGAGGATGTTATTTAGCACTATTTAGACTATAATTGATCTACAAAAATTATCTGCTTAAAAAACTCTACATCTATTTGGATCATGTGCTCATTCTGCAAAATGACAGATGCAGTTGGTAGGTTGTCTGGTAAGATTAACAATAGTATTACAATCTGAATGAGGAACAGGGCACCTGCATCCAGCAGCCATTCTCTTTGGAATGGTGCACTTTCACTTCAGACAATTCACATTGAAATATTTGTAGCTACAGCAGTTGCAGTGTGCATTTTGCTATGCACTTTTCCACATTTTTAAGCTGTGTGGTGTTGCTTTTGTGTTTTTTTTTGTCCTAGTTCCAATATGTTCTCTAATTTGGACAGTGACTGGGGAAAGGTGGGAGATATTGGTCATCAAACAGTGCTTGGGGCAAGGACCAATGGAAGTGTGTTTGATTTTCCCATGTCTTCAGTATGAAATTTCTGCCTACCTAGAAGTGGCTGTCAGACAAAGCAGCATGATGAGGAAAATGGGAATAAGGAGTTAACTTTTCAGGCCAGGACTCTTCATCAGTTCTTTATTCCCCCTCTATAGATGCTGCCTGACATGTTGAATTCCTCCAGCATTTGTAGTGTGTTACTTCAGATTTCCAGCATCTGCAGAATCTATTGTGTGTATGATGAATGAAACACTAGAGGGATTGTACAATACTCTGTTTAGGATGAAATTAGAGTCACAGAGTCATAGAAAAGTACAGCACAGAAACAGGCCCTTCAGCCCATCAAGTCCTTGTTGAACCATTTAAACCATAGACCTCCATACCCTTACCATCCATGTACTTATGCAAACTTCTCTTAAATGAGCTTACATAAATCACTTGTGCTGGAAGCTTGTTCCAGACTCTAACAACCCTCTGGGTGAAAAAGATTTACCTCATGTTCCCTTTAAACTATTTACCTTTCACTCTTCACCCATGACCTCTGGTTGTAGTGCCACCCAACCTCAGTGGAGAAAGCCTGCTTACATCTACCCTATCAATACTCCTCATAATTTTGTTGACCTCTATCACCTCTGCCTCCATTACGTAGAGGGAGCATTTGAATGAAAAGTAAAAGGTATCCAAATGTAAGTAACCCTTTTGTCATTAGCTCTCCTGTGGTTGGAGACACAATACTTGCTGCAACACAATTAAATCATTTACTTTCTCTGCAATTTACTAAACAAGTTCTGTTACTTACGGAGACATCATGATCATGGTGTATTTGCTGAGATATTGATAGGTGCCAATTCATATCAAATGTAGGGAAAAGATCTATTTTCATGGCTAACACTGTATTTGATCATTATGTGACGGAAGAGGATTGATAACTATACCTCTCAAGCTCCAGGTGCTTTGAAATCAATTGCAGAATAATTAATACTCTCACTGCTTTGAGTTGTTAACCTTGGGACCAATAAACAGTTGCAGAAGGCAGTTTTGGATGATGTTACAGATTTGTCCATCTGCTTTTAACTGATAATGCTGCAACATTTGGTTATGTAAATCATACTTCCATCACCAAAAAAAACTTACAAAAGTTAACAGCAACAGATTATAAATCCATGGTGGAGCGTTTCTGCTTTCTTGCATTTTTTTTAGCTGAATTCCTCTAACATAGGCATATCTATTGAGTATTGTTCTTTTTTGCACCCTGTGGCACATTGGGTGGCATTTTTTTGCCGTTTCCTTAGCATTTGTCTGATATATATGAGGCCGAGTTGCTAGCTTGATGCTCAACTCAACACAATGGAAAACATGCAAGCAGCCAGCCAGATTCTAACCCAGGACCATTTACCTTGAAGTTTGGTGCTGATACCACTGGCAGGCTATCTACTTACTAAGTATGAAGTAACCAAAATTCCACAATATTTTACAACTAGTTTTTAAACTCAGTGATTTAAGTAGGCTTCATTTCTAAACAGGCCACATCACCAATGTGATTTAATCACCATTGGGAAATTACATGAATTGCCCTCATTTGCATGTGTTTAATACTGCTCCAAATGTTAAGTTGATCTTTTGGGGTGAGGGCACTAGGATCATCTTGAAAGTGTGAGAATTACCTTTTTGAAACCCTAATTAGCTTTGGCTCTGGTTTCTCAGTCTATCAAGAGCATTCTGTGGATGACTTTGCATGGGCGAAGGTGAAAAGGGTCTTCCCCATCAAGTCTTGGTAAGCAGAGTCAGCACCACTGGTTAAAATTTGGTGAAATGCAAATTTTCTACATAAATACAGAGGGTTAGCCTTACTGTACATAATGAATATAATATGTATTGATCTACTCATGGTGAATTTTTGAATGCACTGTATTTATGCATTTGCAAATTCTGGGAATAAAGTATGTTCTAGAAAAAAGCATAATGTCCTTATCTAACAAAGTTAGTAAAAATGTTGAAAAGATATACGCGACAATTTTCTTTTGTCCATATTTCTAGTTTACACAACAGTAATGCATTAACACTAAATTGTAATATAAGGTCTAATTTTTACAGAACAGAGATCATGAATTTAAAAATCTGAAATAAATTTAAATTTCCAGAAACAAGGGACTCACACTCATTGACCAGCTACTTTACTGGGTACACCAGTACACCTGCTCACTAATGCAGATATCTAATCAACAAATCTTGTGGCAGCAACTAAATGCAGACATGGTCAAGAGGTTCAGTAGTTGTTTCAGACCAAACATCAGAAAGGGGAAGAAATGTGATCTAAGTGACTCGTGGTGTCAAAGTAACCAGGCATTACTGTGGCGTAGAAGAGCTCCTTTGGATGCACAACACATCAAAATTTGAAGTGGATGAGCTACAGCAGAGAACATTAGTGCAATACACAGTAACTGCATGATGGAAGTTGATTCCCCAGTAGAGTTGTACACTTAATATTTGGTGGCTCAGGTCGGTACAGGTCACTCACCAACTCCCTTTATGTCACAAGATGATCTTTGGTAGTAAGAATGTATTATATTCTGAATTACAATACAATTTCAAGATTAAGAGGGAAGTTGTTTTGCTGTCTTTAGAGAATTTAAAGTTACAGAAATAAAAAAGATGTTTAAAGTCATGATAACTTTTAACAAACAAGGATAAGATTTAGGAAAACTGGAAAATTGTAGATCTCACTCCACTCTTCAAGAAGGGACAGAAGCAGATAAAGAAAATTTAGGCCAATTAGCCTGACCTCAGTGGTTGGGAAGATGTTGGAGTCAATTTTTAGGGATGTGGTTTTGGGGTACTTGAAGGTACAGGATAAAATAGCCAAAGTCAGCATGGTTTCCTCAAAGGAAAATCTTGCCTGACAAATCTGTTAGAATTCTTTAGAGAACTAACAAGCGGGATAGAGAAAGGAAAATCACTTGATGTTGTGTACTTTGATTTTCAGAAGGTCTTTGACAAAGTGCCACACATGAGATTGCTTACCAATCTATGAGACCATGGCATTACAGGAAAGATTCTAGCATGGATAAAGCAGTGGCTGATTGGCAGGATGCAAAGACTGGGAATAAAGGGAGCCGGTTCTGGTTTGCTGCCAGTGACTAGTGGTATTCTACAGGGGTCTGTGTTGGGACCAATTCTTTTTACGTTATATGTCAATGATCTGGATGAGGAAATCGATGGCTTTGTTGCAAAGTTTGCAGATGATTTGAAGATAGGTGGAGGGGCAGGTAGTTTTGAGGAAGTAGAGAGGCTACAGAAGGAGTTAGTTGAGGAGAATAGCAAAAGAAATCGCAGATGGACTATAATGTTGAAAAGTGTTCGGCCATGCACTTTGGCAGAAGGAATGAAAGGGTTGAATATTTTCTAAATGGAGAGAAAATACAAAAATCTAAGATGCAAAGGAACTTTGGAGTCCTTGTGCAGGATTCCCTAAAGGTTAATTTGTAGGTTGAGACTGTGGTGAGGAAGGAAAATGCAATGTTAGCATTGATTTCAAAGGACTAGAATATAAAAGGACGGATGTAATGTTGAGACTTTATAAAGCACTGGTGAGGCCTCACTTGGAGTATGGTGAGTAGGTTTGGGCCCCTTATTTTAGAAAGGATACACTGACATTGGAGATGGTTCAAAGGAGGTTAACGAAAATTATTCCAGGATTGAATGGCTAGTCATATGAAAAGTTTTTGATGGCTTTGGGCCTGAATTCCCTGGAATTCAGAAGAATGGGAGGAGGGGATGTGACCTCACTGAAGCCTATCGAATGGTGAAAGGCCTTGATAGAGTGGATGTGGAGACGATATGGGAGAGTCTAGGACAGAGGATACAGTTGCAGAATATAGAAGTGTCCTTTTAGAATGGAGCAGAGGAGGATTTTCTTTCACCAGATTCACCAACTCATTGCTTGGTTTTTATGCATACTTAAGCCAGAGGTTGTTAAATTCTTGATTGGTCAGAGCATGAAGGGACGGGGGGGGGGGGCGGGTTCAAGGCAGGAGACTGGGGCTGAGGGGAAAAATGGATCAGCCATGATGAAATGGTGGAGCAGACTTGATGGGCCAAATGGCCTAATGTTGCTCCTACATCTTATGGTTTTACAAATTGTTTTTTTCTATAATTATGTCAGGAACTGCTTATTCTATATATCATTGCAATGTTAAATGATACTGTGAACACTCAAGCTGGTGCAGTCTTTCATCGATTATATTATGGTTACTATTCTATTATGGATTATTGAGTATGCCCACAAGAAAATGAATACCAGGGTTGTATAAGATGACATGTATGTACTTTGATAATAAATTTATTTTGAACTTTTGAACTTTGAACTGGTTAACATGTACCCACCTCGATAAGAAGAATTCTAAATTAGTAAAACTCCAGCCTTCTGACCAACCTTGACACTAAAGTATTAAAGATTTTAGAATGTGATATTTTGACATTAATTAAATCATGCCTATTTATTTTGACACTTGCTTCATTATTCACCCTTGTAGTATTGGTATAATTTCATGCCTAAGGTGAATTTGGACAGTGCTCCTGAAGTACACAGTCTGAATTACCCACATGGAGGTCTTCAGGTAATTAAGACCCATTATCCATAGTCACTCCACCTCCACAATGTGCAGCTGGTCTCCTGATCCCCCTCACCAAATGCTGTTTCCCAAGTGAAGAGTTTTCCCCTACTCCCCCTGGCCTCAGTTGTCTTTACAATCTTGCATCTTTGAGTGTAGCACTCGACCTTGTTCCTCACTCCCACCTACTTTAGGTGGAATACGGACACTCCCCTTCCTCCTCTGCTGATTTTTTTTTTTGAATTCCAAGTAAGATCCTACCCTCTCTCTCCATTCACGGCTGACTTCCTCAGCCTGGCCTTGGGAGAAGTGGATCAGGCACGCACTGTCAGCTACAAAAGTGTATAGTGCCTAGTTAGATATGAATGGGCCTCTGCCAAAAGAGAATTTTGATCTTGTGATATAATCATCCGGACAATTGATGGTCCACCATTTTAATGTCATTCCAGAATAACCTTTAAGAACACTGCCATATCTGACCAAGTGTTCCTCATATGTATCTATACCTATGGTAGAAAGCTCCATTGAATATAGGTAAATAAGGGGTGGGATGTAGTATAGTGTTATTGCAGCACCAATTCTCGCCGCTGTGTGGAAATACTGTGTCTGTTATCCATGTGACCACTCAGGTTTCACCCAGGTGCCCTGGTTTTGTCCCTCCTTCCAAAGACCGTAAGACGTAGAAGCAGAAGTAGGCCATTTGGCCCATTGAGTATGTGCCAGTAAGTTAATTGGTCACATGGGTGTAATTAGTCAGTGTGGGCTCGTTGGGCCGTAAGAGCCTGTTACTGTATTTCTAAATAAAATGAATAACGAAGGCACGAATTGTCACTCTACAGGTGAAGGAGTTGCATGAAGCACTGTCAACGTACCCCAAGCAGCACCTGGGACCCCTGATCGGTTACATGGCACAGAAACCCGCATCCTGCTTCTCTTCAGTCTCACTTTCTCCAGCACAATTTGAAGGTCCATGACAGTAGATTTCTGCCTGGTTCTCCCATACCTGTGTTCCACCCACCGCTGCCTGGTTCTCCCGTACCTGTGTTCCACCCACCGCTGCCTGGTTCTCCCGTACCTGTGTTCCACCCACCGCTGCCTGGTTCTCCCGTACCTGTGTTCCACCCACCGCTGCCTGGTTCACCCGTACCTGTGTTCCACCCACCGCTGCCTGGTTCTCCCGTACCTGTGTTCCACCCACCGCTGCCTGGTTCTCCCGTACCTGTGTTCCACCCACTGCTGCCTTGTTCTCCCGTACCCGTGTTCCACCCACTGCTGCCTTGTTCTCCCGTACCTGTTTTCCACCCACTGCTGCCTTGTTCTCCCGTACCCGTGTTCCACCCACTGCTGCCTTGTTCTCCCGTACCTGTTTTCCACCCACTGCTGCCTTGTTCTCCCGTACCTGTGTTCCACCCACCGCTGCCTGGTTCTCCCGTACCTGTGTTCCACCCACCGCTGCCTGGTTCTCCCGTACCTGTGTTCCACCCACTGCTGCCTTGTTCTCCCATACCTGTGTTCCACCCACTGCTGCCTGGTTCTCCCGTACCTGTGTTCCACCCACTGCTGTCTTGTTCTCCCGTACCTGTATTCCACCCACACCTGTGTTCCACCCACTGCTGCCTTGTTCTCCCGTACCTGTGTTCCACCCACTGCTGCCTTGTTCTCCCATACCTGTGTTCCACCCACTGCTGCCTTGTTCTCCCATACCTGTGTTCCACCCACACCTGTGTTCCACCCACTGCTGCCTGGTTCTCCCGTACCTGTGTTCCACCCACTGCTGCCTGGTTCTCCCGTACCTGTGTTCCACCCACTGCTGCCTGGTTCTCCCGTACCTGTGTTCCACCCACTGCTGCCTGGTTCTCCCGTACCTGTGTTCCACCCACCGCTGCCTGGTTCTCCCGTACCTGTGTTCCACACACCGCTGCCTTGTTCTCCCGTACCTGTGTTCCACCCACTGCTGCCTGGTTCTCCCGTACCTGTGTTCCACCCACCGCTGCCTGGTTCTCCCGTACCTGTGTTCCACCCACCGCTGCCTGGTTCTCCCGTACCTGTGTTCCACCCACCGCTGCCTTGTTCTCCCGTACCTGTGTTCCACCCACCGCTGCCTTGTTCTCCCGTACCTGTGTTCCACCCACCGCTGCCTGGTTCTCCCGTACCTGTGTTCCACCCACCGCTGCCTGGTTCTCCCGTACCCGTGTTCCACCCACCGCTGCCTGGTTCTCCCGTACCCGTGTTCCACCCACCGCTGCCTGGTTCTCCCGTACCCGTGTTCCACCCACCGCTGCCTGGTTCTCCCGTACCCGTGTTCCACCCACCGCTGCCTGGTTCTCCCGTACCTGTGTTCCACCCACCGCTGCCTGGTTCTCCCGTACCTGTGTTCCACCCACTGCTGCCTTGTTCTCCCGTACCTGTGTTCCACCCACCGCTGCCTGGTTCTCCCGTACCTGTGTTCCACCCACCGCTGCCTTGTTCTCCCGTACCTGTGTTCCACCCACCGCTGCCTTGTTCTCCCATACCTGTGTTCCACCCACACTTGTGTTCCACCCACTGCTGCCTTGTTCTCCCGTACCTGTGTTCCACCCACCGCTGCCTTGTTCTCCCGTACCTGTGTTCCACCCACCGCTGCCTGGTTCTCCCGTACCTGTGTTCCACCCACCGCTGCCTGGTTCTCCCGTACCCGTGTTCCACCCACCGCTGCCTGGTTCTCCCGTACCCGTGTTCCACCCACCGCTGCCTGGTTCTCCCGTACCCGTGTTCCACCCACCGCTGCCTGGTTCTCCCGTACCCGTGTTCCACCCACCGCTGCCTGGTTCTCCCGTACCTGTGTTCCACCCACCGCTGCCTGGTTCTCCCGTACCTGTGTTCCACCCACTGCTGCCTTGTTCTCCCGTACCTGTGTTCCACCCACCGCTGCCTGGTTCTCCCGTACCTGTGTTCCACCCACCGCTGCCTTGTTCTCCCGTACCTGTGTTCCACCCACCGCTGCCTTGTTCTCCCATACCTGTGTTCCACCCACACTTGTGTTCCACCCACTGCTGCCTTGTTCTCCCGTACCTGTGTTCCACCCACTGCTGCCTTGTTCTCCCGTACCTGTGTTCCACCCACTGCTGCCTTGTTCTCCCATACCTGTGTTCCACCCACACCTGTGTTCCACCCACTGCTGCCTTGTTCTCCCATACCTGTGTTCCACCCACACCTGTGTTCCACCCACTGCTGCCTTGTTCTCCCATACCTGTATTCCACCCACACCTGTGTTCCACCCACTGCTGCTTGGTTCTCCCGTACCTGTGTTCCACCCACCGCTGCCTGGTTCTCCCGTACCTGTGTTCCACCCACCGCTGCCTGGTTCTCCCGTACCTGTGTTCCACCCACCGCTGCCTTGTTCTCCCGTACCTGTGTTCCACCCACCGCTGCCTTGTTCTCCCGTACCTGTGTTCCACCCACCGCTGCCTGGTTCTCCCGTACCTGTGTTCCACCCACCGCTGCCTTGTTCTCCCGTACCCGTGTTCCACCCACCGCTGCCTGGTTCTCCCGTACCCGTGTTCCACCAACTGCTGCCTGGTTCTCCCGTACCCGTGTTCCACCCACCGCTGCCTGGTTCTCCCGTACCCGTGTTCCACCCACCGCTGCCTGGTTCTCCCGTACCTGTGTTCCACCCACCGCTGCCTGGTTCTCCCGTACCCGTGTTCCACCCACCGCTGCCTGGTTCTCCCGTACCCGTGTTCCACCCACCGCTGCCTGGTTCTCCCGTACCCGTGTTCCACCCACCGCTGCCTGGTTCTCCCGTACCTGTGTTCCACCCACCGCTGCCTGGTTCTCCCGTACCTGTGTTCCACCCACCGCTGCCTGGTTCTCCCGTACCTGTGTTCCACCCACTGCTGCCTTGTTCTCCCGTACCTGTGTTCCACCCACCGCTGCCTGGTTCTCCCGTACCTGTGTTCCACCCACCGCTGCCTTGTTCTCCCATACCTGTGTTCCACCCACACTTGTGTTCCACCCACTGCTGCCTTGTTCTCCCGTACCTGTGTTCCACCCACTGCTGCCTTGTTCTCCCGTACCTGTGTTCCACCCACTGCTGCCTTGTTCTCCCATACCTGTGTTCCACCCACACCTGTGTTCCACCCACTGCTGCCTTGTTCTCCCGTACCTGTGTTCCACCCACCGCTGCCTTGTTCTCCCGTACCTGTGTTCCACCCACCGCTGCCTTGTTCTCCCGTACCTGTGTTCCACCCACTGCTGCCTTGTTCTCCCGTACCTGTGTTCCACCCACCGCTGCCTGGTTCTCCCGTACCTGTGTTCCACCCACTGCTGCCTTGTTCTCCCGTACCTGTGTTCCACCCACCGCTGCCTGTTTCTCCCGTACCTGTGTTCCACCCACCGCTGCCTGTTTCTCCCGTACCTGTGTTCCACCCACTGCTGCCTTGTTCTCCCGTACCTGTGTTCCACCCACCGCTGCCTGGTTCTCCCGTACCTGTGTTCCACCCACTGCTGCCTTGTTCTCCCGTACCTGTGTTCCACCCACTGCTGCCTGGTTCTCCCGTACCTGTGTTCCACCCACTGCTGCCTTGTTCTCCCGTACCTGTGTTCCACCCACCGCTGCCTGGTTCTCCCGTACCTGTGTTCCACCCACACTTGTGTTCCACCCACTGCTGCCTTGTTCTCCCGTACCTGTGTTCCACCCACTGCTGCCTTGTTCTCCCGTACCTGTGTTCCACCCACCGCTGCCTTGTTCTCCCATACCTGTGTTCCACCCACCACTGCCTTGTTCTCCCATACCTGTGTTCCACCCACCGCTGCCTGGTTCTCCCGTACCTGTGTTCCACCCACCGCTGCCTGGTTCTCCCGTACCTGTGTTCCACCCACCGCTGCCTGGTTCTCCCGTACCTGTGTTCCACCCACACTTGTGTTCCACCCACTGCTGCCTTGTTCTCCCGTACCTGTGTTCCACCCACTGCTGCCTTTTTCTCCCGTACCTGTGTTCCACCCACTGCTGCCTTGTTCTCCCGTACCTGTGTTCCACCCACTGCTGCCTTGTTCTCCCGTACCTGTGTTCCACCCACTGCTGCCTTGTTCTCCCGTACCTGTGTTCCACCCACTGCTGCCTGGTTCTCCCGTACCTGTGTTCCACCCACTGCTGCCTGGTTCTCCAGTACCTGTGTTCCACCCACCGCTGCCTGGTTCTCCCGTACCTGTGTTCCACCCACTGCTGCCTGGTTCTCCCGTACCTGTGTTCCACCCACCGCTGCCTGGTTCTCCCGTACCTGTGTTCCACCCACCGCTGCCTTGTTTGACAATAGTTCTTATGATGGACAGTATGACAGAAATATTGAGGAGACACTGAAGCCTATGAACTCACTTTCATGAACTCTTTTTCTCCTGTTCTCAAGATTTATTGCTTATTTTTCTATTTCTTTATTTTCTTTCTTTTTGTATTTGCACAGTGTATTGTCTTTTGCACACAGGTTTCCCACCCTGTGTCTGTGGTCTTTCACTGATTCCATTATGGTTATTGGATTTATTGAGTATGCCCGCAAGAAGATAAACCTCAGGGTTGTATGCAGTGACGCATATGTACTTGGATAATAAATTTACTTTGAACTTTCAAGTTCCGTGAGAGTCAATTGACCTACAGTGTGACTTCTGTCATAGAGCCTTGATACTCTAAGTACTCCACCATAGTTCAGTTGTTGAATTGTTTTATGATTGGGAGTAAAAAGACTGTACGATATTTTATCATAAGGAGCAAGGTTCAAATTCTGTTGCTTAATCTTTGTCAATATTTGCACAAGCTTGTCTTAATGCTTTATCCTAAATTAAATTTTCAACATACAATTACTTCCCCAAAAGAAAGTAATGAAATGATACAATTGATTGATGATTGCTTGGATTTACAGCAATATAACCTATCACTCAACATGAGTATCCAAAAACATTTAAAAGATTATATGTTCATTTTAATAAAGTAATTGAGAACCTTCAATGCAGAGTTTTCACCTTGGTTGCTATGTATCTCTTGCATAGTGGCTGAGTATAGAGTGCAAAATGACAGTCCTCTGAACGAAATTTAGAATAATTTTCTTTGGACAATTTATGGTCTCAGATGTATAGATTATGTAAACAGACAAGAAGTAATAATTTTGATGCGTAGACATGTTTTAATGCTCCATTGTAAAATGTGACAGATATTTTCCACTATTTTCAGTGTCACCGTTAGTAACAATTTCCCTCTGTTCTTCCAATTAGCTAGCAAGTTAGCTAAATAACTTTTCCCTCTATTCCAAATAGCTATCAAATTTGGATATTTGATTTGTAACAGTTTTCAGACAAAATTGCGGTTGTTTAACCACAGGCCAGCCAAAAGGTTGCTGGTTACCGACAGAATTGCTGTAGAACAGAAGTATCAGAGTGAACACTTTAGTACACTAATGGATGTTTTATCTGTGATAATGCTGTTCACTAACTGCTTATAGTTATTAACATAAGCTTAAAGGAAAACAAACTTCCATTTATTAAGGCTAGCTTTAAAATAAATCCTTAATTTTGTAAATACCACTGTTTAAAGAATTTTAAGCACATCACAGATTTCAGTTCCTGGCAAAAGAAAACCCAGATTTTTACAAAGGATTGTGACATGGGTCATGTTTTTTTTAGATTTGACAGCAGACAATTTACATAAACATTACAGGAAATTTGTGCATTTCATAAAGTTCAAAATATCTGATGCAATCCAACTAATAATTGAAGTTTAAAATAAAACAGGGTATCTTCCCACTCTTCAACTGAAATGGTTAGTTGAATAAAACCATTGTCAAAAGAAATTCCCTGCTGTGCTCTACCTAAATTGTCAGATTCAATGAAGCAGTTGTACAGACAATGCACACAGGATTCAACACACGCCGCTGCCAAGCTTAAGGCTAGGTCAAAAGTAAGTGCAGCTGTAATTAAACCCTGGTCCATGATGCCCACTAGATTTTTTGTTTGGAATGTAGGATTGCATAAAGTAGCCCATAATTGACGAGAAGCTCGCATTTTCCCTGCCTCAACTAGTTACAACGAATTCGATTCAGCAGGATATCTCCACTTTGTCTCTAGAACTAGCATTTTTGAAAAATAAGATGGACAGGAAATAGATTTTGTACAGGTCCATGTATGAAACTACAATGTTTCTGTTGAGTAGAAGCAAATGAAAGTTGAATGTGCAATAGTGATCACCCACAGCACTGTACTGATGTGGCCCTCTCGACTGATCGTAGACGAAGTCCCTTCAGATGTCTGTTCTTTGGATTGTATTGCAGAAATCTCCTTATCATCTGCAGTGGAGCTCTGTGTCTGAAAATAATTAAAATGTCATCAGTAAGTTCTATCAATGGATGCAAACAGGGGGCACTTCCTAAGCATATCAGCATTGCATAGGAACATGTGGATACCCAGAGTATTGGAGCTTAAATGTTACATCTACAGAGGAAGGTAAGAATTGCACTGATAAAAGATCATTGACCAGTTAACTCTGCTTCACCTTTCACAGATGCTGCCTTGCCTGTTCTCCAGCATTTTCTGTTTTTTTTCCTAATACATTTGATGTTACTTTATCATTATTGGCAAACTTAAGATTTATGCCTCACATACCCAAATCCTTAATATACAGGCAGTCCCCGAGTTACAAATGTCCGACTTACGGACAACTCGTACTTACAAACTGAGGAAGGAGAATGCCGTTCACCATTTTAAGTCAGATCGTGATAACGTCCATCACTTTAAGTCGTTGCCGTTGACATTGTGTTGAGTGTTTAACTTTGTATTTGGCTTAAATTTTTCTCGGTAAGTTTCACCCTGACCCTCCCCCCCCCCCCCACCCCCGTTCCGGTCGGCTGGTGGCGCAGTCAGATCAGCACCGGGCTCGAGAACGGAGGTTCCCAAGTTCAATTTAGTGACAGACCGCTCCCGTGCCGGGTTGATGTCGATCCAGTGACTCCCGTACCATCCGTGCCGGGTTGATGTCGAGCTCGCAACTCGACTTCGTAAAAAAAAAACACTGCCACCTCTAGTTTAAATTCCCACGCAGAATATTGTGGAGGATCAAATACCCAAACCCAGCACAGCCCCCACTTGTCCCATTTAACCTGTCTCAGTGCGGTGCAGTTTAGCACCCAGGGAATTCAGTGCTGTGGTCCGTAAGACCCAGCGGACCTCGGGAGCTGGCGCAGGTCAGGACCCGCCACCCGCAGTGTTTCTGTTCCATTGATGGGAAGCGATCGCGATTGAAAATAAAGTGGAAATAATAAAGTGTTTGGAAAGAGGTGAAACGCCATCGGTCATTGGAAAAACGTTAGGCTACAGTCGGTCAACGATCGGAACAATATTAATGGATAACGGATAAAGAGAGAATAATGGAACATGTGAAAGGCCCTGCCCCAATGAAAGCTACAAATTTTACTAAGCAACACAGTGGTTTAATTATTGGAATACATACGTTTCTTAAGTGTTTTATATGCATAGAAAGGCAAAATATATACTATATACTAAGACAAACGTTTGACGAACTGACGCTAAATAATACCAGATGTACTTGTTCCGACTTACGTACAAATCCGACTTAAAGACGGATTCAGGAATGGAACTCATACGTAACCCGGGGACTGCCTGTACCTACTTCCTGTTATGCTGGCATCTAGGGCAGCAATGAAAGTCCTCCATCTCTGTTTGTCCACACTGTTGCACACAAATGTAGAAGGATTCTTCATTAACGAGAGAAAATCCGCGGATGCTGGAAATCCAAGCAACACACACAAACTGCTGGAGGAACTCAGCAGGCCAGGCAGCATCAGTGGAAAAGAGTACAGTCGACGTTTCGGGCCAAGACCTTTCAACAGGATTCTTCATTGCTGTTTCTATAACAATTTTTTTTTGACCAGTCAAGGTCGTTAGCTCTGAGCTGAACCCCCAAACCTGGGGGACTGGTGGACCATTCTTACTCTGAACTCTAGCCCTTGACCTGTTTGGTATGGATGACCCTACCAAGCGTCAAAGCACCAGGCCCTGACTCCAGTCGATATAGCTCTCTGGGTGATTGGGGCATGCAAGCCTCCAAACCACGACAAGGTTGTGTTCCTCTTGGAAGAGATCTTTAACATAATTTATTAAAAATAAAATTGCTAACACTGACCCTATGGGAAGCCTTGCACTCTTCCATCCAATCTGAAAATAAACTCGTATCCACTTTTCATTTCCTACTAAACGTGCAGCCACTTTGCCACTTCAGTCCTTCAGGTTAAATTTTGATGACACAAAGCTTAGAATGTGATATTTCCATTAGAACGTCTCATAGAACATCTAATTTCACCACTGCAACATCAGTTGGATTCAACTTTGGCTTGGTGGGTGAAACCAGAGAGTGGTAGTAAATGGCTGCCTCTCTGATTGGAGGGCTGTGACAAGTGGTGTGCTGCAGGAATCATTGCTAGGTCCACTGTCATTTATCATTTATATTAATGATGTAAACCAGAAGACAAAGGAGCAGAATTAGGCCATTCAGTGCATAGTGTCTGCTCCACCATTCAAAAATAGCCGATACATTTTCCTCTGAAACCCATATTCTTGCCTTCTCCCCGTAACCTTTCACATCCTGACCTATCTTGAACCTATCAACCTCTGCCATAATTAACCCTAATGACCTGGCCTTCACAGCGGCCTGTGATAATGAATGCCATAGATTCACCATCCTCTGGCTAAAGAAATTCCTCCTCATCTCTGTTCTACATTTATGTCCCTCTATCATGAAGCTGTCCTAGACTCCCCCACGATAGGAATCATCCACTTTATCTTGTCCTTTAAACATTTGATAGGCTTCAATGAAATCCCCCCTCATTCTTCTAAATTCCAGCAAGTAAAGGACCAAAGGCATCAATGGCTCCTCATATAAGCCTTTCATTCTTGAATACATTCTCGTGAACCTGAACTGAACCTTTTCCAACATCTGCACATCCTTTCTTGAATAATCGGCCCAAAACTCCTCACAATACACCCAAATGAGGCCTCACCAGTGCTTATAAAGCCTCAGCATTATGACCTTGCTATTATATTCTAGTCCTCTTGAAATTAATGCTAACATTGGAAATTGCCTTCCTCACCACTGACTCAACCTGCAAATAAACCTTTAAGGAATTCTGTATGAGGATTTAAGTGATAATGTGGTAAACTGGATCAGCAAATTAGCAGAAGACTCCAAGATTAGGGGTGTAGTGGACACCAAGGAAGTCTATAAAACCTTGCAGCGGAATCTGGACGAGCTGGGAAAATGGACTGAAAAAAAATGGGAGATGGAGTTTAATGTAGACAGCTGTGAGGCGTTTGCATTTTGGGAAGACAAACCAGGGAGATCATGTGAATCTTAGGACGCTGAGGATAACGGTAGAATAATGGGATCTGGGAATAGAGATCCATGAAAGATAAAGATTAGATTTATTTGTCATAGGTATAATTCCTTGAAAATGGCATCATAGGTAAATATGTTTGTAAAAAAAGCTTTTGACACATTGGCCTTCATAAATTGGTATTGTATACAGGAGAGGAAGTTGGGTATGATATTGCTAAGGTCAAATTTAGAGTACTGTGTGCACTACAGGTGACCTACCTACAGGAAGAGTATTAATAAGCTGGAAAGAGTGCAGAGAAAATTTACATGGATGTTCTTAGGACTTAGGGACTTTAATTACAGGGATAGGTTGAATCAATTAGGATTTTATTCTCTGGAGCGCAGGAGAATGAGGGAGATTCTGTAGAGATGCTTAAAATTATGAAGGGTGAAATTTAGTTAACATGAATATATGCATTTTGGGATTCTAGAAATATATGCATTCAGAGGTTAATGGTGAAAGGTGAAATATTTAAGGCAAACCTGAGGAGGGATTTCTTCATTCAGAGGGTGGAATGAGCTGTAGAAGCAGGTTCATTTATAACACTTAATAGAAGTTTGGATAGGTACATGGATGAAAGATGTACAAAGGGCTAAGGTCCAGGTGCAGGTAGATGGGACTGGGCAAAAAATCTGATACAGATTAGATGGGCTGAAGGACCTCTTTCTGTGCTGTAGTGCTCTTTGACTTCAACATAAAATCTATATTCCATATTGTTACATACCCATGGGTATCTTGTGACTGTCATATGACCATGATGTAATTGAGGCTCTGCTGGGTGTGATGTAATGGTCTTGTGATGGTGGAGTGATGTAATGTTCCTGCCAGTGAGAGGTCATGTGATGTTTTTTCCAACAGGGTATAAAAGGAGGACCCGTCCCTGTGACGCAGGTCAGTTTGTGGTTGAATTCGTCAGTGACTCCGTTCTGCTGCGTATTTGATGTTATGACGCAGTTTCGTTTTAAAACTGAAGTTTTAATGTGAGAATCGTAGTGCTGTCAGTTCTGAAAATCACTGCCAGTTAAAGCCCAGTCGGAGAGTGAAGAATTATTGAAGTTCGGGAAGCTGAAGGATCGGGGGAAGTTGATGTTGTCGGCGGTAAAACAGGTTCAACCTTATTTAATCTTTGTACAAGGAGTTAGTAACCTGTGTCCAAGATAGCTCCTGCTTTGCTAAAAGAGCTGGACGCAACGTTTTGCCAAGGAAAGGTCAGTGCCTTTAAGCTGTTTTATTTCCTACATTGTAAGTCCTTTGGGGCAAGGCATACTTCGGCTGGGATCAGCAGTGACAACATGAAAGAGGATTTATTACTTCAAGGAAAGTCTCTCCTAACTGACTGTGGAAATCATTTTGGACTTTTGCAATACTACTTTAAAGAACTGAGTTCGCATTTCTCATTTTAAGAACTGTTCGAGCTGCCGTATAGCAGTCCACTTCCGGTTAAGTTAATCATTTGCAGTGTTTAATAAATGTTTTATTTGTCATAAAAAACCTGTCTCAAATATGTATTCATTGTTGCTGGATCATAACAATATCGAAAAGCTTCTAATTTAGAAGATGTGTTTGTATAATCTCACATTTTTGATACTGTTATGAAAATATGTTACAATTATGTTGTTCTAAGTTGACAGCACAATGGTGGTGCACGCAGTTGGTGCTGCTGCTGAACTGCTCCACTGAGCTGAGTTTGATCCAGACCTGGGGTGTTTTCCATGTCTGGAGTTGGAGTGTTCACGTTCCAAAAGATGTGCTGGCAGATTAATTGGTGAACATAAATTGCCTCAGAGTAGGTGGATGGCAGAAAAACTGGGGGAGTTAATGAGTATGTAGGAGGAATGAGGTTTCAGAGAAGTAACAGTGGGAATTAAACATAGGAATACTCTAATGTTGGCACATACTCATTGAGTACCATGTCAGGAAATACGAACAACACTTTAATTCGGGTCAAAAGAATTGTGAAGATCATAGGTTTTTAAATTAACCAATGGTTGTAAGACAGCAGACCATGAATTTAACAGTGGCAAACCTCAAACTAAATTAGGGATTAGAAGTACAATTTTCCCACAGTGCAGTTGGTTGTGAGAGATAACATTCCATCAATCCTACTTAATTCAATATTGATTAACTCCCTTAACAAGCAGCCAGAGAAATATCTGCATATGTAAAGAATTTAAACTTTTAACAATACACACAAGTACAGTTGTTAAAATATTCTTTGGGGACACAATGTTTTTAGTCATTTTCTATCAGCAGAAAATCAATTGATGGAATGCACCAAATTATATTAATAATAATAACAACAGTCCCTTTAGTCTATGGCCATGCATGATCGTGGAATGGATGGTGAGTTGGTGTGCGGTAGGCAGATAAGGAGTGGCTACAGTGTGAAAAGGTTTAAAAATAAATGCCCAACCTCCCTCCAATTCACTTCTGGTTTCAAGGGCAGCTAATGTGAAAGGTGACAATTAACCTGCTCCAAACTTCAGATAATTAATGAGGTTGTGGTTTTAATTGTATTTCTCTTATAATGCTGGTCAAGCTTGCTTCCCAAGAACACCTGAATCAAACAGCTGTGAGCTTTTCCAGTATTGTTGGCCGTCTCTGAAACCAGGAGTAGTCTCTCAACAGCTGCTGGTTGACCTGTTAACCTTTCTGAGCCCTGTGATTGAGTTTACCACACTATTTGACATTATCATTTGTCTCCTGCTGAACATTTCTCAGCATCTAACATTTCCCTCCAACAACTCTGATGTTTTTGAAACCAGACCTACACTCAATGGGCAATTTATTAGGTTCTCTTGTACACTTGCTTGTTAATGCAGATATCTAAGCAGCCAATCATGTGGCAGCAACTCAATGCATAAGAACATGCAGACATGGTCAAGAGCTCCAGCTATTGTTCAGACCAAGCAGCAGAATGGTGAAGAAATGTAACCTAAGTAACTTTGACAGTGGAATGATTGTTGGTACCAGATGGGGTGGTTTGAGTATCTTAGAAACTGCCGATCTCCTGGGACTTTCAAACAGAATAATGTCAAGAGTTTACAGAGAATGGTGCTAAAAATAAAAGAAAGAATCCAGGGAGCAGCAGTTCTGTAGACAAAAATCACTTCTTAATGAGAGAGGTCAGAGGAGAACGGCCAGACTGATAGGGTGACAACAGTAACTCAAATAACCACGTGTTGCAACACTGGTTTGCAGAAGAGCATCTCTGAATCCACGACATGTCAAACCTCAAAATGGATGGGCTACAGCAGCAGAAGACCATGAACATACATTCAGCGGCCATTTTATTAGGTACCTCCTGCACCTAATAATGTTGCCACTGATTGTATGTTTGTAATCTCCGTAATTCCTGTCAATCCTGATGTTAGATCACTGCCTCAGTCCAGCCCTACCTTTCCTTGTTGGCTGTATTGTAGTGCTAAAGAGCTGATATATTCTAGATGACTGAGGCTGGGAAACAGAGTCTACTAATGTTAACCAGATCCTGCCATGATCTCTAGTGAAGCCTAAGCTGAATGTTATGGTCTACTTAAACAATTTTATTTACAGGCCAATTTACTGAACACTACAGTTATCAATTCAGTGTGGAGGATGAGTTAAGGTGACTTGATTCAATGGAACACTTTTACATCAAGTCCAACTCTTTATGATCCATTGTAATTTGTAAACCTTGTGTTCATTAACATAATTGTTATTTTATTTGTTATTCTTACTATGAACACTTATCTTTCCTTTTAAATTTATGTTACAATTTCTTAGACTGTAAAAACATAAATCTGTTTCATAGTACTTGTTCACAATGCTTTTAAATTAAATCCAAGCATGACACTGATTTTGTAAGAATTCAAATTATTCATTCTAAGTCCAGGCACAATTATTGTGCTTAAAAAATAAGTTCGTTGTGAATTCCTTATTAATTGCTTACCTCTGTAATGCAAAAGTCTTGGGTCACCGATAGATTAGAGCGTAGTCTCTGTGCCTGAGTAAAGAACATGGGAAAATATTAGCAGATAAACAAAGTACAGTATATTGACAGCTGAAGTTGAAGAGACAGGATACAGTCCCAAAACGTAAGTGAGAACAGTTTTGGGGGAAATTGGGTGATGATAATACATAAACCCACTGAGGTGAAAGGACCCTCAAATCCATTGAAATTTGTGAGAACAGCGACAGAAACACAAATGTGGAGCTTAGGCTCACCGCAGTGGTCAGGAAAAAAAGTCGTGAGGCCAGAAGAGAAGATATAGGAATCTAAAGAAGCACACTCAATATTTTTGGAACAGCTTCTTCAGATTCCCAACAGATTTCTGAATGGTCCATGAACACTACCTCACTACCCCTCTTTACATTATTGATTTATTTTATTGCTATTGTAACTTCTTGTAATTATTTTCTGTCTTGTACTGTAATGCTGCCACAAAAACAACAACTTTCACAACATACAATATGTCGGTGATAATTAACCAGATTCTGATTTGGAACCACTGATGGACAAAAGATTTAGATTTGCAAATCCCAGGCCTTATTCCACAAGGCTGTACTTACTTTTAATTAACTCTGTCAGGAGTGTCAAGTTTGGCTAATTTAATCTGCGTTGGCTGGGCTGTGCTGGGATTGCATCAGAGCTCCGTAAGTACGTTGAAAGAACCTGGTAGAGTAATTAAGTTCAGAGCAAAGACATTGTCTTCACACCTAGATGACTTCATGCAGTTAATGAGCTCTTAAAAGAGAGTCTAAACTGGACGATTTTCTGTTTTTTTTTCCTCTCTGAAACTGATGTACGATTGACTACTGTGGAACTCTATTTATAAAATATCTCTCATTTAGACAGATATGCACACATTCAGGGCATCACAATTGTAGATAAGTTATAGATTAATTTTTTGATGAACTAATTCTCTCCCATTTGTTCTTTTGTGGCAAATGGAATGTTTCTAAAGAAATGTACAGTATGGCAAGTGGAAGAATACATGTCATAATCTCAGGCCACTCCCTCAATCCAGATTGGTTCTATTACTTTTAGAATTGTCTCAATTAAATGAGAATCAGTTGGAAGGACTAACAGTTATTCCCTAATTACCAAGTGAGATTGTATCTGCCTCTAGTGCCTCTTCTAGCAGCCCTGTCCAGCCACCACTCTCTATGTTTAAAACTTTCCCCAAAGATCTCTCTTAAATTTTGTATTTATTCAGAAATGCAAGCCTTTTTGGCCCAACGAGCTGCATCACCCAACAGGTCACCTATTTAAGACTGTAAGATACAGGAACAGAATTAGGGCATTTGGCTCATTGAGTCATTATTGCTGATCCATTTTTTCTCTTAGTCCCTATAACCATATAATGATTACAGCATGGAAACAGGCCATCTTGGCCCTTCTAGTCCGTGCCAAACGCTTACTCTCACCTAGTCCCACCGACCTGCACTCAGCCCATAACCCTCCATTCCTTTCCTGTCCATATACCATATAACCATATAACCATATAACAATCACAGCATGGAAACAGGCCATTCCGGTCCTCCTAGTCCATGCCGAACTCCTAATCTCACCTAGTCCCACCTACCCGCACTCAGCCCATAACCCTCCATATACCTATCCAATTTTACCTTAAATGACACAACTGAACTGGCCTCTACTACTTCTACAGGAAGCTCATTCCACACAGCTATCACTCTCTGAGTAAAGAAATACCCCCTCGTGTTTCCCTTAAACTTTTGCCCCCTAACTCTCAAATCATGTCCTCTCGTTTGAATCTCCCCTACTCTCAATGGAAACAGCCTATTCACGTCAACTCTATCTATCCCTCTCAAAATTTTAAATACCTCGATCAAATCCCCCCTCAACCTTCTACGCTCCAATGAATAGAGACCTAACTTGTTCAACCTTTCTCTGTAACTTAAGTGCTGAAACCCAGGTAACATCCTAGTAAATCGTCTCTGCACTCTCTCTAATTTATTGATATCTTTCTTATAATTCGGTGACCAGAACTGTACACAATATTCCAAATTTGGCCTTACCAATGCCTTGTACAATTTTAACATTACATCCCAACTGCTGTACTCAATGCTCTGATTTATAAAGGCCAGCATTCCAAAAGCCTTCTTCACCACCCTATCTACATGAGACTCCACCTTCAGGGAACTATGCACTGTTATTCCTAGATCTCTCTGTTCCACTGCATTCCTCAATGCCCTACCATTTACCCTGTATGTTCTATTTGGATTATTCCTGCCAAAATGTAGAACCTCACACTTCTCAGCATTAAACTCCATCTGCCAACGTTCAGCCCATTCTTCTAACCGGCATAAATCTCCCTGCAAGCTTTGAAAACCCACCTCATTATCCACAACACCTCCTACCTTAGTATCATCAGCATACTTACTAATCCAATTTACCACTCCATCATCCAGATCATTTATGTATATTACAAACAACATTGGGCCCAAAACAGATCCCTGAGGCACCCCGCTAGTCACCGGCCTCCATCCCGATAAACAATTATCCACCACTACTCTCTGGCATCTCCCATCTAGCCACTGTTGAATCCATTTTATTACTCCAGCATTAATACCTAATGACTGAACCTTCTTAACTAACCTTCCATGTGGAACTTTGTCAAAGGCCTTGCTGAAGTCCATATAGACTACATCCACTGCCTTACCCTCGTCAACATTCTTCGTAACTATTTCAAAAAATTCAATAAGGTTTGTCAAACATGACCTTCCACGCACAAATCCATGCTGGCTACTCCTAATCAGATCCTGTCTATCCAGATAATTATAAATACTATCTCTAAGACCTATCCAATTTTTTTTTTAATGACAATATCGAACCTGCCTCTACCGATTCTACTGGAAGCTCGTTCCACACAGCTATCTTCTGTCTTCCCCCCTTATCCCTTCATTCCCTGAACATCAAGAATCTATCAACCTCTGGCATAAAGACTTGGCCTCCACAGCTGCCTGCGGATTCACCGCTCTCTGGCTAAAGAAATTCCACATCAGCTCCATTCTAAAAAAACACCCCTCTACTCTGAGGCTGTATCCTCTGGTCCTAGATTCCCCCCCCCCCCCATCAGGGGAAACATCCCCTCCACATTCACTCTGTTGAGGCCTTTCACCATTCAATAGGTTTCAATGAGGACACCCCTCATCCTTCTGAATTCCAGTGAATACAGGCCCAGAGCCATCAGATGCTCTTCATATGACAAGCCATTCAATCCTGGAATCATTTTTGTGAAACTCTATTGAACCTCTCCAGTCTCAGCACATCCTTTCTAAGATGAGGAGCCCCACCCAATCTGCTCACAATACTCCAAGAGGCCTCACCAGTGCTTTCAGCATTGCATCATTGTTCTTATATTCTAGTCCTCTGTTAATGAATACTGAGATCATATCTGCCTTCCTCACCACAGACTCAACCTGCAAATTAACCTTTAGGGAATCCTGCACAAGGACTCCCAAATTCCTTTGTGCCTTCAATTTTTGTATTTTTTCTACATTTAGAAAATAGTCAACCCTTTCATTTCTTCTAAGAAAGAGCATGAGTGTACACTTCCCAACACTGTATTCCATTTGCCACTTCTTTGCCGATCCTCCTAATCTGTCCAAATATTTCTGTAGCCTCTCTACTTCCTCAAAACTACCTGCCCCTCCACCTATCTTCATATCATCTGCAAACTTTGCAACAAAGCCATCAATTCCATCATCCAAATCATTGACATATAAGATAAGAAGAATTGACCCCAACACAGACCCCTGTGGAACACCACTAGTCACTGGCAACCAGTTAGAAAAGGTTCCCTTTATTCCCACTCTTTGCCTCCTGCCAATCAGCCACTGCTTTATCCATGCTAAAATCTTTCCTGTAATACCATGGACTCATAGTTTGTTAAGCAGCCTTATGTGTGACACCTTGTCAAAGGCCTTCTGAAAATCCAAGTACACAACATCAACTGATTCTCCTTTGTCTATCCTGCTTGTTATTTCTTCAAAGAACTACAACAGATTTGTCAGGTAAGATTTTCCCTTGCAGAAACCATGCTGACTGCGGCCTATTTTATCATGTGCCACATCCTTAACAATCAACTTCAACATCTTCCCAACCACTGAGGTCAGACTAACTGGCCTATAATTTCCTTTCTTCTGCCTGTCTCCCTTCTTGAAGAGTGGAGTGACATTTGCAATTTTCCACTCTTCCAGAACCATTCCAGAATCTAGTGATTCTTAAAAGACCATTACTAATGCCTCCACAATCTCTTCAGCCACCTCTTTCAGAACCCTGAGGTATACACCATCTGGGCCAGGTGACTTATCTACTTTCAGACATTTCAGTTTCCCAAGAACATTCTTCCTAGTGATAGTTACTTCACACACTTTATGGCCCCTGAAACATGAAACTTCTACCATGCTGCTAGTGTCTTCCACAGTGATGACTGATGCAAAATACTTATTCAGTGCATCTGCCATTTCCTTGTCTCCCATTACTGCCTTTCCAGCATTGTTTTCCAGTGGCTGATATCCACCCCTGCCTCTCTTTCAGACTTTATGTACCTGAAGAGACTTTTGGGATTCTCTTTAATATTATCAGTCTGCTACTTTCATATTCCAGCTTTACCTTCTTAATGACTTTTTTAGTTTCCTTTTGCAGGTTTTTAATAGTTTCACAGACTTCTAACTTCTGAGTAATTTTTGCTCTATTATATGCCCCTTCTTTGGCTTCATGTTTGCTTTGAGTTTTCTTGTTAGCCACGGTTGTGTCATCTTGTCTTTTGAATACTTCTTCGTCTTTGGATGTATATATCTCCAGTGCCTTCCAAATTACTTCCAGTAATTCCAGCCACTGCTGTTCGCCATCATCCCTGCCAGTGTTCTTTTCCAATCAATTCTGGGCAAGTCCTCTCTCTGGCTGTGTGATTCCCTTTACTCCACTGTAACACTGATACATCTGACTTCAGCTCCTCCTTCTCAAATTTCAGGGTGAAGTCAATCATATTATGATCATTTCCCCTCAGTGGTCTTTTACCTTAAGCTCTCTAAACAATTCCTTTTTTTTTACATAACAGCCAATCCAGAATAGCTGATCCCCTAGTGGGCTCAACCACGAGCTGCTCTAAAAAGACATCTCATAGGCACTCTAGAAATTCCCCCTTTTGGAATTTAGCACCAATCTACCTTCATACTGAAATCCCCTATGACTATTATAACGTTGCCATTTTAGCATGCATTGTCTATCTCCTGTTGTAACTTGTGGATCACATCCTTACTACTGTTTGGGGGTCTAACTCCCATGAGACATTTTACCATTGCAGTTCCTTAGCTCTACCCACAATGATTCAACATGTATGTCATCTCTTTCGAATTTCATTTTTTACTAACAGAGCCATACCAGCCCCTCTGTTTTCTGGCTTGTCCTTTCGATGCAACGTGTATCCTTGCATATCAAGCTCCTAGCTCAAATCTTCTTCCTGCATGATTCAATGATGCCTAGAACATCATACTTGCCAATCTGTAACTGCTCTACGTTCATCGACCTTATTCCATATACTGCCATCATTCAAATACAACACCTTCAGTCCTGTATTCACCCTTTGCGATTTTGTCCGCATTTATCATTTCAGCTCATCCTGCTGACTGCCATTTTGCCCTATCATCAGCCTGTCCATCATAGGAGACTCGCCACACATTGCCCCTGTTTGTAAACCAACGACCTTATCTTTAGCACTCTCACTATGGTTTCCATCCCCCTGCCAAATTAGTTTAACCCCCCCCCCCCCCGCTGAACATCTTTAGACAACCGACAACCTGTCCACAAGGATATTAGGCCCCTTCGGGTTCACGTGTAACCCATCTCTTTTGTACAGGTCATACTTTCCCCAGAAGAGATCCCAACGATCCATAAATCTGAAACCTAGCCCACAGTACCAGTTCCTCAGCCATGCATTCACCTGCCAAATCATCTAGACTTACTCTCACTGGCACACGGCACAGGCAGCAATCCAGAGATTACTATCCTGGAGGTCCTGTTTCTCAGTTTTCTACCTAGCTCTCTATAATCTTTCTTCAGGACCTACTCAACTTGTCTAGCCATGTCATTGGTGCCAATATGTACCAAGACTTCTAGCTGCTCACCCTCACCCTTCAGAATGCCCTGGACATGATCTGAGACATCCCTGAGCTTGGCACCAGGAAAGCAACACACAATCTGCATGTCTCTTTCTCGCCCTCAGAACCTTGTCTCTGTTCCTCTAACTAAGGAGTCTCTAGCGACACTGCAGTCCCCTCCACCTCTCTGCTTTTCTGAGCCACAGCACCAGAGTCCCGGTCACTAAGGCTCCCTCCGGTAGGTCGTCCCCCTCAATAGTATCTAAATTGTATACTTATTATTGAGGTTAACAGCCACAGGTGTACTCTGCACTGGCTGTGCACTTCCCCTCCTTCTCCTGACAGTCACTTGTCTCCTGCAACCTAGGGTGACTACCTGTAGATCCTGTCTGTCACCTCCTCGTTCTCCCGTATGAGTCAAGGGTCATTCAGCTGCAGCTCCAGTTCTTTAATATGTTCTCTGAGGAACTGCAACTCTGTGCATGTGGTGCAGATGTGTTTATCTGGGAGACTGGACGCCTCCCAGACGTCCCACATCCCACACTCAGTACAAAACACTGCTCCTGGAGCCATTCTCACTAAACTTCTGTGCCCTAGTAGATGAGAATGGAACAAATAAAAACAGAGAGTAACTTACAGGACAACTTACTTCACCCAAGCTTGATCTTGCCTAAGCCTGATGAGCCGAAGACTGGCACACTCCAAAATAAGAGTAGCTCCTAGAATGGCCGCTCTGCTTGTACTTGAATTATTCTCATTGGCCCTTTCTAATGAATCCCTCTTGCTGATTGGTCATTCCTCAACTCAGAAACTGCCGCAAAACTCTGCCTTTAAAATGTCAATCACCCTCCTGATTAAAAAGTAGGTCCTTTTACGCACCCCTGAGGTGAATTCTCCAACTCAGAGAGAACTGGCTTTTTAAATCTTGAAAACTGATCTGACCGAAAGCTCTTTTTCACGCACTGCCTCTTGCTGATTGGTTGCTTCTCAACTCAGAGACTACCGTGAAACTCTGCCTTTAATATCTCTTTCACCTTCCTGATTAAAAAATAGCTCCTTTAACACTCCTGATCTGGATTGTCCAATCTTGGCCTCATCACAGGACAATTTACAATGACCGATTAACCTACTAACCAGTGCGTCTTTGGACAGTGGGAGGAAACCAGAGCACTTGGAGGAAACCCACATGCTTCATAGGGAGAAACATACATACTCTTTACAGGTGGTGCCAGTATTGAACTCCAGATTGAACCCTGAGCTCTGCCATGCTCCAAGCTGTATTGTGCTACTACGTGACAGTGTCACCCCAAATATCTTTGCCCTCACATATTCCATTTGTCTACTCACCCAGATTGATGGAAAACCTTTGCTCTGTCTGGTGCAGTCACTTGGTGCACCTCACCTGGCTCCTGACTTGCTCTTTTTAATGCTGCCTCTTCTTTTATGTTTCAGGTCAGCTGATCACTGATAGTGGCAAATTTGGTCATTTAATGTAATTAAATGACAAGGGAGGGATATTAAGCTCTGTTTGATGAAGTTGCATACTTAAATAACAACGTACCATGCTTCACAACGTACCAACCAGAATATTCTCAGATCTTGCTGTCTCGTGCATGGAGTGTTTCACTGTCTACGGAGCTGCAAACAGAATCGAGAACTGCCCAATCACCAGCAAACAACTCTCCTTCCGATCCTATCACAGTGGGAAGGTTATTACTAATGTGGCTACAAATGATTACACTAAAAGTACTCCTTGAAAAATTCCTGCAGTGATATAATACAATAAGATGGTTGCTATCTAATAAATGGAAATATTTTGCTTTGTAACTGAGTATGACTCTAGCCTGCAGAGTTTTTGATTGTAAATTGTCTTAACTTTAATTTTGGCTTCTTGTTTGCACACTTAGTCAAATGCTAAATCAATATTATGGACAGTCATTCTCACCCCACAAATTGAATCACTACTGTTTAGGCCAAAGCTATTATGAGTTCTAGGTTACCTCATCCTGGAAGAACCCACACTCAATAGGTTATTGATGAACAGGTTAGCATCACTTTGATCTGACTATCATGCATTTTATGAGCAGGACATATCAGGACATTTTTGCTTCAAGCAGATGCCAGTTTGTGGATGTGCTCCAGTATCTGGTTGGAACACAGAGTGTTGTGGAACACAAGTTTCAATGATATTATTGCCTGTTGGCAGGGTTCATATCCCTTGTCTCATCCATTATCTTCAGCCATTTCTTGATGTAAAGTTCAATTGAATGAGAACTGGCTTCTATCCATATGGGAAACTCAGAACGAAGCTGAGGAGGATCACCCACTCTATACTCACCTTGTACATTATGCACATTGTAAATACATCATGATTTATTTCAATTTGTGGAAAAATATCAATCAACATTTGTTTGAGTTGAAGTTAACCAGTTATCTTCAGTTGCAGCCACATCCGATCCGGCTTAGAAAAGACATCTGAGAACTTTTAGATGTACGAAACTTCTGAATGTGAAAATCATCAATAAATACTAATACAAATCATTGCCTGGCAGAAATGCATGTAATTTCTTATGTCTTATCAGTTGTTCCTGCATTTGTAAATCCCAAGTGGCTGTTCTAAAAGGGGCCACAAAAATACTGGGAGTTATTAGCAGCTGGTGGTACTACTTCTATAATGCACCTGTATCTGCATCAGACTGCCTCCACTTTACAGGCCACTCAACTCAGTGGCGTAGCTAGCTGGAAAAGGGTGAGGCTTCAGTTACCTAAAGCAGAATAACTAATGCAGTCCATATCTCATCAGTTCCTCCTAAATAGGGTTGATGACCTAATTTCAATCACTTGATATTTAGGAGGCAATTTTTAAAATATCTCTGAGCATGCGCTAAACTCACAACAATCAGTACTATATTAAATACTCTTCAGCGTAGGCTCCTGGAGTAGTGCAGCAGGGAAGGAGACTAACTGACCCTAACAGCTTCTTTAAAAAACCACCTGGTTATTCACACTCCCCCACTCATCACCCACTCAGCTCCCTTTTGATTCGTTCCCCCAAAGTTGTTTGTCTATGAGACAATGGATTCCAAATGCAGCACCTCAACTTCCCCAGAGCCTACACAACAATTTTGATAGATGCACCAGAGAGAGTATCCTCTCTGCATGCATCACAACTGCGTGTGGCAATTGTGCTGCCTGAGACTACGTGAAGCTGCAGTGTTGTGGACAGAATCACGAAGGCCATCCTCTTCTCATAGGGACTGTCTGCTGCCTCAGTAAAGCAACTGCATAGTCAAAGATTCCATCCACTCAAGACATTCTATATTTTGTCCCCACCATCAGGCAAAAACATACAAAAGCCTGAAGCCACATTCTGCCAGGCTCAAGGACAGCTTCCACCTCACTTAATAAGACTATTGAATGTACTTCTTGTACAATAAGATCTACTCTTGACTTTACAATCCACCACATTATGATCCTTGCATCTTATTGTCTGTTTGCACTGAGTTATGATTTGTAACTCCAAAATATAAAAACTAGTTGAAATAAAAGCAACTGGAGACCGGGAGAACTTGTATACTTTGTTTTTTTTTACACTTCTAAGCGAGGTGTGCACATATCACTTTGTGATGTGATGTGATGTGATGACATTTACGATTTATGTACTTCTACATATAATCCACAATGCAATATGTAACAACAAAAATGCTTAATCAAACAATATATTTACAATATTACTCAAATATTACAAAATATTAAATACATTACACACAGCCCTTTCTCTGTGATTGTAACACTTTATTCTGCATTCTGTTGTTGCTTTTCCCTTGTAAAGCTTTGATGCACTAATGTGATGAAATTATCTGTAAGGGTAGCATGCAAAAGAATTTTTGGTACGTGTTACAATAATAAACTAATTTACCAAATTTACTAATTTTCTAATAAAGAATTTCCTTGTGTAGTCTTTGATCATTTTGCCAGTCCTTTCCAATATGTGGTCTCACATCAATGACCACTGGAAATTAGTTTCTCTTTTGCCTTTCTTCCCATATCTCTTAATGATTATCAAACCACTTGGTCTTCAACTTTCAACAAAGAACAAATCCACTTCTCCTGTATCTTCATGTGACTGTAATCCCTCATCTCCGGAAGCATTCTTGTAACTTCCTTCCAAAGGTCACACAATATATCAAAGGCCTTGGTAAACTGTATTGCGCAGAACTGGATACTGTACGATGGCTGTGACTGAACTAACATTTTATATATGTTTATAATAACTTACTAGCTTTTGTACATTATTCTTCAATTTTCTACTCTCCATAAATTTGATAACATCACAAATTCTGCAGCTTGTATCACAGCCTGCACAGTCATATTCACCCATCACCACAGGCTCACTGACCTAGCTTATCTACCTTTTAATCAATAACTCAATTTTAACTTTCTCATGCTTCTTCTACTCCCTCGATAACCATCCCTCCCCCAATCTAAACCATCCCTTAGTCCAAAAATACTGAATTATCTGCATTTCTGGCCTCAATAGCATATCTCATTTAAATCATTTCACCTTCATTTGTCCTGAGTTCTGGAATTTCCTCCTGGAATCACCTTGCTACTTCCCTTCTTCCCCCCCAAAGATACTCCTTCAAATCTGCTGTAATATCCCATTAATTCCCCCATTGTCAACAATTGCCTGAGAAACCCCCTGTGCAGTATATTGGAACATTTTATTGTCTTAAGGCACTATATAAATGCAAATTTTTGTGAGAATTTAAGGCCTTTGACTCCAGACATCAGTATTACAATTGCAATTGGACAAGGCTGCCACCTTGAGATTAATATCACAGGATTCACCACGTTTATAAGAGACTGTCCTGATTATATTAACATTACACCCTTACTCTTTAATCTGCCTGCTTAGTGCAAAGTGGGTGGAATGATTCCATGGTGAGTAATGTGCTACAAATATTCGATTACGTTTAATATTTTTAGTAATTATTTCAGTGGGAAAGTGAGCCACTAGGAGTTATCAGAAGTGTTAAATCAAACTCTCATTGTTTGAATGAACACATAGTTATTTTTAGCCATTGTTTTTGCTGTCTGTGCAGCAGACAAATAGGGTGATTGTTGGTGTTCTCTATAAAGTGCAGCATCAATTTGCCATACCACAACACTGTTCCTTGCTTGTAAATTGCTTTGTGTCAGCATGGAAGAAATCCATGTGGCAAATAGCCCTGTAACTGCAAGTATGTAAGTACCTTTGGGAAGGGAATATCACACTGGTTATTGTCATAGAGAGGAAAGGGAGAGGTTGAAACTGGAGGATAGTTTCATCTTTGTTCTCTTTGCTATTCCTTCATTCTCTAGCACACAGAGCTGTCATCAAGCACAAGACCTTTGCGAGGGAGTATTACCACCTGACCACCCTGTGAGGGGAATCCTTGCAGGTAAACTCGTAACACCTTCCTGTTCATTCCTCGCAAGACTGTAAGAACAGGCAGTCAAGAGATCTGGAGACCAAGCTAATAACACACTCACTCAATTTCACTTGTGTAACAATGCAGAACACCTCTTGGCATTCATTCTTTGTGTGATGGGCACCGCTCCATACCTCCCCACTGGAAGGATGGTGAAATTGGGCACACCTGGCAGGGGATGATTGCTGGGCCCGTGGTGACGGGCAGACCCTTTTCCTTTCCTCCATCTTCTGGCAACTGCCATTTTCAGCCATAAGTTTAAAACCTGCTGATCTTTAGAAACTTACAGTTTTCCGCTAGGCTTCAGCTCAGGAGATAAAAGTGGCCCTATTTTGTCTCCACTTGACCTTTGCAAAGAATGTCCAAAAATAATTTACTGCCCAGTTTTCTCCCATTAGTTCCTATTTTTCCTTGTTTTTATTACCATAAAAGCTGCAATATCCCCTGTTGATCCACTCTGTGACAAAGTACTCCATACTTTGAAAAACTCGTTGCAGAGAGAAACAAATGTTCTTACTTGCTCTCTTGGTAGCTATAAGAAGAGATACACTTTTTCTTTTCCTTTGCTTTCCTATTAGCACTCACTCTCACTGGGCAGCAGTATTGGTGGGAATGCTCTGAAGATCAGACTTGAACATGAATTGTTAAATGGGTATTACAGTATACATGCTTGTCTCACTTACCTGCAAATTTGCTTCATACACTGCTCTTCTATATCAAGGATCTACCTTACAGCATTTCATTCTCCACTTTGATATGTTGTTCAAAGTACATTTATTCTCAAGGTGCATATATGTACAACCCTGAGATTCACTGCCTCGTGGGAATACTCTCAAAATCCAATAACCATAACAGAATCAATGAAAGACTGTACCAACAGGGCAGACAACCAGTGTGCAAAAGACAACAAATTGTGCAAATACAAAAAGAACAAAATGAAACAGTAACTAAATAAATAAATATTAAGTATCGAGAACATGAGATGAAGAGTTCTTGAGAGTGAGTCCATAGATTGTGGGAACTTCTCGATGAAGGGGTAAGTGAAGTTGAGTGAAGTTATCCCCTTTGGTTTAACAGCCTCATGCTTGAGGGGTAATAACTGTTCCTTAACCTGGTGGTGCAAGTTCTGAGGCTCTGTACTTCTTCCTAATGGCAGCAGTGAGAAGAGAGCATGACTTGGGTGTGGGGGCTCCTTGATGATGGATGATGCTTTCCTATGGCAATGCTCCATGTAGATGTGCTCAATGGTGGAGGCAGGGTGTCTTTACTCGCGATGGACTGGGCCGTATCCACTACTTCTTGTAGTATTTTCCATTCAAGGAATCTTCGTGAATTTCTAAGGAAGTAGGAGTGCTACCACCCTTCCTTTATAATGGCAATTACGTGCTGGGCCCAGGACAGATGCACAGAAGTGCTAACACCGAGTAATCTACAGTTGCTGACTCTCTTCACCTCTCATTCCCTGAGGAGGACAAGCTCATGGATCTCTGTTTCATTTAATTTATTCATTTACAGGATGGGGGCAACCCCAGCGAAGCCAGCATTTATTGCCCATCCCTATTTGCCTTTGAGAAGGTGATGATGAGCTAGCTTCTTGAACCGCTGCAGTCCCTGAAGTGTAGGTACACACACGGTGCTGTTAGGGAGGGAATTCCATGATTTTGACCCAGTGTCAATGAAGAAATGCTGATATGTTTCCAAGTCAGGATGGTGAGTGACTTGCAGGGGCTTTTCCAAGTGGTGGTGTTCCCAGGTATCTGCTGGTCTTGTCCTTCTAGATGGTCGTGGGTCTGGAAGGTGCTGCCTTTGGTGTATTGTTGCAGTTCACCTTGTAGACAGTACACATTGTTGCAGCTGTTTGTCGATGGTGGAGGGGTTGGATGCTTGTGGAAGGGGCATCAATCAAGTGGGCTGCCTTGTATTGGATGGTGTCAAGCTTCTTGAGCGCTGTGGAACTGCACTGATCCGGAGGAGTGGCGAATATTCCATTACACTCCTGACCTGAGCCTTGTAGATGGTGGACAGGCTTTGGGGAGTCAGGAGGTGAGTTACATGCCACAGGATTCCAAGCCTTTGACCTGCTCTGGTAGCCACAGAGTTTGTATGGCTAGACCAGTTCAGTTTCCTCTCAATGGTAACTCCCAGTATATTGATGGTATGGAATTCAGTGATGGTGATGCCACTGAATGTCAAGGGACGATTGTTAGAGCCTCTCTTGTTGGAGATGGTCATTGCCTGGCACTTGTGTGGCTCAAATGTTACTTGCCACATGTCAGCCCAAGCCTGGATATTGTCCAGGTCCTGCTGCATTTGGGTATGAACTGCTTCACTATCTGAGGAGTCATGAATGGTGCAGAGCATTGTGCAGTCATCCGCGAATACCCCCACTTCTGACCTTATGATGGAAGGAAGGTCTTTGATGAAGCACCAGAAGATAATTGATCCTAGGACACTTCCCTGAGGAATTCCTGCAGTGATGTCCTAAGGATGAGATGATTGATCTCCAACACCACACAATCTTCCTTTGTGTTAGGTATGATTCCAACCAGCAGAGGGCTTTCCCCCTAATGCCCATTGACTCTAGGGCACCTTGATGCCATACTTGGTCAAATCCTGCTTTGATATCTAGGGCTATCCTCTTCCTAAAGTCAATAATCAGTTCCTTGATCTAACTGACATTGAGTAAGAGGTTGATGTTGTGGTACCACAGCCAGATTTTCAATCCCCCTCCTATGTGCTGATTCATCAGCACCTTTGATTCGGCCTATGGCAGTGGTGACGCTAGCAGACTTAAATGTGGCATTGAGGCTATGCTTAGCCACACAGTCTTCAGTGTGAAGTGAATAGAGCAGCGGGAAAAGCAGACAGCCTCGTGGTTCATCTGTGCTGATGGAGATTGTGGAGAAGATTTCATTGCCAATCTGAATTGACTGGTGTCTGCAAGTGTGGAAATTGAGGATCCAATTGCATAAGGAGCTATTGAGGGCAATGTCTTAAAGCTTATTGATTATTTTTGAGGGGATGATAGGTTTGAACGCCAAGCTGTTGTCAATAAAGAGCATCCTGATGTATAAATCTTTCCTGTCCAGATGTTCCAGGGTTGAGTGAAGAGCTAATGGAAATGGTATTTGCTGCAGACCTGTTGTGCCAGTAAGCAAATTGGAGTGAATCCAAGTTGGTTCTCAGGCAGGAATTGATATGTTTCAACACCAACCTCTCAAAACACTTCATCACATTCAACAGATATGACTGTTGTTGTTAGATGTTGGTATTAATTGTCTATCTCTAATTGCCTCTGAAATGAAGAGGTGATTGAGAATTAACTGCATAAGTGAATTCTGAAATTACATAAAGGATATATTGGCCTAGGACAGCTGATTCCCTTCCCTTAAGAACCATACAGACAATCCCCAGGTTACAACAGGATTCAATTACTGAGAACTGCTCGTAAACTATAGTGTTGACATGCCAGAAATGAACAAAAACAATGTGTGGGAAGAGATCATAGAAACAGCAAGCAAGAGTGGGAAGAGTGTCTGCTAGCTGGCCTCATGACTCAGTGAGTGAGTGGGTGAGTCTGCTTTAACCTCATTCCCCCCCCCCCAGCTCTGTTCAGCTCAATCTAGCCCATGATTAGTGGGGAGAGAAGGTGTAGTGACCCCTACCCAACCCCTCCCCAGCTTTGCATGGCTCAATCCTGCCCCTGATTAGTGGGGAGAGAAGGTGTAGTGATCTCCACCCAATCCTCCCCCCAGCTTTGCTCAGCTCAACCCAGGCCCTGGTTGGTGGGAAGAGAAGGTGTAGTGAGACCCCGCCCCCCCCCACCCAATCCTGTCTCCAGCTTTGCACAACTCAGACCCTGATTGATGAGGAGAGAAGGTGTAGTGACCCCCACCCAATCCTCCCCCCCAGCTTTGCTCAGCTCAACCCAGGCCCTGGTTGGTGAGGAGGGTATATTGACTGCCTGCTCACAGCCTGGTATAGAAGCACCGATACCCTTGATCAGAAAATCCTAATTAGGATTTTTTTTTTCCTTTTTTTTTGTATTTGCAGAGTTTATTGTCTTTTGCATATTGGTTTGTTTGTTCCATCCTGTTGGGTGCGGTCTTCCATTGATTCTAGTGTGTTTCTTGGATTTACTGCTAAAAATAAACCTCACAGTTGTATATGGTGACAGATATGTACTTTGAGAATAAATTTACTTTGAACATTGAACTTTTGTACTTCACTCTTGTATCATTGACTGTGCCTTTGCCTTTTTCTCTGCTCATGACTTGCATTTAATGGGATAGGCTTCTTCTGAGACTTTGCAAAAGTATAAATTATTGAATTAATGAGGTTAGAACCAGAATGTTTATTTGAAAGAATAAAGCTAGACAAATCCTCCTTCTGTTTGCTCAATGATTTAAAAATAACCTTAAGAATAATTTAAATTCACTCTAGGTGATAAAGTTCTTCCCACTGAACATTTACCACTTTGAAAAATGCTATATTATAACAATATTTCAGTGCATGCATTTGCATGTGTAATTTGATGGATATTTAATAGAAAGTGTTTTTTTCACTTCCATTTTCAATTCCATTTTATGCTTATATCATTATTTATTATGTTTCTTTTTAGGAAACAAGTGGGTACTGATATTTATACTTCAAGTCAAATATAACTGAATATAAATTGTGTATAAATATTTTATTCTGAATGCAGAACAAATACTGCACTTTGCCAAATATTTTTGTAAAATCTTCCTCATTTCAAGAACTTGACTTTTACCTGGTGGCACTTAAACCATAATATTATTAAAGACCAATTTTCTTCTGAACACATTATGAGTGTGGGTGATGTGGTTAGATTCTTTTTTTAAGTATGTGGAAAGGCAAATGTTTTTTATTTAATCAGGCTTCAAGTCCCAGAATAAGTCACAGTGAACAAAAGGCCAGCTTCAGCCATTTAATCAGTCCTTGAACATGACAATAACCATGCAACAATTCTCCTTTTGATCATAACATAGAAAAGAAACACAAAACAATTAAGCCAGCAATTACTTATTGCAACGCACAAAAATACTAGAGGAACTCAGCAGGTCTGGCAGCATCAACTGAAATGAATGAACAGTTAACGTTTCATCTGAGACCTTTCTTCAGGACTGGAAAGGAAAGGTGAAGAATGCAGAATAAAAAGGTGGGTGGAGGGAAAGAGGACAGCTGGAAGGTGATAGGTGAAGCTAGGTGGGTGGGAAAGCTAAAGGGCTGGAGAAGAAGGAATCTGATAAGAGAGGAGAATGGACCATGGGAGAAAGGGAAAGAAGAGGGGACTCAGTGGGAGGTGATAGACAGATGAGAAGAAGTAAGAGGCCAAGGTGGGGAATAGAAGAAGGACAGAAGGGGAGGAAATTTTTTTACAGGAAGGAGAAATCGATATTCATACCATCAGTTTGGAGGCTATGTAGATGGAATATAAGGTGTTGCTTCTCTGATAAGGTGGCTTCATCATGGCATATGAGGAGTCCACGGACCGACACATTGAAATTGGAATGGGAATCGGAATTAAAATGTTTGGGCACCAGGAAGTTCTGCTTTTGCAGTTTAGTAATTTTGACTACTTTGCCAGTATTATTGGCGATTAGATCTGTTTAAGCAAGTTGAAATGTTACTGAATGTCTTATATTAGCACTTCAGCAATTTAAGAGGGAGATGCAAGGATACCATTTTAAAAAAGATGCATCCATCATTAAGGATCCTCACCTTCCATGATATGCGTTCTTCTCATTACTACCATCAGGGAAGAGGTACAGGAACCTGGAGATCCACATTTAATGTTTTAGGAACAGTTTCTTTCTCTTCGCCATCAGATTTTTGAATGGTCCATGAACACACAAACTCGCCAATGTTACTTTTTTGCATTATTTACTTATTATTGTAACTTAAGGTAATTTTTTATGTCTTGCACTGTACTGCTGCCACAAAACAGCAAAGTTCACGACATTGGTCAGTGATAATAAACATGACTGAACTCTGTAATTAAGTATTTCTAAACTTTACTAACAAGTTTGCACTGGATAATGATGTAGATAATGATTGGTTTGCAACAGTAATCCCTTACCTGTAAATTTGCACACAAAGAAAGAATACTCTCATCGTCGATTGAGTTGATTTCATTGACATGGCTCACTGACTCAGTATTGGGTTGTGATGTGTACTTCTGTTTGATTGTGGTTGTAGTTGGCACAGGAGGAATTAACCGCCAAACATTCATATCAGTGCCATTCCCGAATGCTAGTATGGCATTTTCTGCAGAATAAAACAATGAATATTGAAAACATGATATAAATACACAAGTTATAAAAGAAAAATCAAGCCTATTTTAATTTCTTTAATATGAATGCCATTTATTTAAATTAAATCCTAATAAAAATATAAGGCATATATTTGGAATATAAAGGTATTTACTCAGTCAGTAAATCATATGTGACTAATATCAACCGGCAAAGAAAAATGAGAAAATGAGTCAATATTGGTGTTTCATAAACATGAGAGATTCTGCAGATGCTGGAAATCCAAAGCAACATATACAAAATGCTGGAGGAACTCAGCAGGTCAGGCAGCTTCTATGGAAATGAATAAACAGTCGACATCTCAGGCCGAGACACTTCTTCCGAACTCAGTATTGGTGTTTTCTTGCATTCCCTATTCCCATATAATTTTCTCCTTTAGATGACATGCCAGACAAGGTATTCCCAGTACTTATTTTCTAACACATCACTGGAGATGATCAGGAAAAGATAATCAAAAGACAATTGCTCTATGTCTGACAACATTGGCATCTTGATGGGATCAGCACAATTGATTATCAAATCCATGAACCTTCTGATAATGGAAGTATGTAGTTGTGCAGTGGGTAAGCAGCTGGAGTAATAATACAGATGCCTGGGAAAAGATTCAAGAAATCCAGTTAAAATCTTACCATAGAAGGTGAAAGATGAATTTTTAGGGGACATTAGAGGGGGAATTTCTTCATTAGAGGGTGGTACAAGTGTGGAATGAACTGCCAGCTTAAGTGGTAGATGTGGTTTCAATTATAACACTTTGGAGAGATTTGGAGAGGATCATGGATGAAAGGGGTGTGGAGGGCAATGGTCTGGGTGTAGATAGATGGGATATACTTGGATGAGAGAGGCTTGGAGAGCTGTGGTCTGGGTGTAGATAGATGGGATGTACTTGGATGAGCGAGGTATGAGGGCAATGGTCTGGGTGTAGATAGATGGGATGTACTTAGTGAGAGAGGCTTGGAGAGCTGTGGTCTGGGTTTAGGGAGTTGTGACATATTTGGATGAGAGAGGCTTGGAGAGCAATGGTCTGGGTTTAGGGAGTTGTGACATACTTGGATGAGAGAGGCTTGGAGAGCTGTGGTCTGGGTTTAGGGAGGTGGAACGTACATGGATTAGAGAAGTATGGAGGTCTACGGTCTGGGTGCAGGCAGATGGGACAGTATTCATTTCCATTTGCAAGCCTCCAGCAAATGAAATAGTCCATATGTACATGCATCTAAACACATATTATGTGTAGGCTGTAAGCAACAAGTAAGTCCTCTGCACCACCTCTAACAAGTAAGGATCTAGCGACCTTTCTTTGATATTCTATGGCATTGCTATCACAGAGTCCCACACCAAAGCATTAGTATCACCATTGCCAAGAAATTCTAATGAACCAAAAATAACCATGGCTACATAGAAAGGTCATAGGCTGGAGCAACACACACAAAATGCTGGAGGAACTCAGCAGGCCAGGCAGCATCAATGGAAATGAGTAAATAGTCGACATTTCCAGCTGAGAACCTTAATTAAGATGGGAGGTATGCTTTGGTGAGTCACATGCCTTCAGACACTTCAAAGTCTTTCCTCATCTATAAGGCGTGTCAGAATTGTGATGGAACACCCTCCATTTGAATGGATGAGTGCAGTTGCAACAACAGTCAGTGTCAATTGGAGAGCTGCTAGCTCACAGCTTCAGTGACCTGGGTTTATTTCCAGTTTCAGGTGTAGAGTTTGCATGTTCTCTCTTCTCCATTTTCCTTGCACATCCTAATTGATAAGATGTGTATATAACTTGTTGAGGATAGCGAGGATGGGTGTTTAATAGGCAGTGTAGTCTTGGAGGCCAAATGGCCAACTATTGTAAGGTAGGATTCTATTGCCATTAGGTGAAGCAGCCTGCTCGGTTGGTAGTTTATCCACCATCATAAGTATTTATTTTTTCCATTACCACAATGGCTGCAGTAGGTGATATAGACAACAGGCACTACAGTTGCTTGCCCATCGTCCAGATACATGACTTTCATGACTACAAAGTGAAAGAGCTTCTCTCTTATGGAAAACCAGTCATGTCCATCTTCCCTTTCAAGTCGCTTGCCATTCTGACTTCGAAATAAATCACTATTTGTGAGTCTGAATCCTTAAGGTCATTCCTGGGTTCACCAGAAGAACTAAAGAAATTCAGGCAAGGCAACTCATCACTACCTTTTCAAAAACAGTTAGGCTTGGACAATGAATACTACTCTTTCCAGCAATGGCTAAATGGTCAAAGAGTGAATACATTAAATTAGCTTGGAAATACACGATGGTGCACTGTATCCACCACTACATGAACGCCAACTCAATAAACATCCCAGCCCATCCCACACCTAGAGAAAAGCAATATGATGCTCCAGAACAGCTGCTTGTTAAGCAGGCCAGAAACACACCATAATCAATCTCAGGGTTGTATATGGTGACATATCCATACTTTGATAATAAAATTTTCTTTGAACTTTGATTCATTTACCAATTGATCCAAGAAAACCTTTTGTATAAAAGATTCAAAATCAAATTATAGCTTAGTTTTCATTGAATCTAAACACCAATAAAATTGCATATAACTATAGTGTTATGTAGAATTTTACATAAAATTGGATTAATATATTTTACAGCCATCTAAATTAATAAATAAAACATAAGTGTGCATTTATGTTCTGAACAAATCCTGGCTTAATAAGTACAATTGAAGAAAATGAATGAACATTGCTTTTTATTAGTTTAAAAATACATATCTGCAGCTGCTATAATTTTCAATATATTGAACAAGATTTTAAAAAATGCACTAATCTGCCACCACAACATATTCATATTCCTATAATTAAATATTTCCACAAAATCTACAAAGCTATCTTTAAGATTGAGAAGAGAAGAAATTTCTTCTCTTCAGAGGGTTGTAAATCCTTGGAATCCTTTATCCCAGAGAGCTGTGGAGGCTGCACAAGTCAGTACATTCAAGGCTGGATCAATAGATTTTTGGAAAAAGAGAAGCTTAGGGATTGTAAGGATCCGGTAAACGAGTGGAACTGAGGCTAAAGCAAGACCAGCCAGTTTCTTACTGAATGGCGCCTTGGTAGTGTAGCAGTTAGAGCAAACTATTACAGCTCAGGGCACTCTGGAGTGCAGATTTCAATTCCTGTGCCATTCCACATTCTTCGTGTGGAATACATGGGTTTTCCTCAGGTGCTCCGGTTTCCTTCCACAGTCCAAAGGTAGGTTAATTGCCCATTGTAAATTGTCCCGTGATTAGGTTAGAGTTAGTCAAGATTGTTGGGGGTTGCTGGGGCAGTGTGGCTCAATGGGCCTACTCTGTGCTGTATCTCTAAATAAACAAATAAATAAATGGATGTGAGGGGACGGTACAACAGAGACCTTCTGTCTATAATGTTCCCCTTGAGTTGTACAGTGCCCAACTTACTGAAACATCTGTTGTCTTTAAAGAAATTCTGGAATTCTTCACACTCGTCCTTTTGGTTCCCACTGCCGTTGCATGTGCACCATGGCGATACGCTGATCCCAGTGGAGTCAATATAGTTTGGGGTGATGACAGTTCCTGTCAAGAGATGCCAAGATCACAGTTAATAATCATTCTTTTAACTGAACACAAACTGTTATATATTCTCAGATAAACACTTTGGCTGTCACATCATAAGTATATGAAAAGAAACAATAACATTCAAAAATAGCAAGAAATTGCTCAGCCATTACTGCTTGTCACTTCTTAGAGCCAGACGTCAATAGACCCAAGCAGGATAAAAGGGAAAATTTTAGAAAATTGGAGAAGCTATCTCTCAAGCATTGTCATCTTCTAATGGTTCTATGATGAAAGAATAAGTGAAGTCTCGTTGCTATACATAGACAAGGATTTTATAAATTACAACACGCAGGCAAGCTGTACAGCTTAACCCGTCAGTCTCGCTGCTTACTTTCCCTGCAAGCAAAAAAATTCTAATCATGTGATGCTGCAAATGTAAAGATGAAATTCTGGCCTGCAGCATGGAGAAAGCATAGGGGCCATGAATATAAAATAGTCCGCAGTAAATCAGAAGATCTAAAGTGTGGTTGGAATGTAAAACTTGGTGTCAGGAGTAGTAATTGAAGAAATAGCCGAGATATATTTGTGAGAAAAGCTTGTGAGGAAAAAAGATAAAAACAGATATACTTATAGAATTAAATAAAAAAGCTGAGAGAGATACCAGCCATTGTTAGACAGGACATCAAAATGACTTGTCTCCAAGCTGCATTTTCTAGAGAGGTACTGAGGAAAGCATTCTAACTGGCTGCTTCTCTGTCTGGTGTTGGGGGGTCCTCTGCACAGGATTGAAATAAGCTGCAGAGAGTTGTAAACTCAGTCAGCTCCATCATGGGCACTAACCTCCCCAGCATCCAGGACATCTTCAAGGAGGTGGCGTCCACCATTAAGAACACCCATCACCCAGGAGGTGCCTTGTTCTTATTGTTCTTGTTGTACCATCAGAAATTAGGTACAAGAGCCTGAAGGCACACGGTCAACGATTCAGGAACAGCTTCTTCCCCTCTGCCATCTGATTTCTGATTGGGCATTGAACCCATGAACACTAACTCACTACTTTTTTTCTCTCTTTTTGCACTACTTATTTAATTTAACTTCATATAATATATATACTTCTTGCCATAATTTAGTTTTAAAAATTATTATGTACTGCATTGTACTGCTGCTGCACAACAACAAATTTCACGACATATGTCAATGATATTAAACCTGGTTTTGATTCAGATTCTCTTTGGGTCTTTTTGATCAGAGATGCAGGAAATTAATTTTCTTTATAAATAATGAAAACAATGGCAGTCTCCTAAGACTTGAGGTCCTTATATATAGATTGAAGTATCATGGATGCATACAAAAATCAATCAGAAAGGCAAATAAAATAATATTCAAACTCCAATGGTTATCCACAAGGAGTGATTAAGTAAATCATGTTGGTTACAGGACATATTGAAGTACATTTATTTGAAAATGAGGGGTTACGATAGATAGTACTGGGACAATAATCTAAATATTAGAACTAAGCCTTTCAAAAATGAAGTTTTTCTACATTAAAATGGTGCTGGAAATTCGTGTCCCTTCTGTAAACAACATTTGATGCAAGAACAGTTCATGATTTTAAATTTGAGATTTTGCTAGATTTTCTTTGTTAACTAAAGTAATAAAGTGAAATAGGGCAAAGGCAATCAATGGACTTAGGTCTTGAATTATCCATAATTTTATTTAATCGTGGTTTAGCTTTAACGGCTGTGGGTCTCACTGTGGTAAGGAGTATGTTCTCGATTAAATCTTACCGATGAGTCCTGAATAAGCAAGTAAGCAAGCTGCATAATTCTGCCTTAAGCATCCACTTGCAGAACGAGGTTCTGGCTGACAGTTAGTGATGAAATCTGCAAGCCTTGACCTGTTCGGAAGAAAGATACAAAACATTACATTATCACTTTGGCACCAAAACAGTTAGGGCAATTTGTAGCAGCGTTCAGTGTTGTAGGTTGAATATATTCCTTACAGTGTCTTTCAAACATATCTTTACACGAGCAATACCTATACAGGTCATCAGAATCGATTACACTCCATAAATCCATGTCTTAATGTGCAAATACACATTTAAGTCAAGAAAGGTGGCCTAAAAACAAACAGAGCTCAATTTTGAAGAGTTAGCAATTGGAAATTACTTCTCATCATAATGTGATTAATCTTTTGTTGACCTTCAATCTTTTTGGATTTCTCACAGGAATTGTGCTTAAATTTCAATGTTGAAGGGAGAGAGGCAAATGGAATGTTAAAATCATGCAACCCACTTGGTGAGCCTGAATCTGCTTATTGCAATTTTATTAGACTCCGAGTCTGATCTCTTCCTTGTTACTCTGTCTACTTTGACCCAGGAACCTTGCTACGGTTCACTGAAGAAGGATTCAGGCCCTTTGAGCTGGGAGAGTGTACCAGTAGCAAAAACCATAAGACCATAAGCCATAGGAGTAGAAATACGCCAACTGGCCCATCGAGTCTGTTCCACAATTCAATCATGGCTGATCCTTTATATTCCCCTCCTCAGCCTCACTCCTTGGCCTTCTCCCCATAACCTTTGTTGCCATGACTAATGAAGAACATATAAGTCTTTGCCTTAAATACACCCAATGGCAACAAATTCCACAAATTCAGCACCCTCTGGCTAAAGAAATTTCTCTGCATCTCTGTTTTAAATGGATACCCCGTCTCCTGAGGCTGTTCCCTCTTGTTCTAGACTCTCCCACCATGGGAAACATCCTTTTCATATCTACTCTGTCTAGGCCTTTCAACATTTGAAAATTTTCAGTGAGATCTGCCCTCATCCTAAAATCCAGCAAGTACAGGCCTAGAGCAAAGAAACATTCCCCATATGATAGCCCTCTCATTCCCAGAATCTTCCTTGTAAACCTCCTCTGAACCACCTCCAATGCCAACACTTCTTTTCTTAGATAAGGACCCCAAAACTGTTCACAGTACTCAAGGTGAAGCCTCACTAGTGCCTTTTAAACTTCAGCATCACATCCTTGGTCTTGTATTCTAGACCTCTTGAAATTAATGCTAACATTGCATTTTCCTTCCTCACCAATGACTCAATCTGAAAGTTAACCTTTAGGGTGTTCTGCACAAGGTCACCCAAGTCCCTTTGTATCTCAGATTTTTGGATTTTCTTCCATTTAGAAAAAAGTCTGCACATTTATTTCTACTACCAAAGTGCATGGCCATGCATTTTCCAACATTATATTTCATTTGCCACTTTCTTGCCCATTCTTCTGATCTATCTAAGTCCTCCTGCATCCTACCTGTTTCCTCAACACTACCTGCCCCTTCACTAATCTTTGTATCATCTGAAAACTTGGCAACAAAGCCATCTGTTTCATCATCTAAATCATTGATGTACATCATAAAAAGCAGTCCCAACACTGACCACTACGGAACACCACTAATCACTGGCAGCTAACCAGAAAAGTACCTTTTTATTTCCACTCACTGCTTCCTACCATCAGTCAATGCTCTAAACATGCTAGCGACTTTCCTATAATACTGTCGGCTCTTAGCTTGGTAAGCAGCCTCATGTGGCACCTTGTCAAAGGCCTTCTGAAAGTCCAAATACACAACATCCACTGCATCCCCTTTATCCACCCTACTTGTAATCTCCTCAAAGAATTCCAACAGGTTTGTCAGGCAAGATTTCCCCTTAATGAAGCCATGCTGACTTTGTCCTATGTCATAAAATACTCCATAGCCTCATCCCTAACAACTGAATCCAATGTCTTCCCAACCATTGAGGTCAGGCCAACTGGTCTATAATTTCCTTTCTGCTGCCTCCCTTATTTCTTAAAAAATGTGGTTACTTTTGCAATTTTCCAGTCCTCCAGAACCATGCCGGAGTACAATGATTCTTGAAAGATCATCACTCATGTCTCCAGAATCTCTACTGCTATCTCTTTCAGAACTCTAGGGTGAGTTTATCTGGTCTGGGTGACTTGTACCCTTAGGTCTTTCAGCTTTTTGAGCATGTTTTCTGTTGTAATAGTAACTGCACTCACTTCTCTTCCCTCATACCCCTCAACTCTTGGCACACTACTAGAGTCTTCTAAAGTGAAAACTGATGCAAAATACTCATTTACCGTAGTTCCCCATTATTATTTCTCCGACCTCATTTTCTAGCAGTCCTGTACCTACTCTCATCTCTCTTTTTTTTATGTACTTGAAAAAGCTTTTACTATCCATTGATATTATTTCCTAGCTCGCTTTCATATTTCATCTTTTCCCTCCTAATGATTCTTTTAGTTGCTTTCTTTAAAAGCTTCCCAATCCTCTGTCTTGCTGCTACTTTTTGATTTGCTGTATGCCTTCTCTTTTGCTTTTACATTAGCATTGATTTTCCCTTCATTTTTCCTGGAAATGCACGCCATTGCTGCTCTGCTGTCATCCCTGCCAGTTTCTTCTTCCGATTTACTTTGGCTAACTCCTCTCTCATACCACTGTCGTTTCCTTTATTCCACTGAAATACTGCACGTCAGACTTCACTTTCCCCTTGTCAAATTTCAAGTTGAACTGAATCATATGGTGATCACTGGCAGATGAGGGTTTCCTTACCTTAAACTCCCCAATCGCATCTTGTTCATTACATAACACCCAATCCAGTATAGATGATCCCCTAGTTGGCTCAATGACTAACAGTTCTAAAAAGACATCTCATAGGCACTCAACAAATTAAATGGATCTCTTGGGATCCATTACCAACCTAATTTTCCCATTCTACCTGCATGTTAAAATCTCCCAGACAATCTGTAATAGTGCAACAAAATCATCCACCTTATTTCTTATACTTCTTGCATTGAGATATAACACTTTGAGTACTGTATATGTTACCCTTTTTGATTCTACATCCCCAATGCACTGATACTCACCCAGCTGGCTGCAATTTGTCCTTGTCGTCTGCCTTCCCTTCCTGACATTCTGACTACACGCTATCTTTGATTTTCACCATCCGTACTATCCTTAGTCCCTTCACTCCAATCACTATCCCCCTGCCAAACAGCTCTAACAAACCTGTCCACGAGAATATTGGTTGCCCTTGGGTTTCAGGTGTAACCCATCACTTTTGACTTTTTGGGCTTTCCTGCAACAGTGCTCTGTGTATATATGTCTAACATATGGTGGAGAGGGCTTTACCCATGATCACCAGCACTTATACATCCTCAAGTGGCTAAAGAAGTTTGGCATGTTGTCTTTGACCCTCACCAATTTTTATTAATGCACTGTAGAAAGAATCCTATTAGGATGCATCACAGCTTGGTATGATGCCTGCTTTGCCCATGACCACAAGAAAGTCGAGAGAGTTGTGGACACAGCTAAGCACATCATGGAAACCATTCTCCCCTCCAACCCTAATGCTCCATTCTCAATCAGCTGTACCTTTACTGACTCTGCAACTTTGCCTCTTTTCTACTGACTTTCAGCTAGATAAAGCTGAAGGATTATCACTCAGATAAGTCAAAATTGGCAGAATCTCATTCTATACTATATAACTTTCCAAAGCAAAAATGGTCTGAGATTAAAGATCTAAGTAGAAACAACACAACATTCCTCCCATTATCAAGAAACTGTAGTCAACTATTCTGTTAACTCAGCTTCTTCAAAGATGTATCCTGATCTTCAGAATATATTCAGCCTTATCTGCTTATACACGAGTACTCCCAACTAGAGGTTGTCCTTAACCAATGCTACTAGGGAGCAAATAAAATGTAACCAATCATGTTTCACGCTGGGGTTGTTTCATTGGAGCATTCTCAATGGAGTGCCTACAGGACTTGATGCAAGGCTTGAAGTTTTGGCAAGATGCTGACTCTTGTGTGTGATATTGAAGTTGGATCAAAAGGAAAACAAAACCAATACCATAAAAGTGTGGCTATCATGTAGGCTCTTGTTTATTCCACATAGATCAGTTGAAATCTATCAGTATTTGTGAAATGGATAAATCCCAAACAAAACGTTGTAGCCATTTTTACTTTTTACTTTACAAATATTTGTTACGTGCCGTAATGTATGACATGGGCGATAGGAGTTATTTCATGACCATGATAGTACTTTGCAAAATTCTCTGCTCAAGTAGTTTGCTATTGTGTCCTTCTGGGTTGTGTCTTTACAAGATGGGTGACCCCACCCATAATCAATACTCTTCAGAGATTGTTTGCCTGGCGTGTGTGGTTGCAGATATACACCAGCTGCTCATACGACCATCCACCACCCACTCCCTAAAATTAATATCCATGAAAGACTGCCTCCTTTTTGCTCCTTGTATTTCTAGATCATGTCTGAACACCAAGTGAATGAGTAGCTTTCTTTTGGATCTCCATATGCATTTGAATGGAGCTTATCTGTTCACATTATTTTTATCAATAATTTCAAAGAACGAAGCGCTAAGACAGATGGCAGAAAGGAGGCACATTGTAAGGAGGGTTTTAATTGAGTAATGGCAGAAAAATAAATAAACTGTGAAGGAGAATTCCAGATCCTATAGGTACTGGGCATGGTCACCAAGGTGAAAGTAAAGGATGATATATTGGATTATTGTGAGTGAAAAGAAATGGGGAAGAAATTGATAAGGGTAAAGTCATAGATGTTGTTGAACAGGAATGAAGGCAGGCTAATGAGAACAAGGAATCAGAATCAGTTTTAATATCATCGGCAAATACCATGTTGTTTTTGTAGCAGCAGTACAATGCAGATAAATGTGTGTGTGTACATACAGAGTTAAATTAAACAGGCAGTGCAGAAAAGCAGAGAGGTAGTCTTCATGGGCTCAATGTTCATTCAGAAATGTGATGGCAGAGGGAAAGAAGCTGTTCCTGAATATTTGGGGGTATGCCTCAGGCTCCTGTATCTCCTCCCTGATGGCAGCAATGAGAAGAGGGTCCTTCTTGAGGCACTGGTCCTTGAAGATGTCCTGGATGCCGGGGCGGTTAGTGCCCATGACAGAGCTGATGGAGTTCACAGCTTCTTTGAATTCTGTGCAGTAGAACCCACTCCCATCCCCCCACGTATCAGAGAGTGATGCAGCCAGTAAGAATCCTCTCCATGGTATGTCAAAGCATAACAAATCTCCATAAACTCCTAATGAAATATATCCGTTGTTATGCCTTCCTTATAGCAGCATTAATATCGCAAGCATGAGGAAATATGCAGATACTGGAGATTCAAGCAACACGCACAAAATGCTGGTGGAACTCAGCAAGCCGGGCAGCATCTATAGGAAGAAGTACAGTCGACGTTTCAGGCCGAGACCCTTCATCAGGACTAATTGAAAGAAAAGATATTCCCCCTCTCCCTCCCACTTTCAAATCTCTTACTATCTTTACTTTCATTTTTTCCTGACGAAAGGCCTCGGCCTGAAACGTTGACTGTACTTCTTCCTATAGATGCTGCCTGGCCTGCTGCGTTCCACCAACATTCTGTGTGAGCAGCATTAATATGATGGGCCAGGGATAGATCCTCAGAGATTCTGACACCCTAGAACTTAAAATTGCTCACGCTTTCCACTTCTGATTCCTCTATGAGGATTGGCGTGTGTTCCCTCATCTTACCCTTTCTGAAGTTCACAAATAGTTCTTTGGTTTTCCTGATGTTGGGTGCAAGTTTGTTGCTCTGACACCACTCAACTAACTGATAAATCTTGCTCCTGTACGCCTTCTCATAACCATCTGAAATTGATGACAGGTAATAATGTTTTGCATGCTCGCAGTTGATTGGATAAAGGGGGAGCCATCCATAGATATCTGAATGGCCTTCTGCACATGGTTAACACCAAAAGGGATAACGGGTAAATGAGGTGTGATGGAGTGGAGATGAATGACAGTATAGATGTGGAAGACAACAGTCTTGATGGTAGAGAAAACAAGGCTAAGGGCTCAGTTCAGGGTTATGAAGGACAGAGAGGGTGCAAAGTATTTGATTCACCTTGCGACAGTGCGTATGCAGAAGTAAGGAGGGATTCAGTGGGCTTATGTAGATTGTTGTGATCAGACATATAAACCAGATCTACAGTAGTATACAGAAGTCTTAGGCACATATACATCACTAGGGTATATGTACTGTAGGTATTTTATGCATTGCACTGTAACGCTGTCGCAGAAAAAGTAATTTCATGACATATGTAAGAGATAATAAACCTGATTCTGATATTTGGGAAGGGGACAGGGAGGGGGGAATCATGGTTGGGGAAAGAGGAAGGGAGAAGGGAGGAAACGGGAAGCACCATAGAGACATTCTGTAACAATCGATAGAACAATTGTCTGGAATGAAATGACCTTGGCTGGAATCTCGGGGCTGGTCGGGGCATGCCAGCCCATGTCCTTGGCACTCCTAATCTGCCACCTGCCCCATAGCCTTCCACCTTCACCATTCCCAGTATTCCTTAGTCCCGCCAGAAATACAAATTCACTCTCCACTCCTCGTTGATAAATACGGCACTGTGCAAAAGTGTTAGGCACCTTAACTATATACAGTACACGTGCATAAGACTTTAGCACCGTATTCTATGTTTTTTTTCTTAACCAATGCAGTAAATTTGGGTGGATAAGAGAGTGTTGTATCAATTTAATGGATGTTTCACAACACAAATTTAAGGTTAATATTTATTTTGTAAACATTGGAAGAAAAACTACATTTTGTCATTCATACATTTTTTTGCCAAAACGCCAATTTGATTTGCATATTTTTTCACTATCTCTATACCCCTACCCTAAACTGCTCTCAATTTTGTTGGACTTTTCACTGGCAGCCATGCTTCATGTGTAGAAGATTTAAGCTCTTAAATTCCCCCAGTAATCTTTTCATGTTTAAGTTTATTGTCTGTCAACCATACGCACATATACAGCTAAATGAAACATTGCTCCTCAGGGTGTTGCCAAGGTGCATACAGTCACAAAATAATATCAGCACAACTCCCCAAGCAGCATGGCCGAAGGTTGACATAGAGCGCGAGGTGTATGTTTATGTAAGACAGTATAATGCTACTGGCATTACTATAATGAAACAGTCATATAAATATGTGAAACAGCAGTAATGAAAGATAAACAGTGACCAGTGCAGGATGAGAGTGTGTCTGTGAGTTGATGGGCATTCAGAGGGTACACGTGCTGGGTGGTAGCAGGGTGCTAAGAAGGCTCACAGCCTGGGCAAGAGGCTGCTACCCAGCCCGACGGTTGTTATTCCTATGTTGCAGTACCTTCTGACTGACAGCAGGAGGTCAGAGAGATTGTGGAAAGGGTGGGAGAGGTGTTTGATAATGCTGGAGGCACAGCGTATGCTGGGTTCTGATATATGTCCTGAATGGGGGGGAGGGGAGAGGGGAGAGCGACCCTGATGATGTTTTCTCTGCTCTATCTCAGTTTCCTCCCTAATGAATCTCTAAAAAATCTTCTGCTTTGACCAAGCTTTGGATAATATCTCCGAATGTAGTTCAGCATTGATTCATCTGAGGCTCCATGAGATGTTTCGCTGTATAAATTCAAACAGGGAGAGGGATATCTTAATCATAATTACGACATTATTAACATCCTCATCACCATATCCTTCTAGAGTGACCGAATTGCCAAATGGGTTTTAATCTCTTCTGTTATTTATTGCAGTCCGAATTTGGTCTATTAGAAATAGTTAACAGTAACGTGATCCCTAGAAATCAGGTCAGAAAGTGACTTCGTTGTCAGTTCTACTGGAAACAAGAAGGTAAAGCAATTGCTTATAATAAGAACTGTGGAACTTACAAATGAAATGTTATTTCTAATCAAGGTGTGAATTTTTAAAGAAATTTCCATAATGAACATTCAGCACTGATGTATGTTTGAGTGGTCCAGTCTGCTACTATCATTCCCCATCAATTACTTGTTGAAAACTGCAAACTGCTTATCCTGTTGGCCATTTATCATAGTGGACTACAAAGACCAATTAGGTAAAACAAAGATAGTGGAAATATATTGAAGCTTGGTTTGACATCTAAATAGGCCACCTCTAATCAATCATTCAATGAACAATAAAAATGAATCATTGATTTTAAATTAACCACTCGCATAAAGAATTAAAGTCATAGTCTCTTCAATCTGAAAGACTTGCAAGTCATTAAGACGATACAGTCTAGAAAATTAATTAAGCCTTTATCATTGAGAATGATCTGAAAGGAGGTTGCATTGCTCGCAAATGTCATTCCATTTTGTGTTTAATATCTAGAGGTCAATGAATTAATTGTACAAACAAAGAATAACAATGGTGTAGAACTACATTTTTAATGAATGTGTTTTTCTCCCGCATTTTCCTCATGGGTGTCACTTGACTTGACATAATTCACCTTGCAAGAGGAGGAATGGATACTTTGGATGGCTCACTGTTTCATTAATGTGTTCAGTATAATGGAATTTCCTTGGAGTACAGCTGGCTAGATATATTTTTACTTCTCTGTATGATGTACATGGTAACACTTTTGAATATATGGTAAAATAACACAGAAGCTACATTTATGAAACAGAGCAACAGACACAAAATGCTGGAGGAACTCAGCAGGTCAGGTAGCATTTATGAAAATAGTTATGTTTTGTAACTTCAAAACATAACTAAACTAATTCAAAGGAAGACATGGGAATCCAGGAATGTGGATCTTTGATTTTACTTTAAGCAAGGCGCACATATCACGTGGTAGCATGATGACGTATGTAATTAACATATTTTTACATATAACCTGTGTTATGCCCTCGGCCCCCTCCTTTGTGAGAATCGCAAGAGCCCTAGTCGAGGGGGGGTCAACTGACCCAAGAGAGAAAGAGACGTGCTGAATAGACACAGGAAAATGGGAGAGAAAGAGAGAGACGTGCGGAAGACCACGTTCTCCCAAGAAGCAGAATAAAGGCGACATTGACTATTGTCTCATGGAGACTACGTGAAAAGCCCTCGGGCAAAGTGGGCTGGTTGAGAGAGAGATCGCATTACCTGCAACCTGATTGACACCTGCGATCCCGTGAAGAAGTATAAAGGAGGGTCTGAGGGGGGGAAACCCTCAGACGCACCAAGGAGACACCAAGGAAGCACGATACCGATTCCCGTGGGAGCAGGAAGCCATTTTGAAGGAAGCCACGTGCGTTAGATTCCAAATGTTGAATCTGTGGCTAGAACCAACGAAAGACTGCTTTTAACTAACAACGGGGAAGCCTGCCTCCCTGATTCCAAGGATTTGCTCTGCAAAGACAACGGGCAAGTGTTTATCCTTTCTAAATCATCTCTCTCTCTCTACAACGTGAAAACCCCAGCGGTTCCCAAAAGGGAAAAGCCTGCGAACTTCTGAGTGACTCTTTATATTTCAATTGGACTCAGTATTACCCCTAGACAACTATAGAGCTTATTTCTGATTGACTATTATTACACCGGTGTTTTAGATTGAGTTGTGACGATGTACATGATCTGAATATTTTGTATTAACCATACGCTTGTGCCCTTTTTTTGAATAAAACGTTTGAAAATAGTAGCATCCGACTCAGCTGATCCCGCTATCTTTGCTGGTAAGTTACCTGGTTACGGGGTTACGTAACACCTGTAATTAATTATTTAAATTAATATGAATATTTAATCGAACTATACATATACACACATACACAAGATCACTCAAATATTATTGAAATATTAAATACACAACAGAAATGAGTAAACCAAGCACGTTTCAGGCTGAGACACTTCATTAGGGATTAGGACTGGAAAAGAAAGGGGAAGATGCCAGAATAAATAGGCTGGGGGAGGAAAGGAAGACTAGCGAGAAGGTGAAACAGTCAGTATTGAAAAGTCATTAATTATCTGTAGTTTTTCACTGCTTTTCTACCTTTGCCTTAATATCTTCAAGTTATTTTTCCTTCTGTTCTTTCAGTCCTTGCCCATCACACCACATATACCCATAGAGCAATGTAACATGCTGTAACTTATGTGGCCAATAAATCTCCCACACCCTACCTAAGCATTCTCTATCAAGGGACAGAGGAATCAATTTCAACATTGCCAGCTCAGTTGGTGGGCCATCTCAATAAATCAATTTGACATAATTAATGTCAAATTCTGTTTAGCAATTACTCTCCTAAGTACTTCATAAATGTTGACATTAGATTTGTTGTTTTATTTCACAATCCTGTCATATTTGAAATTGGAAAATGAGTGCAATATTTGGAAGGTGAAAAATAGATCTGGTTGTTTGTCAACACTTCTTGATTTCTCAACACATTATGTAACAAAATTACAAAGTATTTGCTTGCGTTTGTTGGTTGCCATTATGAATAATCATATTAATTAGACTGAAATTAGAACAGAGCTTGTTGAAGACTCTCAGCAAGTCAGGCAGTATCTGTGGAGAGTGTAGATGATATGGGTTGGGAGGAGGGAGGAGTGTGTGTGTGTGTGTGTGTGTGTGTGTGTGTGTGTGTGTGTGTGTGTGTGTGTGTGTGTGTGTGTGTGTGTGTGTGTGTGTGTGTGTGTGTGTGTGTGTGTGTGTGTGTGTGTGTGTGTGTGTGTGAGAGAGAGAGAGAGAGAGAGAGAGAGAGAGAGAGGGGGGAGCAGGGGAGAAAGAGAGTCTGAGAGAGAGAGAGAGAGAAAAGGAGAAAGAGAAGGAGGGAAAGAGGAAGGGAGGGAAGGAAGGGGAGGGAAAGGGGGAGGGAGAGGGGGAGGGAAAGGGGGAGGGAGAGGGAGGAGCAGAGAGACAGGATTGATTGAGAGCCAGAGAGGAGAGGATTCATTGAGAGAGAGACGGGGAGAAAGAGAACAAGAGAGTCACAGAATCAGAGAAAAGTACAGAACAGAAACAGACCCTTCAGCCTATCGGAGGGGGGGGGGGGAGGGAGAGAAAGAGAAAGAGAGAGAGAGTGAGAGAGAGGGAGAGAGAGAGAGGAGAGAGAGGGAGAGAGAGAGAGAGAAAGAAAGAAAGAAAGAAAGAAAGAAAGAAAGAAAGAAAGAAAGAAAGAAAAAGGAAGGACTGTGTTTTTGCTTCTCTTACTCAGATTGAACAGATTTAAAATTAAGCAGATAATATATGGATGTCTGTTGAGGAAGATCTGTGGTGAGAAGAGCACCAGCCTCTGGACATTCAACTAGGATCAGCTGCAGATGTGCCCACTACTAGACTGGAGGTGAATGGGGCAGCTTGAACAAGATCTCGAAGACCTGAGTCAGCCAAACGAATACAGCAGAAAGCTGCAGTTCCTGGGCAGACTGCCACTGACTGATTTATGCAGCCTCCCATAACGTGGTCTGCTACCTCCTGGGGCAGGTGGCCAAACTTCAACAGAGGTTGTCAAACTCATCACCATCCTTTAGTTTTTTTCTGGCCTCAGGCTCTTTCCTGGCATTTTCCAATCTATAGTGTGTAGCTACATCACTAACGGACTGACTGCAAACCCAATACATCACAATTTCTGAGATTACTTTTGGAATTCCAGCATGGGATTATATTGTTTCCATTTGAGACTTTAAAGCCAGTACTCTTGCAACTGTCATGGTACTAGAAACTGAGCCAGGAGATTTGGTCGACTTAAAAGATTGCAGTTGTGTGACATCAAGTCTGTGCTGGTTCCTTGGCAAGAATTAAATACTTTAATCAATGACCAGTCATTCATTACTTCACTCATTCCAGGAAATTAATAGGATGGTTGCTTACAAACACCATCAAAAGACCGATGGCATTCCCCCAGCAACTTGACCCTGACTGAAGAGCTTGGATATAATTAGAGCCATGGGGTAACTAAGACCATCATTGATCACGCTATCCCACAACTGCAGCAAATGATTGAGTAGATTAAGACCTCTGTATAATGTGCCCAGCCACAAGGTTTTGCATTCGTGCTGCCTTCAGCATTCTGTGCCACTTAGTAACTCACCAACAATTCAAAAACAGATTCAAAGTATGCATGCAGTGTGCAACCCTGAGATTTGGCTCGCTAGAAACCAAGAACTCTTTCTGGTACTGTCAGAACTGTCTCATGAGGAAGATTTTGGAGGTGATGGTCTATGAAAGTGGGATGCAGCGAAGCCAATGAATAAAGTTGAGGATAAGGTCAGAAATTCACCAACAAGGCAGCATTTCTAGTGACCTGCTCGTTCTTTACAAATGACATTTGCATAAAAAGATCTTTCATTAACAATTGCTGGTACAGCCCAATGACAACATCATCCAACTTTGACATGAATGACAAATGACAGCAGACTTGAGCACAGAAAAACATTGCTTTACCATGATAGAGGTAACGAGTTTAATGCCAAACACAATAGTTTTTTAAATTTTATTTGTCATCTGAATACCAGTCAAAGATTAAATGGAAACAGTATATACCGGTATTCAGCAGGACAAAGCAGTACATGAGCAAGTGCAGTCAATGTTCCGGTTCAATGATCTTTCATTGGAGCTTGAAAATGTTGGATTTTTGTCAAATTTTCACTGAAATTTTCAGGGCTTTTATGCCCTGGGTAAGTATTCCCAAGACAATAAACTTGTGCTTGATTTTAAGGAACTACAGATGCCAGGATAAGGAGGACAAAGAAAAAAGTGTAAGGCCTGTTATAGGGTGGAGGGCAGGAGAGTTTTAAAGACAAGATGGATACTGGTGCAAAGCAAAAGGGTGAGTAAAGAAACAAAGGAGGGCATCTGGAGGAGATGCACGTGGGACTAGTGAAAATATTGAACAGATTTTTAATTCAGTGAAGAAATGGTGCTTTTGCTTCTGGACTTGAAGAAAAATGTCCTTAAAGATTTGTGCTCTCAGGTGTGGATTCTGGCTTTCATAATGTCAGATGCCATCACAGACCTCTGTATCTGTCAGGGGTAATGCCATCAAGCCTGCTGAATGGCTGATCAAGCGGAAGATTTCTTATAAACAGCAACTTTAAGGGCATATATAGGATTAAGGAAGAGGTTGAAATGTTACATGAGTGAATCTGCAGATGCTGGAAATAAATAAAAACACAAAATGCTGGCAGAATTCAGCAGGCCAGAGGGTGATGAAGGGTTTCGGCCTGAAATGTCATCACTATCTCCTCCCATAGATGCTGTCTGGCCTGTTGAGTTCTGCCAGCATTTTGTGTTTTTATTAGTTTGAAATGTTACAACATTTTAAAATAAATCTATTAAAAATCTGAAATTTTGAAATAATAGTCTGAAAGAATCTAAAGCTCTGCTGCTTTTTAATTTGATGGACCTCATTTCATCCTGTTTGTGTTTGTGTGGAGTTTATACATTCTCCCTGAGACTATGAAGATTCCTTCAGGTTCCCTGACTCCTTCCCAAATCCAAAAAGTATTCAGGTGGATTACTTGACTACTATATGTTGCCAGTAGTGGGGGTAAGTGGCAAAAGGGGAAGGCACGTGTGAGAAAATAACTTGCATATCCTAAGTCAACAAGATGTAATGTCTTTGATGCTTTTCTACAGCAAGTATAGTTTGTAAATAGTTGAGGTTCACAATGATTATGATAGACAATGCTCCACAATGGCCAGGACCAGGGAAACTACCATTTATAACATCTGAGTTTCCACATTTAACTGTATATAATCAGGAAACACATTTAAGAAATAGAGGGAGGAGTGGTTCTACTTACTCCACTTTTTAGCCAAGTTTCCATCGAACTCAATATATAAGTTTGCTGATTACACCACAATTGTAGGCTGCATCTTGGGTAATGATGAGTCTGAGTACAGAGAGGAAATTAAGAACCTGGTGGCATGGTGCAAAGACAATAACCTATCCCTCAAAGTCAGCAAGACAAAGGAATTGGTTGTTGACTTCAGAAGGAGTAGCGGACCGCACAACCCCATCTACATCGGTGGTGCGCAAGTGGAACAGGTCAAAAGCTTTAAGTTCCTCAGGGTGAATATCACAAATGACCTGACTTGGTCTAACCAAGCAGAGTCCACTGCCAAGAGTCCACCAGAGCCTTTACTTCCTGAGAAAGCTGAAGAAATTTGGCCTGTCCCCTAAAACCCTCACTAATTTTTATAGGTGCACTGTAGAAAACATTCTTCTAGGGTGCATCACAACCTGGTATGGAAGTTGTCCTGTCCAACACAGAAGAAGCTGCAGAAGATCGTGAACATATCCCAGCACATCACACAAACCAATCTTCCATCCTTGGACTCACTTTACACCGCACGCTGTCGGAGCAGTGCTGCCAGGATAATCAAGGACATGACCCACCCAGCCAACACACTTTTTGTCCCTCTTCCCTCTGGGAGAAGGTTCAGGAGCTTGAAGATTTGTACAGCCAGATTTGGGAACAGCTTCTTTCCAACTGTGATAAGACTGCTGAACGGATCCTGACCCGGATCTGGGCCGTACCTTCCAAATATCTGGACCTGACTTGTACTACCTTACTTTCCCTTTTCTATTTTCTAATTATGATTTATAATTTAAATTTTTATTATATTTACTTTGATTTGTAGTTCAGGGAGCGTGAAGCGCAGAATCAAATATCACTGTGGTGATTGTACGCTCTAGTATCAATTGTTTGGTGACAATAAAGTTAAGTAAAAGTAAGATCATGGCCAATATTTTACTTTTGCATGCACTTGCACCAGTCCAATAACCTATAGCCATCTTAATCTCCAAAAGTCTAGGAATCTCTTTTTTTAATGCTCAGCATATGAGTATTCATGGATCTCTCTGGTAGGGAATTTCAAGGTTTTTTTCTAGATGAAGAAATTTCTTCTCATTTTAAGCTGTCAAATCCTATAAGAATTTTGTCTGTTTTAGAAAAAAAATTCTCACTTTTCTAAACTCAGATATCATAGGTGAATCTCATTAATCTTTCTTCATTGAATAATTCTTCCGTCTCAGGAATTAATTTGGTGAAAGACCATTGCATGCCCATTATTAAAGACATATCCTTCCTTAGGTAATGACTGAGCCTACGTGCATTGCTCCAATCGTGGTCTTATCAGGGCCTATGTAATTGCAGTAAGACAAGCCTTCTCCTGTCTTTGAATCCTCTTGAAAAAAAGACTGACATACTATTTGGCGGCTTAATTGCTTATCCATCAAGGTCTCTCTGAACACCACTTTACAATCTCACCAATTAAGATACACCACGTTAACATTTTTCAATTTAAAGTAGAGTATCTTTCTCACATTTTTCCACACTGTGTTCTATTTGCCATGTCCTTGGCCATTCGTTGAGCCTATCTGCATTCCACTGACGAGGTGCTGCGGTCTTCTCAGAACTAACACTTGCCATCCAACTTTGTAACTCCGCAAATATGGATGCATATTGGATGCAGTGCCCTCATCTGAATGTTGGAAAGCCAATTTCAACCAAAGCAGCACCAGGAGAACGTGGAATGACACTGCAGCTTTGTGAGCTGATATCCTTTTCACTGGTAATGGCTTTGATCATTTTCTATCAGCAGCAGATCCTTGAAGCAATAATTAGGGACCCAGAGAAACCAATAAGACTACTATTGCTCAGGTCCACTGAAAGTGGAGCCTTAGGCAACTGCAGCAGTTCCAGAAAATTCTTTCATCAAGCTGAAGGATGATATAAATATTTAACAGATTAAAGATTAGCTTTAAACTCACTCCCTTCATCCAAAAGATGGGAAGCCAGTTCCAACCAGTGCAGCACCTGAAGAGACCAGAATGGCAATGTCATGGGGAGGGGGGAGGTTTTCAGTTTTAAGTGTGGTCACACCCCAACTCCCCACCATTACACTCATAGATGGAGCCCTGTGATGTGAGTGGCCCAGCTCCATTGGCTTCATTATTCAGGAAGAGATGTGTGCAAGGTGCAACACTAAACATCGACAATGAGCATGTTGAGGATCAGAGCCTGGGAAACGGATTCGATTTTCAAGTGTGGATAGCATGTGTTTATATTTTGGTACATGTATCTCCACCTGCAGTGAAGGCCTTCTGACCGTCGTGCTTCAGCTTTGCAAACGTGGCATTCTTTGCTACTTTTGCACATTGACTGTTTGGAAGTCTTTGTGTGTAGTTTTCACCGATTCTATTGTATTTCTTTTTTTTAACCATGAATGCCTGCAAGAAAATGTATCTCAGTGTAGTATATACGTACTTAGATAATAAATTTACTTTCTACTTTGATTCTTTCATCATACACAATTTAGAGGAGGTGTATGCAGGTGTCATTAGCTTAATTAGTTTGGCCGAAGGACGTGTTCATGTGCTGTAATGGTCTATGTTCTATGTAGAATGTAATTAACAGTGATAACTGAGGCAAGCAATGTACATACAGCCACTTACTGATATTCCAGTCGGCACACAGTAATTAATGCTTTCTAGCTAATTTACTGCAGGTTCTTCTCTTTGCTTTAGTGGGAATTGAAAGGAGGTATGCTGCTAATTATTGGTCATTTTCTGCCTAAAAGGCAGTGCTGTGCATCACTGATGCTGATGATTTCGGATGTGTGATGATAAAAACCATACTCAGAATGGCCTGTTCCAACTTTCCTTTTGCCAGGTCTTCTGCCAGAAATAGTTCCAGCTGAATGGAAACATGCACGAAGTGTATTTAATGTGCTAGTGTATTTGAATGTAACAAAAATAAGTGCTTTTTTTACATTTGGTACAATTCAAAATGAGAAATGGCACTTTCTCATATTAAAGCATTTGCAGTAAATCACTCCATTACAATATGAGATAGAGCTGATATATAATTTTGGCTTTGGCTGTTTGTATAGTACACATTGAACTCTTTCATACTAATTGAATCAAAGAATCTTTAAATTTAACTTGAAATGGTTCCTTCAGCTCTCTTCAGAGACTAGCCACATTAGTTTAATAGAAAGCTCTTACAGAATTATAATTAGACCATAAGACAAAGGAGCAGAAGTCGGCCGTTCAGCCCACCAAGTCTGCTCCACCATTTTATCATGAGCTGATCCATTCTCCCATTTCGTTCCACTCACCCACCTTCTCACCATAACCTTTGATACCCTGGCTACGCAGATACCTATCAATCTCTGCCTTAAATACACCCAATAACTTGGCCTCCACTGCTGCCCGAGGCAACAAATTCCACAGATTCACCACCCTCTAGCTAAAAAAAATTCTGTTCTGAATGGACTGTACTCCTTGGAGTTTAGAAGAATGAGGGGGGACCTCATAGAAACATTTTGAATATTGAAAGGCATGGACAGAGTGGATGTGGCAAAGTTGTTTCCCATGGTGGGGGAGTCTAATACAAAAGGGCATGACTTAAGGATTGAAGGGCACCCAAGAGCGGACAAACGTTCTTCATATGTTAACCCTCTCATTCCCAGAATCATTCTAGTGAATCTTCTCTGATCCCGCTCCAATGTCAGCACATCATTTCTTAAATGAGTCCAAAACTGCACACAGTCCTCCAAGTGAGGTCTTACCAGTGCCTTATAGAGCCTCAACATCACACCCCTGCTCCTATACTCTATTCCTCTAGAAATGAATGCCAACATTGCATTTGCCTCAGTAATATAGATTTCAATTCTTATAATGTGTTGCTTTGACATGCATGTAGACCAGATTTTTGCTTATGTGTCATAGTAACTCATCAGAAGGACCAATGTGTCTATACTAGTTTGCTTATGTCAACAAATAGACTGAGAACTCAACCAAATGCATTTAGATTATTTCTGTGTATTCCCTGTGTACACAGAAGGAAATTATTCATAAACACAACAGATTCTGCAGATGCTGGAAATCCAAAGCAACATAGTCAAAACATACTGGAGGAACTCAGCAGGTCAGGCAGCATCTATGGAAGTGAACAAAGAGTTGTTGTTTCGGGCTGAGACCCTTCATCAGGACTGTACAGTAAGGGAGAAGATGCCAGAATAAAAAGGTGGGGTTGAGGGGAGGAAGGCTAGCTAGAAGGTGATAGGTGAAGCCAAGTGGGTGGGAAAGGGGAGGGAGGTGTCAGAAATGGACCAAGTAAATTTAAGGGCAGGGTGTAAATTGGAAACAAAGTTGATGAAATTGATGAGCTGAGCATGGGTGTGTGAAGCAGCATCAAAGCAACTGTCAATGTAGCAGAGAAGGAGTTGGGGAGCATTACCAGAGAAGGCTTGGAACATGGACTGTTCTAACTAGCCAACGAAAAGACAAGCATAGCTGGGGCCCATGTGGGTGCCCTCAAAGTAGCAGACTAATTGTGAAATATGTACAGCCAATATTTGGGATAAATAGTGATGCATTTACCACAAGTAAAAGAGTTGTAATAAAGCTTCTCATTAATGACATGCACTTATATAAAAATGTTCCGGAAGATTTTATACAGTAACTATAAGTCATTATTTCAAGGACTGTATAAATATTACACAGACTCACAGAGCATATTTATTTAGCTTCAAAAATAAAACTTTCAGAAATATTTTATGTTATGCTCTCTCTCTTTAACTTGTGTTTATTTTTTAATCTGTGTTTGGTTTGGGGGTTAAATGGCATTTGACATGGTTCAATGCTATCGGTTCAAGTTGTGATGTTTTGAATCAACTAATACTCACGCTTTCATTTCTCCAGATTACATTTCATGCTGGCAGCGAGTGCAGTGCCTGATTCTTTATCGAAAGTAATAAAACAGATTTTTGCTGCCAGCATTTAACATTGGAGGTAACATTGTGCTAAAAAGGCAGACAAGAGCAATTGCAGGTAGCGATAGGTCTGCAGAGTTATGTATCATATCTTCATTTATTTTTTTCAGAATTCTTTAGAGATTTCCAGAGATTTAAAAGGCATTTCTTTCATCTTTTTTTTTCATACTCAGACATAGCCCTGAGTTTTATGTTCAAATGGCCAGGAAGACACACATAAAGTGGAAATCAGTCTCTTTTATTTTGCCTCCTTTGCTCTGAGCCCCAACATAGATAGAAATAGATAATGATGACCAATTCATTGGCTATCCAGAAGAAGCATATCTGGACATTTTGTGAGCTACCTGCAAAACGTCACCGTGTATCGTCAGCACCATCTTGAAAGGAACGCCAACACAAGAAAGCAGCATCCATCATGAAGGACTGCTCTATCCAGTCTATGATCTCTTCTCAATGCTGCCATCAGGAAGGAGGTACACGAGCCTCAGGACCCTCACCACCAGGTTCAGGAACAGTTATTACTCCTCAACCCTCAGGCTCGTGAACCAGAGGTGATAACTTCACTCACCCCAGCATTCAATTGATTCCACAACCTATGGACTCACATTCAAGGATTCTTACAACTCATGTTCACAACAGTTATTATTTATTATTATTTTTTTTTTCCCTTAGCTCAAGCTAGTAAAACCTGAGGTATGACATAATCTTGAACACTCATTTCTCAATTGCCAGTAATTTTCAGACTATTTGAGTGGTGTTTAATATTGTGGCTTTCTGAAGATTTACATAGAGATTGTCGTGTAGCCCCATTTGCTTAATCCTATTGTGTAGTGACTTTGGGTTGATATCAGTTGCAGATGTTATCATCGGGACAATGTATACCCTGTTCATGTTCCAAAGTCTTTCAATTTCCTCTTTTAATTCAGCATCTTTCTGGTGTGTTTCACTTTTTGATTTCTGTATGTTACATGCGTTTGCAGTGGCTAAATAAGTTATAAAATAAGTTGTTCTTGTTTGTTTATCCTGTACTATTATATCTGGATGGTTATGGATTGTCCTTTCTGTAATAACAGATCAGTCATAATATAATTTATAGGACTCTTGCTCTGAAACTGGATCAGGCTTGTATTATAGTAAAGAATGATTTCTTTCATGAGTTTATATTTTAAAGCAAGATTTTGGTGAATGATGTTTGCCACTTGACTGTGCCTGTGTAAGTACAGGTAGCCCCCATTTTTCAAACATTCGCTTTACGACAGCTCGCTGTTACGAAAGACCTACAATGGTACCTGTTTTCGTAGACCAAAGAGGATTTTCGCTTTTACGAAAAAAGACTGCCGCTTTATAAGTGTGTTTACCCTGAGAAAGACTACTGTGACCGTGAAGCCTTGTGCGGGCAGTTGTGTGCGCATGCCTGTACGTGCATATGCATAAACGTATGTATGCGCGAACGTGCATAGGCGTGTACGTGCGATTTTTTTTGTCCAAATCGATTTTGGCTTGCTGTCTTCCTGATCTGAAAAGTGAAACTACACTATACATACAATATTTCTACTTTATATAGGCTGTATATTTATCATATCATTCCTGTTTTTACTATATTTTAATGTTATTTTAGGTGTTATTTGGTTTGATTTGGTAGGTTATTTTTTGGGTCTGGGAACATTCAAAAATTTTTCCCATATAAATTAATGGTAATTGCTTCTTCACTTTATGACATTTTGGCTTACAAACGGTTTCATAGGAACGCTCTACCTTCTGATAGCGGGGGAAACCTGTAATTAGACTGAGTTAAACTGCTGCAGGATCCTGTAATGCATGGGCTGTTTCTGGTTTCTCTTGGCATTTTCTGCATTTATCATCTTGAATTTTATGATCTTTTATTACGCATTTTGATCATTTTTGTGTTCACCTCCTGATCCTGTGTTGCCACAAGGAACGCTTCAGTTTCTGGGAAGAGGTCTCCAACTCTTGTTTGACATTTGTTTGTCGACATCTAGTCTGCTCAGATCCTGGGGACGTCTTCCATGGAGAGTCACATGCTCTTCTTCTATTGGTTAACTTTTTCTTCATTTTTCTGGGTTGTGCTCTCTTTTAATTTAATTGGTGTGTATTTCTGATCAGAATTGCATATGCTCGTGTGGAGTGCTGAATCCTGTTTTCGATGATAAAAATATATTCTTGGAAGTTTTATCTGACTGTTGTGTAAATTTATTATTATTATATTGCTTTTTTCTTTTTTGTATTGGCACAATCTGTTGTCTTTTGCATATTGATTGTTTGCCATCAAGTTTTTCATTGATTCTATTGTTTTTCTAGGCATTTACTGTGAATGCCCACAAGAAAATAAAACTCAGGATAGTATATGGTGACATTTACGTTAAATTTATTTTGAACTTTTGTTTGAACAGACAAAAAACTCAAAACAGCCGTGGAGAATAGAACTTTGTGTGAGGAAAGCTTGTTATTCTCTTTGAAAGTGGGAAAGTAAACAATATATTAATAATTGAAATTTAAGTGCGAAAGTTCAAAAATCACTGAAAGACAACAACCCTGTTCAAAACCATTATCAAAACAATTAAGGAAATGCTGGCCTTCTGCTAAACTTAGAGGAGGTGGCAGTTTAATTGTAAAGAATTTTGGCCATTTAGGAAAACACAATTTTAGGCATATAATCTTAGTCTAGGGAATGAAATGTGGTCCTTGGAAAATGCACATCAAAGATTCATTAAAATGACAAAAAAGTTTAGATCTGAAGACAAGTTGCATAAACATTTGAGTTTCAAATGAAAGAATGTCTTATGGTCTTATGGATCTAGTTGGTCACACTTATTCTGCTTTATCCTGTGTGGTAATCCAAGTAAGAACAGGTAGAAAATAAAACACAATCTACCGGAGGAACTCAGAAGGTTGAACAGCACTGTGGGGGGGGGAAGGAATTATTGACATTCTTGGTCAAATCCCTGAATCAGGACAGGGATAATCTGATATAAACTGAAAATTGGAAATAAGGAAGTTAGGAGTGACAATAGGAGATACATTTTCACACAAAGGAAAGAGAAAATATGCAACACTAAAGGTCTTCATATCTTCTGCAGACCTGGCCAGAAAGCAATCAATTCCATCATCCAATCACTGACACATAACATAAAAAGAAATGGTGCCAAAACCAACCCCTGCAGAACATCACTAGTCACTAGCAACCAATCAGAAAAGGCTCCCTTTATTGCCACTCTTTGCCTCCTGCCAATCAGCCAATGTTCTATCCATGGTGATATCTTTCCTATAATACCATGAGTCAACAGATTTATCAAGCCAGGTTTTCAGTTGAGGAAACCATGCTAACTTTGGCCCATTTTATCACGTGCCTCCAAAACTTCATCTTTAACAATCTTCCCAGTCACTGAGGTCAGGATAACTGGCCTATACTTTTCTTTCTTCTGTCTTGCTCTCTTCTTGAACAGTGGAGTGACATTTGCAATTTTCCAGTCCTATGGAACCATGCCTGAATCTAGTGTTTTTTGAAAGATCATTACTAGTGTCTTCACAATCATTTTAGCTACCTTTCTCAGAAACCTGGCGTGTACACCATTTGGTTCAGGTGACTTACCTATCTTCAGACCTCTCAGCTTCCTAAGAACTTTCTCCCTAGTAATAGCAACTGCACTCACTTCTGCCCCCTGACACTTTCAAACATCTGGCATACTGCTGCTGTCTTCTACGTTGAAGCCTGATACTTATTCAGTTCAACCACCATATCCTTGACCTATTACTACTTCTCCAGCATCATTTTCTAGCACTCCGATATCTGCTCTCATTTCTTTGTTACTCTTTATATATCTAAAAAAATCTTTTGATATCCTGTTTGATATTATTGGTTAGCTTACCTTTGTATTCCATCTTTTCCTATTTAGTGACTGTTTTAATTGCATTCTGTTCGTTTTTAAAAGTTTCCCAATCCTCTAACTTCCCACAAATGTTTGGTCTATTATATGCCGTCTCTTTGGCTTTTATGTCACTTTTAACTTCCCTTGTCAGCCACAGTTGCATCATCCTGCCTTTAGAATACTTCTTCCTCTTTGGAATGTATCTATCTACATCTTGAATTGCTCCCAGAAACTCCACCCATTGCTGCTCTGTTGTCTTCCCTGCTAGTGTCCTCTTCCAATCAACATTGGCCAGCTCCTCTCTCATGCTTCATAATTCCCTTTACTCCACTGTAATGCTAATACATCTGATTTAACTTCTCTCTCTCAATTTGTAAGGTGAATTCTATCATATTATGATCATTGCCTCCTTAGGATTCCTCTACCTTAAGACCTCTAATCTTATCTGGTTCATTACACAACACCTAATCCAGAGTAGTTGATTCTCTAGTATACTCGACCACAAGCTCTCTATAAAGCCATCGTGTAGGCATTCTACAAATTCTCTCTTGTGGGATCGAAAATCAACACCAATCTGATTTTCTTAATCTACCTGCATATTGAAATACCCCATGACTTTCATAACATTTCTAATTTGACATGTATTTTCTACCTCCCATTGAAATTTATAACCCACATACTGTATATAACTCACATCAGGGTACCCTTGCAGTTCCTTAACTCTAATCACAATGATTCTACATCTTCCGATCTTATTGCCACCTCTTTCTATTTTTTACCAACAGAGCCAACCGTCCCCCTCTGGCTACCTGCCTGTCCTTTGGATAACCTTGAGCAAGCAGTGACTCCATACAAAACGTGATACTAAACTTTTGGCTGAGGCCTTTTGCAGAATACTTCAATCACAACACTCAAAAATGATTTAATCATGCAATTCAGAAATGTTGTTCTTAAAAACAAATAATTCAAAACACTTAGATATCTTAAAACAATTAAGGGCATTGATATTAACAGTATTAAAGCAAAATTAATTTAATTGCCTGAACCTTGCCTCTCTTCTTTACAGCTATATTGAGATGAATGTAGATGCTAAAACTCTATCAGATGTAAAGTAATGCATTTTAAGCAGACAAGCTTCTCAACAACAAAGCTCGGGATTTTCAGGAAATTGGCACATCTTTGTTGTAATCCACGATAAATCTGTGCCATCTTTGTTGAGCAAAGCAGTTGAGGATTTTGGAATAGATGGAGAGTAAAAGACTCTAAGGATTGGAGCAGCTACAATCTGGCTGGAAGGCTGAAAAGTCTAATCTCTTCCCAAGCTCCAAGTGATAGGTTGACAGGTTTACTAATAATGAAAACAAAGAGTGAGATCAGTAGACTGGTACAATGCATTTTTTTGTACTTTTTTAAGTTTTAATTTTAATCTATGTGTCTACTGGGGGCAGCAGTGGAGTGAAACCTGACATAATCCTGAAGCGTTTATTGTATGTCTAAGACTTGTCTCATACAATTTCTGAGGCCAAATGTTTTATTTATCACCAGGAATATGAATGCTGCAATACAGCTATCCGGAGATGTTAACCCATGTTTGCTTGAAAATTAAATTGCTGTCTGCAGGGGAGAATATTCTTCATTCTTCAGCTATGCTAAGGCAAGGTTATGAAGGTGTCAGACATATGTCTAGAAAATTAGATATACTTGGAAGCTCAAGGCAAGGAAATACCATAATAATCAAGTTCTAAACATTAGGTTCTAAAAATTGATGACCAACCTGTTAGACTCCATAGTAGAAAGCAATTCATAGCCAATAAATACTTGTTATTAAAAATACACCTGATGGCTGTGTTAGAAGCCCTTACCTATTATGAAAATAAAAGAGTTGACCTAAACTTACACAGTAACCACTTGTTCTGCATTTGTAGAGCCAACTCTGGAAAACAATACTTTATGGATTCTGGATATTTGGAAGACAGGACCATTGACAGAGGGCAGGAGAAATAATAGGAGCCAGGGATAGAAGGTTAAGCCTTCAGTCAGTGGGCCAAATTAAGGGTGATTCCAAGACACTGCAGATTTAGATAAGGGAAAAATGATGCAAAGTGTTTATTGTACTTTCTAGACATGGTTTGAGTTGAAGCAGTGGGACTTGGAGCAGTTTTATAATCTGGCTTGAGCTATTGGGTGTTCTACTGCTGGTCTCTTAAATTTAAACAATTTCCTTCAAAATATAATTGGCAGGTCAGCTTTTTTTGAACTACACTCCTAAACTGTGGAATATAATATCTACAACTATGAGGAATGCAGACTCAGTTGACACATTTAAACACCAGCACAGAACCATTTTATTTATCTTTGCTTTTAACTAACATATTTTAATATTTTATTTCATATTTATGTTTATCTTTTTTATTTTATTTTCATGTTGTAAAGCACTTTGAACTACATCATCCTTATGAAAAGTGCTCTATAAATAAGTTATTAAGTTATTATTATTATTACTGAAGTGCAGTCCTCTGGGGTGAAGAGGCTTTGTAGGCATAATTGGGGAGAGGCAATATGATCTAATGTAATGGGCTGGCAGTAAAGGGCAACTGAAAACTTTATGGAAACTACCTGAAGGAGGATATATACATTGGAATCAATGATCATGGACAAAGTCAGAGAAGTCCCTTTAAATAGTGCAGAAAGGAGCTTGTACCACCTTCTCAAAATTACATCAAAATTCAAAGTTCTAAGTAAATTTATTATCAAAGTACATATATGTCACCATATACAACCCTGAGATTCATTTTCTGTGGGCATAGTCAATAAATCCATAATAGAATAATAACCATAATAGAATCAATGAAAAACTGTATCAACTTGGGCATTCAACCACTGTGCAAAAGGCAATAAACAGTAAATACAAAAAGAAAGAAATAATAGCAATAAATAAATAAGCAATAAATATTGAGAACTTGAGATGAAGAGTCCTTGAAAGTGAGTCCATGGTTTGTGGGAACATTTCAATGATGGGGGGAAGTGAATTTGAGTGGTTATCCCCCTTTGGTTCAAGAGCCTGATGGTTGAGGGGTAATAGCTGCTCCTGAAACTGGTGATGTGGGTCCTGAGGCTCCTGTACCTTCTTCCAGATGGCAGTGGTGAGAAGAGAATGTGTCCTAGTTGGGGGTCCCTGATGATGGATGTTGCTTTACTGCAACAATGATTCATGCTGATGTGCTCGATTGTAGTGAGGGCTTTACCCATGATGGACTGTGCCCATATGAATGATCTGTGCCATTAATAGTAAGCTTGTGAAAAATGTTTGAAACATGCTTCATAAGTGTTTTAATATCATTTGCCAAGTGATGTGAATGAATGCTTTACATGTATGGAAAGAATAGCTTAAATTTTACATCCTATCTGACCTGTAAGGAACCTGTATATCCTCCCCATGGAATGCACGGGGATTCTTCAGATGCTCCAGTTTCTTCCCACAATCCAAAGATGTACCGGTTAGGAGGGTAATTAGTCATTGTAAATCATTCCATGATTAAGCTAGAGTTAAATCAGGCGTTGCTGGACATCACAGCTCGAAGGATCGGCAGGGTCTGTTCTGCATTGTATCTCAATAAATAAATAATTAAATTCCACTGTTTACAGTGTTGTGTATTTAATATTACAGTAAATTTTGAGTAAATTTGTAAATATATTGTTTGATTGAGTATTCTTCATTGTTTACATAATTCATTATGGGTTATATGTAAAAGTATATGAATGGCATACCTTATGAAGCCACCATGTTACATGCACATGTCTTGCTAAAGTAAAGATCTAACTAACGTACATGAATTCTGGACTCCATGGTTTTTCTTTCAATTAGATTTATGTTTTGGAATTAAGCATAACAATGGTGACAGGTTCAGTTGTAATTGAACCTGAGATGACTGCCTACCTGTTAAAGCGCAGCGAGACGTTCAAGTTTAAAAAAGAGCAGCACATGCTTCTTCAGGAAGAGACAGATTCGTGTCAGGAAACAGACAATTTCATGTGTTTATATACAGTACTGGGTGATATTAATCATAAACAAAAAAAGCAAAACATAAACAAGAAATGGCTGGTTACATCATACAGATAGATGTATTTGATTGCACAATGGATAACAGGCTCATGTATACCGAGCAAATTGAGCAGTATTTTGAAGTAAATGAAACAGGCAAAGAGAAGTGAGTGAAATGTGGAAAAGCATAAAATTGCTTAGAAGTTTCATTGTTCCAACCAAACCAGCCAAAATGAGCATTCCTGATATTGTGAAAGTAATGAATTGAAACCATTGTTGATTATGTTTCCTAAGTGGAATCAAAAGGAAGGAAATCCGTTTGCGCATTCATGGCTGAATTTTAAAAGTTGTTTGAGCATTGTCAACTCAGCGATGTGCTTAATGATACACTTAGAGATTGTCTAGTTTGTGGAATCTTAGAGACAAAAACATTCAAAAACGCTCCTAACTGAAGCACAACTCACATTTAAAAGAGCAGTTGAAATTGCTGTATCAGTGGAAACAGCAGATAGAGACACAGTTGAGTTGCATCAGGAACAAAAGTGAGCGGGAACAAAGTTGCAATGTTCAAACAGAAACTGGCTTGGCTGAACAAATTGTGATATCTTTGTGGCAGAAGCTCATCTACACCAGACCAATGTAGATGTAAAGGCAAAACTTGAAGAAAATGTAACAAGGTAGGATGCATACAAAGAGAGTGTTAGACAGACAAAAATAAATGGACTGCACAGGGAAGTGATAAAGGTAAAAAGTCAAGTTGCCGATTCAAAAAGAGCACTAATCTGCATGCTGTTGATGAAAAATCCAATAGTGATGAGAATTACACAGGACTGGGTAGCCTTGACATTTACAATCTGAACATTCGCAATAGACAAGCAACATGGCTCAGACCAGAAGTGAACAGCAAATTAATTAAAATGGAATTGGATACTGGCTTGGCTTTTTCATTCATTCCACAAAATGAGTTTGAATGGCATTTCAAAGATACTGAAATCCAACTAAGAACTTACACTGGAGGAAAGATAACTTGTGTGGAAATGACATTTCTAACCACATGCCACATCCCCTACAATAGAGTCAACTGAAAGCAAATTAAGAGAGATACTGGATGATGCCACAGCAGTGATCAGGATGCACTGAAAAACTCAAATATATCAAGGGAAAATATTGGTGAATAAAAATGCCACACCCAACTTTTGCAAAGCCATCCAGACCCTTATAAGATCATAAGATCAAAAGACATAGAAGCAGAATTAGGCCAATTGGCCCATCGAATCTGTTCTACCTTTTAATCATGGCTGATCTATTTTTCCTCTCAGCCCAATCTCCTGCCTTCTTCCCGTATCCCTTCATGCCCTGATCAATCAAGAATCTATCAAACTCAGCCTTAAATATACATAAAGGCTTGGCTTCCACAGCTGCCTGTGACAATGAATTCCACAGATTCACCACTTTGTGGCTGAAGAAATTCCTCTTCATCTCCATTCCAAAAGGATGTGCCTCTATTCTGAGGCTGTGTCCACTGCTCATAGACTCTCCCACCACGTCCACTCTATCAAGGCCTTTCACCATTCAATAGGTTTCAATGAGGTCACCCCTCATTCTTCTGTATTCCAATGAATACAGGCCCTGAGCTATCAAACACTCTTCATATAACAAATTGTTTAATCATGGAAAAATTTTCGTGAACCTCCATTGAACCCTCTCCAGATTCAGCACATCCTTTCTAAGATAAAGGGCCCAAAACTCTTCACAATACTCTAAGTGAGTCCTCACCAGTACAGCCTTGGTTTTATATTCTAGACCTATGGAAGTGAATGCTAACATCACATTGGCCTTCCTACCCACAGACTCAATCTGCAAATGAACCTTCAGGGAATCCTGCACAAATACTCACAAGTTCCTTTCTGCTTCAGTTTTTAAAAAAATGTTCTCTCCCTTTAGAAAATATTCAACCCTTTCATTTCTTCTACCAAACTGCATGAGTGCACACTTCCCAACACTGTATTCCATCTGCCATTTCTTTGCTCATTTTCTGAATCTAAGTCCTTCTGTAGCTTTTCTACTTCCTCAAAACTACCTGCCCCTCCACCTATCCCCAGATCATCTGCAGCGTCTCTACTTTCTGCAAAGGCTGAGAAAAGTCCATCTCCCACCCCTCATCCTCATCACATTCTACAGAGGATGTATTGAGAGCATCCTGAGCAGCTGCATCACTGCCTGGTTCGCGAATTGTACCGTCTCGGATCGCAAGACTCTGCAGTGGATAGTGAGGTCAGCTGGGAAGATCATCAGGGTCTCTCTTCCCGCCATTACAGACATTTACACTGCATGCTGCACCTGCAAAGCTAACAGCATAGTGAAGGCACCCCTCATACAAACTCTTCTCCCTCCTGCCATTTGGCAAAAGGTACCGAAGCATTCGGGCTTCTGTCTCTTTCCCTTCTTGAACAGTGGAGCGACATTTGCAATTCTCCATTCTTCCAGAAGCGAGTGATTTTTGAAAGATCAATACAAATGCTTCCACAATCTCTTCAAACACATCTTTCAGAATGCTGGGGTGAACATCTGGTCCAGATGACTTCTCTATCTTCAGACTTTTCAGTTTCCCAAGAAACTTCTCCCTAGTTATGGTAACTGCTATTGTCTTCCACTGTGAAGAATGATGCAAAATATTTAGTCAGTTTGTCCACCATTTTGTTGTCCCCTATTACTACCTCTCCAGTATCACTTTTCAGTGGCCTGATATCCACTGCTGCCTCTCTTTTACACTTTAAGTATCTGAAGAAACTTTGGTATCCCCTTTAATATTATTGGCTACCTTACCTTCCATAAGACCAAAAGACAAGAGCAGAATTAGACCATTCAGCCCATTGAGTCTGCTCCGTCATTCCATCATGGCTGATTCCGGATCCCATTCAACTCCATACACCTGTGTCTCACCATATCCTTTGATGCTCTAACTGATTAGAAAACAATCAACTTCTGCCTTAAATATACCCATGGACTTGGCCTCCACCAGTCTGTGGAAGAGCATTCCACAAATTCACCATTCTCTGGCTAAAAACAAATTCTCCTTATCTCTGTTCCAAAAGGTCACCCTCAATTTTGAGGCTGTGCCCTCTAGTTCTTGATATGCCCACCATAGGAAACCTCCTTTCCACATCCACCCTACCTAGTCCTTTCAACATTCAGTAGGCTTCAATGAGATCACCATGCATTCTTCTAAATTCCAGTGAGTACAGGCCCAAAGCTGCTAAATGTTCCTCATATGGTAAACCCTTCATTCTCAGAATCATCCTCATGAACCTCCTCTGGACTCTCTCCAATGACAACACATCCTTTCTGAGATACGGTCCAAAACTGTTGACAATAATCCAAGTGTGGCCTGGATAGTCTCTTATAAAGTCTCAGCATTATCTCCTTGCTTTTATATTCTATTCCCCTTGAGATAAATGCCAACATTGCATTTGCCTTCTTTACCACAGGCTCAATCTGTAAATTACCCTTCTAGGAGTTTTGCACAGGGACTCCTAAGTCTGATGTTTGAACCTTCTTCCTATTTAGATAAGGGTCTGCACTATTGTTCCCTCTACCAAAATGCATTATCATACATTTCCCCTCACTGTATTCCATCTGCCACTTTTTTTTGTCCATTCTTCCAATTTGTCTAACTCCTGCTGCAATCACATTACTTCCTCAGCATTGCCTACTCTTCCACCTATCTTTGTATCCTCCATAAAATTTGCCACAATTCCATCAATTTCATTAACTAAATCATTGACAAATTATTGGAAAATTAGCGGTCCCAACACTGACCCCTGAGGAACACCACTAGTCACTGGCAGCCAACCAGAAAAGACCCCCTTTATTCCCACTCGTGGCCTCCTGCTTGTCAGCTATTCAGCTATCCATGCCAGTATCTTTCCTGTAACACCATCGCATTTTATCTTGTTAAGCAGCCTCATGTGTGGAGCCTTATCAAATGCCTTCTGAAAATCCTTTTTCAATATTTTTATTAATTTCACATAGAAGAATACAGAGTACATGAGGATATACATTATGAATAAAAAAAGATAGAATAGTACTGAATACATTATATTTAAAGCACACTTGCAATCACAGTACCCTACATTCATAATCAAATATGTACATTAATTAAATTGTAATTTAAATTGTAATAATTTTATTATAAAAAAAGAATCTAAACCCACTACCAAGATTGAAGCTGTTTGGTAAAGAAAGAAAGATGGAAAAAAATCTTTATCACACAGTAATTTATGTTATTAGCCAACATCTGTACTTTAACACCAAATCAAAGATTTTGAAAGTAGTTCAAAAACCGTTCCCACAACGTTTGAAAGTCTTGGTTAGAATCAGAAATAGAACAACATATCTTCTCTAAATTTAAGCATGACATAACATCACGTAACCATTGAGCGTGAGTAGGCAGAGCAACATCCTTCCATTTAAGCAACACTGCCCTCCTAGCTATAAGAGAAATAAAAGCCAATATATGCAAATCAGGTGTCTCTAAAGTTATGCCTTTTTCTCCAACAATACCAAACAAGGCAGTCAAAGGGTTAGGCTTAAAATTTACTTTAAGAAGTACAGAAAAAGTTTGGAATACTTCCTTTCAGTATTTTTCAAGATTTGGGCATGTCCAAAATATATGGATTAGTGAAGCCATTATTACATCTATCACAAAAGGGAGATATATCCGGATAAAAACGAGATAGCTTGCCTTTGGACATGTGGGCTGAAAATCCAAGTAAATGACATCCACTGCCTCTCCTTTATCCACCCTGCTTGTTACTTCCTCAAAGAACTGTAACAGATTTGTCAGGCAAGCTTTCCCTTTACAGAAAGTATGCTGACTTTGATGCATTTCATCTTAGTCTCCAAGTACCCTAAAACCTCAACCTTAGTGATAGACTCCAACACTTTCCCAACCACTGATGTTAGGATGTGCTCACTCCTGCTCCCTGACACTCACAGACCCCTAGCACACTGCTAATGTCCTCCATGGTGAAGACAAATGCCAAGTACCAATTAAGATCATCTGTCATTTCTTTGTCTCCCAAAAGTACCTCACTAGCATCATTTTCCAGTGGTCCAATATCAACTTTCACTTCCCTTTTACTCTTTTTATAACTGAAAAACTTCTGGTATCCTGCAGTCCTTAATTTCTCTTGTCAACCATGACAGGTATACTGAGAAAATTCAAGCAGTGGTGGATGACCCAGACCAAAGCATGTGTCACAGAGTGGTCCTTTTTAGGATTTGTCAATTACTATAACAGGTTCCTGCCAAGCCTGGGTACTGTACTCCACTCTTGAACTCATTAGTACAGATCAGGAAGAAATGGCAATGGACAAAGTAGAGTGAGCCGGCTTTCAAAAAGGTAAAGGAAATGGTGATGACAGAGACTGCACTCACACATTATGATCCACATCGTCTGTGAAGCTTAGCTGTGATGCTTCATCCAATGGTATCGGTGCTGTCATGTCACATGCTATGAGTAATGGAAGCGAAAGCCCCATAGGCTTTGCATCACATTCCTTGAACGTTGCAGAGAAAAGTTATGCATAGACTGACAGAAACTTTGAGCCTGGTCTGGTGTGTAAAATATTTGAACCAGTACTTATCTGGGAAAAAATTCACCTTCATTACCATTCATCAACCACTAGAGTTAAATTTTCAGTGCACAGAAGGGTGTTCTACCAACAGCAGGAATACAGAGATGGGCTCTGTTTCTTGGAGGGCACAATTACCAGATCGATTTCAAGAAGAGAATTAATCATAGAATTGCTGATGGATTGTTCTGTCTACCTTTGGAAAAGATAATACCTGAAGAATATACAAAAGAGGACACTTCTCTTGATGCATTCACCCTAATGTAAATCAAAAATTTCCCTTTTATTGCAGAGATGATCCAAAGGGAAACCAGAAATGACCCATGACTCAGGTCTATGTGGCCATCCAATATTGCTAGAATGTGCAGCAGAAACTCGTTACCCCATTTTTATCAGTGCCACGATGAACTTGCCCTTGACAGAGGTTGCTTAATGTGGAGATTGAGAGTTGTACTATTCTAGCTGAGAGCTAAAGTACTGGAGGAGCTACAGCACATGCTGGTCCTCTGGACGTGATCAAAATGAACACTGGCTAGGAGCTTTGTCTGGGGTCCTGGGATAGATCAACAGATCGAGCAGCTTGCCATGCACTGTTCGGGATGCCAATACATCCAGAAGGAAAGTAGCCAGAGATGTCAGAACCACTTTCTGAGTCCAAGAGTCAACTCCTACAACCACCACGGAGGAGGCCCCAGAAGCTGAGATTGTTTCACAGCCACCAGTCTCACCTGCCACAAGCAGAGTCAGGAAAGAGTAAGAAATCCTCCACAATGATTAAAACTTCAGACCTGAATAGGACAATTTAAAATTTACAATGCTGAGGATATCTATATAGTTGTTGTGTTATATAGTACACTGTATATGTGTGAAAAAAATACACACACACATACACATATATATTATTGTATATAAGTTGAGATGATTTCTGTAATGTGTTGGAGTTTATAGCCAAGCATGGAGGAGCATTGCATATTTAATATTTCTTTTATATTATCAGTTCAATAATATTTGAGTAATATTGTAAATATATTGTGTGATGAAGCATTCTTTTTTATTTACATAATTCATTATGGGCTATATGTAAAAGTATGTGAATGGCATACATCATCACGCCATATGCGTGCACCTTGCTAAAGTAAAAATAAAGCTAACCTATACGCATTCCAGACTTCCTTGTTTTTCTTTCAATTAGTTTTATGTTTTGGAGCTACAAAACATGACATACTGCACCCAAAAAATGTGCTGTTCTTGCTTAAGCCTGTTATACACTGGGCATTGTACTTCATAGTGTCTAAAGTATAAAAAGATAACAAGCTTTATACTGCACAGGAGAATTAAATCTTGAATTTTTCCAGCTCTCATCACCACATTTCTCTTCCTTATTTAGCTCAAGCAATGGCAAAGAACATTTAATGATTTCTTGCAAAAAACTATCGATGTTGAAATTTGAGATGCACAATTTTAAGTTGCCAATTATTAGGTACTTCTTAGCTTTTCTGGTAAGGAGCCTATTTTTAACACTCTGTATCTCTTGTTGGAATTTCTTAATAATTTAAGTTGCCCAGGGACAGACTTTTCACTGGATTTGCACTGAATTCCCAGCATCACCCTACCACGGGAGTGTTTGAGGTATAGGGGGAGGGGATGGATTTAAAGTCGAATTGAAATACGGAATTGCTCTGCAGAAATTCCAGTGCTATGGGGAATCTGGAGTGCAGACTATCCTTTGTGCTTGGGTACATGTTTGGGAATTTAAATGCCTCCCAAGGAAAATGTGATGAATTGTTGAGGACCCGAACAGCAATTTCTCTTGCTCCCCTCAGACGTGCTTTATGTTGCAGACAGAGCTGCATGCTCATCACGTTCATTGTAAATACAGAAGTAGGAATCAGCTGCAAGGGTAGCCCACTTACAATCTTAAACCTGTTCTCTTAGTTAAGACAAGATTTAATTACAATTTATCAAATTAGTTTAAACACTCCCCAACAGTTCCAGAAAACCTGCCTGCAAGGATATTGGTCCCCCTTGGGTTCAGGTGTATCCGTCCTTTTTGTACAGGCCATAACCTCCCTAGCAGAGATTTCAATGATCCAGAAATCTGAAACCCTGCCTCCTGAATGATTTCCCCAGCCACACATTCACCTTCCAAATCATCCTGTTCTTACCTCATTGTCACATAGTACAAACAGCAATCCAGAGATTACTACCCTGGGGGTTCTGCTTTTCAGCTTTTTACCCAGCTCCCTAAAATCTCTCTTCAGGACCTCTTTGCTTTTCCTACCTATGTCATTGGTGCTAATATGTACCAATACTTCTGACTGCTCACCCTCCCCCTTTAAAATGCTGTGGACCTGAACTGAGACATCACTGACCCTGGCACTTGTGAGGCAGCATAGCATCCAATGTCTCTATTGCACACACAGTATCTTGTGTCTATTCCTCCATCTCAATTTCCACTCATTGGACCCTGGTTCCTGTGAGCCCTTTCAATTCACTGGAACCACAGTTCCAAACTTCAGTGGAAAATGGATTATGATACTGTGTAAAATTTAAGAGAATTATTTAAAGTATGAATAATTGATGCACCATCAATAACTCTCAGAGATGTGAGGTGAGATATAGGCTTTTATTGGCTGGAAGAAAGAACAAGCAGCAAGCGACCACCACACAACATCCTGAAGACTGAGGGGGGAGCAGTGCCTCCAATCGCCTTTATACCGGGGTCTGTGGAAGGAGCCACAGGAGCAGTCAGCAGGGGGGCGTGTCCAGACAGGTATATGTAGTTCACCACAATAATATAATTTGGAGCTCTTACTATTGTGCCGGATTATCAGCATATTAGCTTTCGTGACACAATTCCCTCTGCATTTCTGAGAGAGTCTCTTACATTTTGATAATATTCAATTCTCTTCTCTTCTCAAATGGACAGCTCCAAATGATCCCACATGATACTCAAATTGTCAGATCTTTGTTCACTCATTTAAATTATTTTCATCTTTTTATAGGGTCCTTACACCATCTTCACAACTTTGACTTACAGGCAAATTTACAATCCTTCCTTTAGTGTCCTCATCTGAGTCATTGAGTTAAGGTTGTATAACATCATGGCCCCAGCATTGATCCTTTTTGACAACACCTGTTACATCTTGCCAACCAGAAAAAGATCTGTTTATGCCTGCTGTTTGTTTTCTGTTAGCCAGCCAATCATCAATCTACTCCCGTGTGTTATCCTCTACAGCACAGCTTTCATTTTTTGCAATAGCCTTTGATGAGGCACCCAAGCAGTCAACGAATTGGGCCGAGACCCTTCATCATGATGCGTCGACTGTTTATTCATTTCCATGGATACTGCTAAGTTCCTCCAGCATTTTGTCTGCATTGCTCTGGATTTTCAGCATCTGCAGAATCTCATGTGTTGCTGGAAATCTAAGAATCGTACATATAACCATATAACAATCACAGCACGGAAACAGGCCATTCCGGCCCTCCTAGTCCGTGCCGAACTCTTAATCTCACCTAGTCCCACCTACCCGCACTCAGCCCATAACCCTCCACTCCTTTCCTGTCCATATACCTATCCAATTTTACCTTAAATGACACAACTGAACTGGCCTCTACTACTTCTACAGGAAGCTCATTCCACACAGCTATCACTCTCTGAGTAAAGAAATACCCCCTTGTGTTTCCCTTAAACTTTTGCCCCCTAACTCTCAAATCATGTCCTCTCGTTTGAATCTCCCCTACTCTCAATGGAAACAGCCTATTCACGTCAACTCTATCTATCCCTCTCAACATTTTAAATACCTCAATCAAATCCCCCCTCAACCTTCTATGCTCCAATGAATAGAGACCTAACTTGTTCAACCTTTCTCTGTAACTTAAGTGCTGAAACCCAGGTAACATCCTAGTAAATCGTCTCTGCACTCTCTCTAATTTATTGATATCTTTCTTATAATTCGGTGACCAGAACTGTACACAATATTCCAAATTTGGCCTTACCAATGCCTTGTACAATTTTAACATTACATCCCAACTTCTGTACTCAATGCTCTGATTTATAAAGGCCAGCGTTCCAAAAGCCTTCTTCACCACCCTATCTACATGAGACTCCACCTTCAGGGAACTATGCACTGTTATTCCTAGAAAACATGAGCACCATTGTAAGATTATGGGTGCAAACATGAAGTGGGTAACAGTCCTGATCTGATCATGGGGCCAGGAGAAACACCAGCTTTGTGGTTCAAAACATATACACTTGTAGACATCTTTGACAGTATTCCTTCATGTGATTTGGTATCGGCGCTCCTCTGGCATCACTTCTGGGAAACACTTCAGGATATTTATGCCGCATCAAAACTGTTGCTGCTCTGCATGTGTTTATAGTGCTCAAGGTGGGAACTCTTGGATGTCATGTTATATGTAGTTGGATGAAGATTATTATTGTTTAATGCAGGCTAATGCTTTGTACAAACAGGGGAATGGGTCCACCTCTATAAAGACAAAAAGAATGAGAAAATGGCTGCAGATACAAATGTTCAACCAGAACACCAAGACTCACATGTGTCCATCCAAAGTCAGAAAATATGAATGCCTGCTAGAGCATAAAACCATGAGACCATAAGACAAAGGAGCAGAATTAGACCATTCAGTCCATCGAGTCTTCCTCACCATTTGATCACATACTTTTTCAATTAAAACGTTGATTCAGTGTCAACAATAAAGAAAGAGTAGACCTGGGAATCTAAGATTTAGTTCAGTCTGCACTCAGTGGCAGCAACAAGTACCCTCACAACAGGACTATTATAAATGCAGCATAATTCAAAAGGCAGGGCATCCATACTGTTCCAATATCCAAAGAACATAACCCATTGTACTGTGATGATTTCAATTCCCATGTAATTTGTACCTGAGGCTACTCTATACCGCAGTGTCTTTGACACATGCAGATAAGATCATTGTAGTCTTTTGCTTAGAAATCAATCAATGTCACATCTGCTTTGCAGAAAGTCTACAGTGGGTGCAACTAAGTTCTGAAAACCGGCTGTATCACATTGTCTTCAAAAATGTTATTGAATACATTGTGCTCACAAACTGATTGATGAAGCAGGCTTAGCTAATTTCTTGTGAAATTATGCCAGGAAAGTAATCCTCAACAGAAAAATAATTACCTACAAACCAAGGAAGTTGCACCAACTCTTCTGTCATTTGAGGTTTGGAGTTACATACCAGTCTCTTCTCAATAAAAATACTCTTTCACAAATAGCACAAGATATGAACGACACTTATGTTAGCAGGTTATCAAGTTTTAATAGAGCCTTATGGCATGGAAAGAGCCATCTGCACTACTCCCACTTTTTTTCATTTCCAGCAACTCAGCTCCCTGCCTCCAGTTCTCCTACAGACACATACTTTTGGAGCAATTTACAGTGACAAATGAATCTACCAACCAACAAATCTTTGGCGCAAAGGAGGATGGTGGAGCACCCTCGTGGGAAATTCATGCAAACACAGGGCTGCTCCAACAGTCCCTGAGGTTAGGGCTGAACTCAAGCCTCTGAAGTTGTGATGCAGTGTCTCTCAAACAGTAATTGGGAAACTGCAGCACATCCACTTCCTCGGACACAGTGAATTAGAAATTACATCCATTTCATAGGAGTGAACTCTGCCATGGATGGTCCCCAGCCAGCTGCCAAAGGAGGGTTGGTATGGGGTTAGCAACTCCATCCCATTAAAAACCCAGAGCTACAGAAATGCCAACAGAAGTTCCAAAGACCTCATCCCTGGGAGAGGAAGAATCTTCACCTGGAAGATGATTGAAGTTCTGTGGTAAAAACAGAAGCCACAGGGCTGATCGATCTTTTATCGGGCCAGGAGAGAGAGCTCTGGTGAGATGCTGTTGATGACCTATGCCCCAACAGGGGTGATGGGCTTAAGAAGAAGAACAGGAAGAGTGGAGTAGGCCACTGCAATTCATTAGAAAGATGTAAGGCCAACTCTGCTGACATTTCACCCTCTCAAAGTGTGAACTTCTTCCACTGACAAGCAAAATCACTTATTGTCTAGAAATTGTTCTACATGTACAGCCAGACAAAAAAGTCATTTAGTGTAATTTAGATCTAGCTAACAACCATTTCTAGGTAAAATAGCAGCTGTCAGGAAACTGGCTCAGGCACATTCATGGCGACTTGCCTTAGCAACTTTGACATTCCACTGGTGTCAAGCATGCGCCTTATGAAATCACCAACCATGCAATTAATGCATTTTCTCTTGCTAACATACCTTCAAGCTTTTGGGAGTAGCCCGTGATCTTCACTGAACAGTCACAGGGCAAACAGTATTTCTTTGCATGACATTGTTTTATTTGTGTCTGTGTAAGAGGACATTTTTCTGATGATGAAAAATGGTGTTGTGCAGCACTGGGACTTACTACAGGCTGCTCAGATGCCTCCCAAAGTTGATGCACTGAGTTAATGAGCGCCGGGTGCTGCATCTGCCTGCAGCACTTCATTAACCATCCTCTCTGATGAAGAACAACAGAGTCTGTAACTATGTCAACAGCTACTGGATCAGTATCACTTATCTCTGTACTATTAAAAGCATGCGATTGGCAGCAAATGAAAACGCTTGTTAAAAGTGTTATTGACTTAACAATGCTTTATGACTATTGCAATTCAATGATACTTTAATGTATTAACAATCCAGCAACAACCTCTTCAAACCTTTCCAATCATGGCCTCTCATCTGTGTCCCCTCGGGCAGGACCACACAGAGACTATTTCTCTTGCTCTTGTTCCACATTCCCAGTACTTGGTGCTGAGTTAGAGCCCACGGGTGCATAAAGTGCCTCCCTGCAACCTGTGTCTCTATGCCAATCTCTTCATCTGTCACGGTCTCTGCTGACACCTTGCATGGACGAACCAGAAATGCCTGCTTTCATAAACTATGGCCAAAATGTATTTATGTTAACCAGCAACACACAGAGTAATGAGGGCTCAAAGTTCAAATGAAATAGTGTGGGCCAATCACAATGAAATATCTATTCCACTGGACAACAAGGATTTTGCTTCATGAAAACTTTTGGTGCAATTTATGGATTTTGGGCTGCTGATCATGAAAACCACCATGTAATTTCCCTATCTTGCACCTTTTTTTGAAATCGCCTATATTTGTTATTTCAATTCTTAGTGAGCCTACCTGACTGACAGCAGACATTATTTACACAGTTTGGGGCTCAATATATTCTCTGCTAATCAACTACTCCACATGAATGATGCACTAAATTCAAGGGTACCCCTCCCACAAGTGGTGGCTTTCCTCATTTTCCTGGTGATCTTAGCCTGAATAAACACAAGGAAACTGCAGATGCTGGAAATTTGAACAACACACACAAAATGCTGGTGGAACACAGCAGGCCAAGCAGCATCTATAGGGAGAAGCGCTGTCGACATTACGGGCTGAGACCCTGAGGAAGCCTGGCCTGTTGTGTTCCACCAGCATTTTGTGTGTGTTGTTAGCCTGAATAAAATGTTTTGCGTAAACATGAGCTTGGTGGTGACTCTGTATGGAGCAGAATGTCAGTGGTGGGCTTAGAGAAAGGGTTTGTGTAGATCAGGTGGCCATGTATGGGGGTTGGTGATGGACTAACTATATAATTGTACTTGTGTTTGTGAGAGAGAGAGCCTGCATGTACAAGAGATTGAATAATTGGGAGCATATGAAAGCAATTATTTATGTTTGTAAACTCCAATATAATACTTAACAAAGGTAAAATTGAATTTCCAGATGTAATTGTCACTTCCTTGTTCTTAAGCAATCCCTGAGGAGCACTTGCTTTTCTGACCCAGTTTTATAGATTCAGAGATATCTATGTTAAGTGTCGACTCTTCTGCAGATGGGGCAAGAGGTGCCACAGCACAGGGGAACGGGCAGTTCGGAGGCGGCTCTCTCCTTCTACAACTTACGCATGATCAGTGTGCTCCTCCAAGGCCTGGTCTTGAGGTTCTCGTCCAGAATAATCCTCTGAATCATGAGCCAGTACTTTCTCAAAATCAGCAGAATGCAGCATTTCTTCGAGGACACTTGGAGTGCTTCCTTAAAATCCTTTTCTCTTTCCTCCTCATCAGCTCTTCCCATAACTGAGGATGAAGCAGTGCCTCTATTTTGGGAATCTGGTGATAGGTGGCCACTGGAGATGTCGGCCTGGCAGGGGACGCTAGCATGAATTCACACCTAAGTTCCAATGAACTTGTAGGTGATATTTCCAATTGCATTGAAATGCCTGCTGCAGGTTGTCCATGTCTCGGAAGCATATAGGAAGTATACTGACATACTAACCTTACTGGGACTGCTAAGAAGCTCTGGGAGACTGGTGAAGGTTAGCTGATACATGTTTGACATGACAGGTGAAGAGAACACTACCTAATCTGCAGTCTAAGGGCGAATAAGGACTTCAGTCAATGTGTACTGGTTAATGCATTCGTAAAGAACATATTTGTAATCTTCCCAACACATTGAAACCAGATCAATTTTTTCCTCACTGAAAAGAGATTAAATGAGAGAGCTCAGTATGTTGTTACAAACCCCAACAGGAACAAATTATCAACAAATAGTTTATAACTTCATTCCTTAGTGGGACACGGAATGCAATTGCTGGAGTTTTATACCATCTGTGTTATTGCAATATATAATTGAGGACACTGAGAATTATAATAAAGTCCATGGAGTAAAGCCGAATTATGCAACAGAAGCTAAGCTTTATGGAATATATACAATTTTTAGCTTTTCCCACAGACTGCAGTTCATATTCCTCTACGTCTGATACAAACCCCGAGATAATTTGTTTCAGTTATCAGCTATTCTACTGGAACTACAACAAGAAACAGGCTTCTATTATTCAGCTCTAGCTGTCAGGTTTCCCCAGTTCCTCAATACCCTGGTGGAAATTCTGCAACCAAAGCCTGGTGATTTCAGCAGCTGTAAAGTTCGCTCTGTGCTTTCATTAATCACTCCTCTGCCAACTGGTATCTTACCTGCAGATGTAATTTGTCTTGCACATAGTGGCCAAAGACAGACAATTTGGCTTTTCTTTGTCCTGGTAGGAACAAATAGGCACGATCGTCTGCCGCCTCCGTTCCGTGCATGCGGTATCCCTGCAGGAGCAGAACAGCATTCCATAGGTGTACTTTGCAGGGACACGATCAAAAAACTGTCGGAGGGCTCTGTGGCATTTTCTCCGGTTGCAGATCTCTGATGCAGAGACTCGGGCGGTGCAGGGCGAAATGTACATCGATCGGAATTTTTTGCAGTTGTCGTTTAAGTTGCAGGCTTTGGCAGCATCCAAACAGCTGTTCCCCTTTGAGCCTATCGGTTCTGCACCTAGAGCAACAAAAAAATGTTATGACATACTTGTTTATTTTATTTTATTCACTTATTTAGAGATACAGCAAGCCCTTCTGGCTCAATGAGTTCTACCATCCAGCAGCTCACCTAGTTAATCCCAGCCTAATCATGGGACAACTTCCAATGACCAATTAACCTACTAACTGCTATATCTTTGGACTGTGGGAGGAAACCAGAGCACTCGGGGAGAACTTACAAAGAAAAAAAACAAATTTCATGACATATGTGAGTGATGATAAACCTGATTCTGACATGGGTCTCTGCTGTGGACTGGGAGTGGGAAGGGAGCAGATGACCTTGCCTGGTGACTCAGGGCTGGGTGTGTCTGCATCCACACCACACCCCATCCCTGGCACTCCTCTGCCACCTATCCCACATCCCTCCCACAGGGATCCACCCTTGTCATTCCCAACATGCTTTGCTCCTACCAGATCTACAAACTCGCTCTCCTAAAATTTTTGTATAGTACTGTGTAATATATGTATTTACTTATTATATATGTATATTTATATTTTAGTAATATATAATATGTATGTAATAAATATATAATATATATATTCATTCTTTTCCATTGATACTGCCTGACTGAGTTCCTCCAACATTTTGTGTTTTTTGTTCTGGATTTCCAGCACCTGCAGGATGTCTTTTGTTACTTTTTAAAATAAAATATCAACTGTAGAAAACTTACATACTAGTGGCCACTTAATTAGGTACATGTGTATACTTGCTTGGTAAAGCAAATATCGAATCTGCCAATCAAGTGGTAGCATCTCAATACATAAAGATATGCAGACATGGTCAAGAGGTTCAGTTGCTCAGAGCAGGGAGGAAATCTGATCTTAGTGACTTTGACTGTGGAATGATTGGTGGCTGCAGATGGGGTAACTTAAGTATCCCAGAAACTGCTCATCTACTGAGATTTTCATGCACAACAGTCTCTAAAGTTTACAATGAATGGTGCAAAAAACAAAGAAAAATCCAATGAGTGGTAGTTCTGTAGCAAAATGCCTTGTTAATGAGGGAGGTCAGAGGAGATTGACCAGACTGGTTCAAACTGACACGGAGGTGACAATACTCAAATAACCGTGTGATACAATAGTGGTGTACAGAAGAGCATCTCTGAAGTGGATGGGCTACGGCAGCACAAGACCATGAGCCTACCTCAGATGCCACTCTATCGGTACAAGAGGTAATTTTGTTATATGTTGCAATTCTCCCTGTATTTCATACCATTCCATTATCCGTAACGTGATAGTTTTCTAAAGATGTGAATGAAGTTGGTTTTCATGCTGTTGCAGATAATTTGCTGTTAGCAATGACCACAAAGATGATCATCCAACACTGAGCTCTGTGATGAGTGGAAATGTTCTGTTCTGTAGATGCTTTCAGTATTAAAATATTCTTTTGCTCCTTGTCCTTGCTACTGGCTAGATTGAATCCATCCACTCATGTATGCTTTGTGAAGGACAAACGTTTGGAAATACAGACCAAGCTGAGCAGCTCATGCTCTTCTTTATAAGCCCACCACCCCTACAGGGGCATAGGCCACTGACAGCAGCTCTCCAGAGTCAATCTGTATTCTGCCAGTCTTTCAAGTTTCCCAGGTGTAGCCCATCTTCTTGGTGTATCCTTTGTCTCCTAGGGAGGAGAAATTTAGAGCTTCTGATGGCATTTCTGTAGCACCGAGTTTTTTTATGACCTAACCCTCCTCATTTTGCAGCAAGGTTTGAGACAGTCCATGGTGAATCGAGAGGCTCATATTGTACTGAAAAGTTCATGATGCAGAAAATACTGTATATCATTGATAAAGCACTAGACAAAACATGTACAGCACCAGGCATGCTCTATACCAGGGGCTCCCAACCATTTTTATGCCATAGACCCCTACCATTAACCGAAGGGTCTGTGGAACCCAGCCGCATGCTCGAGACACTTAGATTCCAAGACTATGTTTAAACTGTCATTGCAATGTGCTGATTATCAATGGCTTCCATTCAGGTTAACATTTATAATTGAATGTCATCATTCAAAAACAATGAAGTAAAGTGAAGCTTCACTACACTCCTATGATTGTGATTGATTTTGTGAATCCATGTTTTTGGCACAGACCTTTGCTTGGATTAAATCACTGGCTAGCAGACAGGGATATTTTAAAGGACTGCAGAATTTTTTCATTCATTAGAACTAATGTGTCAGCATGAATTAATGAGTCTGATGGCCTAGTGGAGGAAGCTGTCCCAGAGCCTGTTGGTCCTGGCTTTTATGCTGTGGTATCATTTCCCAGATGGTAGCAGCTGGAACAGTTTGTGGTTGGGGTGACTTGGGTCCCCAATGACCATATGGGCCCTTTTTACACACCTGTCCTTGTAAACATCCTGAATAGTGGGAAGTTCACATCTATGGATGCGCTGGCTGTCTGCACCACTCTCTGCAGGGTCCTGCAACTGAGGGAAGTGCAGATCCCATACCAGGCAGTGATGCAGCCAGATGGGATGCTTTTAATTGTGCCCCTATAGAAAGTGATGAGGGACTTATACTGTCTTTTCAAAGTTCCTCAAGTTCACTGGAAGGACAGGTGAACACACAACAGTATCCTCTGCCAAGTCAACATTCCCAACTTTGAAATCCCAGATACAGTGAGAGAACTGGGCAGGCCACATTGTTGAAGCTGACACAAGACTCTAAATACATGCCGTTTAGAGTGTGATTTCCAGGAGTGCACAGGGCGAAACATCAAGAATGTGCTCAAAGCTTCTTTGAAAGAAATACAACATTTTGACCGCCTCTTGGGAAATGCCTGACCTTGGGCCATTTACAGTAGAGAAGGAACATTTGTAATCAAATGCATCAGAACATTTTGGATTTTCGGAAGGACGTTGACAAGATGCTGCAAATAGATTAGAGCCCTTGGTATTGCAGGAAATGTACTCATATGGATAGCAGATCGGCTGACTGGCCAAAGGCAAAGAAAGGGAATAAAGGCAGACTATTCTGGCTGGCTGCCAGTGACTAGTGTTCCACAGGGCTCTCTGTGGGGTCCACGAATTCTCATGTTATATGTTAATGATCTGGATGACAGAATTGACGGCTTTGTGGATGATAGGTGGAGGGGCAGGTGGCATCGAGGAAGCAGGTAGTCTGCAGATGGACTGTATACATGGCGGATAGAGCACATCTAACAAACAACTCGACAGCCAATCGCTGCCCCAACGATGGAAAGGTCTAGAGTTCCATTGGACTCAGCATCCACAGAAACACGATGAAAGAAGCTCACCGTTGATCCTGTGGATCTGCCCAAGAAGAAGCCCTGTGCACGTGATGAGCTGAAACATGCACGTTCCCATAAAACTGAAGGATAGTTGGAGGATTCTGATTTATATACCATGGCAGCCTATTACAGATTTGCATACAGAGGCCCATCTGAAATTTACATTGGTTATGCCAGGGCCATTGATTAAGTGGAGGAGGTGTATCATACAGACCACCCCACCATACTCCCAATTTTTTCATTACTGGTTGTTCTTTTCTCAGATGAAAAACCTGGAGACAGCATTTGAAAATTGTTGCATCTACGTGACCAGTTCAATACAAAAAATTAGCAGCTCTTTAGTTTTTTTACTGCTGTATTTTCCTTACATTCTGATATGGGCCACACTTTAAAGGTTACTCTTTAACTAAGAACTAGAATTAAATTTTCAATGTTTACAGATCAGTTAAACATTCATGGTGTGTAAAGGTGAAACTGGAGGCTGGGTCCTTTATGGGAATTTTATACCATGCATGAAGTTTTCACATTAGTCAGAATACAGAGCTGTCTTGTGCTTACTGGCTGGTTTCCACAGGGAAATTAAAGTGTTTGTCCTGACAAACAATGTGTGTTTCACCTTCTTGAAGCTTTGGAATTTCTGATTGTGAGATTTGACAGCTATCTGCTTTTGTTTGGAAAGAAGCAAATAATGCATTAAAACTTCAAAACAATAGCCACTTGACAGCCTCATCCCTGACTTGGGACTAGTCTTACAGTCTGGCTGTAGACTGCGTATTGCTATCAATGTTTCATGAACAATAGCCTCTTTAGCTTAATCATCCCTGACAAGCAAAGGGATGCACATGTGTTTGTCTCTACCTACAGATAATTGGGTGAAGGCAGGCATGATGTGAGTCTCTAAGTTCATTATACTTCCTCCTAGCCATGATACCATAGAGGTTAGCATGCCATCACTACAGCTCAGGCTGTCAAAGTTCGGAGTTCAATCCTGGCATCCTCTGTAAGCCGTTTGTACATCATTTCCTTGAATGCATGGATTTCTTCCGGGTCCCCCAATTCCCTCTCACAGTTCAGAAGTGTACTGGTTAGTAGGTTAAATGGTTCATTGCAAACTGTCCTCGGGTTAAATCAGCGGTTGTCCTGGGCAGCGTGTCTCAAAGGGCTGGAAGGGCCTATTCCATGCTGAACCCCTAAATAAATAAATAAATATAATGTGAGTTTGTGAGTTCATTATGGCATGCCGAAAATGCCATTGTTACAGTAAAACATAACTCCAATCGTTGCAGTGTTCTCTCTGGGTTGCCCATTGATTTTAATTTTATCAGAGCTCGGTTTCAAGGGCAGTCACTTTGTCTCAGTCTGGAGTTCAGATCCTCGGTCTACGAGTGGATCAATGCTGTGATGAGAAGTCGAGCCAGCTGGGGCTGGCCAAACTTAAACTTGCCTTTGGCTGGAATGTTGTTGATGTGTTAATACAATTTGATAAGTCTGCTTTTGACACTTTACATCACATCACTGATGATTAGAATGGATTGACAGCCAGATTGGATCTGTCCTGGTTTTTATGCATCGTTCGTCTCCTGGCAATTTCCCCCCATTGTCTGGTAAATGCGGAACTGGTTAGAAAAGCTAAACAAGAAGCATGACAGATTGTGGAGTGCAGGTCTTCAGGATTACAGTTTGAATGTACTCTTCTTGCTGTTCTCAGCTGCTCCTTGAAATCCTGTGGGGTGAATCAAATTGACTGAAAACTAGCTTCTGTGATGCTGGGGATCTCAAGAGGAGGTCAAGATGGATTGTTCATTTGGTACATATTCCTGGACGTATTTCAGAATGCCTGTCATTGAGGATGGGGATTTCCTTGGAGCCAATTCCTCCAAGTAGCTGCTTAATAGTACAGTACCATTTGCAACCAAACAGATTTGATTCAATCTGCTGAGTGTGGAATATCTCTGCTCTGTCTCCTGCATACTGCTTGTATTGTTTGATATGCTGGTACTCCTGTGAAGTAGCTTCACCACACTGGCATCTCATTTTTAAATATGCCTGTCACAGAATGAACTTCCACACTCCTCACTGGCCTTCTTGACTTCATTGTAATGGTAAAGATCTTGCTTTAAATTATAAAAGTTACTTTTTTGTCCATTTGTAATTTCTATCAGTGGTGAATTCACATTCCTGAATGACCGCACCTCTTCAGTTCACCTGACACTTTATCTCTCTGTTCCATTCTACTCTGACCTCTCTGCTTCTGGCTTTTTAGTGTTCCAGAAATGCCCGTTGTAGGCGTGACGAGCAGCTGCTTGTTACCTTTCTGAGCGCAGCACAGCCAAAAGCATTTAAAACTGAGTTTAACAGTTTCAGGTAAACCACCCCTTTATCTGTTTTTCTTTCACCACAGTCATGGCTCTATCTTTCTGTTTCAATTTGTTTTTCTTTCTCTTCTGGCAATTTTAAAAGCAATTGCGACATTGATCACTCTGGAGCCTATGACATATACCGTGTCTCCTCCTCCTCTCCAAAAGGTAAACTTCAGTTGTTCCGCACTTTCCCAGCATTGATGAAGGATCCTTGATCTCAGTTTAACTCTATTTCTTCACCCACTGATGCTGCTTGACCTGCTGAATACTTGCAGCATTTTCTAATTTTATTTCAGATTTCCAGCATCTGCAGTATTTTTTTGTTCTGCCTATAGATTTAAGATTAATCAGCAAAATATCTGGAAAGAAGAGATTCAACAGAGTGCAAATGTGCGAATCTAGGGGAGTTTGCTGGAGGAACACAACAGACTGTGCAGCGCCCATGGGGTGAATGGAATTGTCAAAGCTCTGCATGAGGACTTTGTGCTTTTGACCCAAGATGTTGACAATGTGGAGTGATCCAAGATGGCAGCATGACGCAGCTTGCAGTGTCCACTCCGGAGCTGATTATCTGTCATTTGTGAAGCGGGGTGCCGTGCACAATCATAATCGGTTGAAAACGGACATGGGAGCACGGAGGAACATCTGGAAATTTCCAGGAAGACCTTCTTCGTTGCTGCTGCTGCTGTGAGGTCCGGGACTCTGCTGGGAAGAACAGGCCCCCAGTCCTCGGTGTCGTGTTGCCGGTGGCCGTTGGCGGGGCATCTTAATACGCTCGGCAGAGGATGGTGCTCGGAGAAGCTGTGCCGGAGGGGTTGGTCGGAGGCTCGGAGGTTCGATGTACTCGGAGTCTGCTGCGGTCAGGTCGCTTTCACTGTGTGCTGCGTCTGCGAGGCTGAGTCGGGCGGCACTGTGGAAGTCCATAGCAGGGGTATTCCCTTCTGCCGCTGGCGTGGGATGACGAGTCAAATCAGGACCCTGAGGACTTGTGGAATCGGTGGTTTATTTCGAACTTATAGTCTTTTAACATCTTTGGACTATTTTTACTGTGCCCATGGTCTGTTTTTTATCAATTATGGTATTGTTTGCACTGTTGTAACTATATGTTGTAACTATGTGGTTTTGTGCAGGTCTTGTAGCTTTAGTTTTTGGTCTTGTTTTGTCTGGTGGGTTTGGAGCTCCTTTCCGGGGAACACACTAAGATGGTAACGCAATATTAATACGCAGCAGCCTCTCCGGACTCTGGATTTGGGGATTGCCAAACATTATGTGGATTTTCTGGTGTAGTCTGTTTTGTCATATGCTTTTGTGATATCATTCTGGAGGAACGTTGTCTCATTTTTTAACTGCATTGCATTTGTGGTTTCTAGATGACAATAAACTGAATATGAATCTGAATTTCATTCCCTCCAAACAATACAGCTGGACCAGTTGAATTCCCGCAGTAGATTGTCTGGTGCTAAAGATCTGTAAGAAGTTACGTTGATCTAGAATATGATGGCTACAGGCACAGTGGGAGCAGATTCAGTATTCAGGTACATCGAGGAAAGGCATAAATTCAAATGAGATTCAAACAAGAGGACATGATTTGAGAGTTGGGGGCAAAAGTTTAAGGGTAACACGAGGGGGAATTTCTTTACTTAGAGAGTGGTAGCTGTGTGGAATGAGCTTCCAGTAGAAGTGGTAGAGGCAGGTTCAGATTGTCATTTAAAGTAAAATTGGATAGGTATATGGACAGGAAAGGAATGGAGGGTTATGGGCTGAGTGCGGGTCAGTGGGACTAAGTGAGTGTAAGCTTTGGCACAGACTAGAAGGGCTGAGATGGCCTGTTTCCATGCTGTAATTGTTATATGGTTATAAATACAAAAATGGAAAATATTGGAAATATTCAGCAGGTCAGTCAGTGTCTATGAAGGGTGAAACAGTTAACTTTTCTCATCACATACACACATATATACACACACACACACGAGATTCTGCAGACACTGGAAATCTTAAGCAACATATACAAAATGCTGGAGAAACACAGCAAGTCAGGTAGCATCATTGGAGAGGAATAAACCTTTGACATTACAGGTCAAGACCCATCAACAGGACTGAATGAAACATCTATGTCCTATGTCAGTCTTATGCCTGGTCAGACCCCACTTGGAGTACTGTGCTTAGTTCTGGTCGCCTCACGACAGGAAGGATGTGGGAACTATAGAAAGGGTGCAGAGGAGATTTACAAGGATGTTGCCTGGATTGGGGAGCATGCCTTATGAGAATAGGTTGAGTGAACTTGGCTTTTTCTCCTTGGAGTGTCAGAGGATGAGAAGTGACCTGATAAAGGTGTATAAGATGATGAGAGGCATTGATTGTGTGGATAGTCAGAGGCTTTTTCCCAGGGCTGAAATGGCTAACATGAGAGGACACAGTTTTAAGGTGCTTGGAAGTAGGTACAGAGGAGACATCAGAGGTAAGTATTTTACGCAAAATGGTGAGTGTATGAAATGGCTGCCGGCAATGGTGGTGGAGGCAGATACGATAGGGTGTTTTAAGAGACTTCTTGATAGGTATATGGAGCTTAGAAAAATAGATAGCTATGGGTAACCCTAGGTAGTTTCTTAGGTAGGGACATGTTCGGCACAGCTTTGTGGGCCGAAGAGCCTGTGTTGTGCTGTAGGTTTTCTATGTTTCTGTGTTTTGTGTGTGATGCCTTTCATTTTCATATCAATGACCTTTAATGCTGTTGAATAAGGATTTGAGGTGGAACACCTTTCAAGGGAATGGTGTCAGTTGGACAGATCTTCAATGTGGTAGCACAACTAATGGCATTCCTACCCTCCAATCCTGTGACTTTATATTCTTTGACTCCCAAATCAACAGATTGGAGATGTCCCATAATGTTTAGGAAACTCAGCAGGTTGTTACGTGGTTTTGATAGATAGAGGCTTCAGTTTTCTTTCTAAACAGCAAATTTTCAAAATCAGAAATAAAATCAATATGTATTTACTCCTCAAAGGGATTCAGCAATTTGAGTGACCAAGAGGATTGTCTTCTCTGACTCCGCTAGTATTGGCCCTGAATGAGATGTACAAAATCAGCAAGGACACTAAACGTACAAACTTCCTGGAGTACCTGTCACATCCCGCACCTAGCACATATTATCACACTCAACTGGTCGCATGTTAGCAGGTTACTGCACTTATAATATTTCACGTTTCTCTTGCTTTATTTAGTTATTGTGTTTGGAAACATTGTTTTATCATTGAACACTGACAATTTCATGGAGTGATCTGGTATGGAGGGATTGCTGACTCTAACAATATTACTAAACTGGAAAAATATTCTCCAAGCTGATGTGACAAAGTTTGCATATGTTGGAGCTGTGTTGGGAATTCCTGCGGAGAATCTGGGATGTGGAAGATGTTACAGATACTATGTTTAGCAAGTTGGTCATGCCTGCTGCAGGTATAGAAAGATAGGTGACTACCAGGAAGAGTTGTCAAGTGCAGACAGATAGTGCAGGAAACTGCTCTGGTCCTAACTCACTCAAATAGGTATATTGGTTTATTAGAATAGGTATATTAGTGTATTCGTGTGGTAGATAGATTGGAGTACTGAAGAAGGGTTTTGGGCCGAAACATCGACTGTTAATTCATTTCCATAGATGCTGCCTGACAGACTGAGTTCCTCCAGCATTTTGTGTGTGTTGCTTTGAATTTACAGCATCTGCAGAATTTATTTGAAGAAAAGGTGAACAAGCTGGGCTTTTCTCGTTGGAGTGTAGGAGAATGAGAGAAAACTTGATAGAGGTGTACAAGCTGATAAGAGGAATAGATTGAGAGGACAGACAATGTATATTTCCTATAATGGGAATGACTAATACGAAGGGCCATCATTTTAAGGTCACTGGAGGGAAGAATAGGGACGTGGGAGCATGGACAAACATCTGGAAATCTCCAGGAAGGCCTTCTTGCTGCTGCTGCTGCTGTGAGGTCCGGGACTCTGCTGAGAAGAACAGGCCCCAAGTCCTCGGGGTCGCATTGCCAGTGGCTGGTGGCGGGGGCGTTGTAGTGCGCTCGGTAGAGGATGGTGCTCAGAGAGGCTGTGCCAGAGGAGATGGTTGGAGGCTTGGAGGTTCGACGGACTCGGAGTCCACTGCGGTCGGAGCGCTTTCACTGTGTGCTGCGTCTGCGAGGCTGAGTCTGGCGGCGCCTTGGAATTCCATAGCGGGGGTACTCCCTTCTGCCGCCTGCGTGTGAAGACAAGTCTATTGAGACCCTGAGGACTTGTGGAAACTGTGTGGTGGTTTCTTTCAAACTTATAGCCTTTTAATATCTTTGAACTATTTTTATTGTGCCCATGGTCTGTTTTTTTTTATCAATTATGGTATTGTCTGCACTGTTGTAACTATATGTTAACTATAACTATAAGTAACTATGTGGTTTTGTGCAGGTCTTGTGGCTTTAGTGTTTGGTTTGTTGGGTAGTAGAGTTGGTCTCCTGACTTGGTGTGTCTGGGTAGTCTTGTTTTGTCTGGTGGATTTGGAGCTCCTTTCCAGGGAACACACTAAGATGGTAGCGCAATATTAATACGCAGCAGCCTCTCCGGACTCTGGATTTGGGGATTGCCAAACGTTATGTGGATTTTCTGGTGTAGTCTGTTTTGTCGTGTGCTTTTGTGATATCATTCTGGAGGAATGTTGTCTCATTTTTTAACTGCATTGCATTTGTGGTTTCTAAATGACAATAAACTGAAACTGAACTGATGTTAGAGATTGTTGTTTTAGACAGTGTATGGAATGCACTGCCAGGTGTGGTGGTAGAGGCAGAATATCAGGCACACTTAAGCGACAGAGATCAGTATATAGATAAAAGAAAAATGAAGGACTATGTGGGAGGGACAGCATCATTGTGGGCCTGTACTGTGCAGTTCTATCTGCTATGTTCTAAAGCTGCAGTGGCATTGGGGTTGATTCTGAAGCACTGCAAGGGAGGGAAATCTACAGACGAGCAGCAGTGGCGGGAGATTTGATAGTGAGGGGAATAGAATGGTGCTTTTCTGGCTGAGAATGAAACTCCAGAGCGGTATGTTGCCTTCCTGATGTCAAAGGCAGGGATGTCTCAGATTGGGTACAGACATTCTGAAGGGAGAGAGAGAACAGTCCGAAATCACACATTGATACCAATGACAGAGGGATGAGGTTCTGCAGAGTGAATTTAGAGAATTAAACATCAGTTAAAAACCAATACTTCCAGGTCCATAATCTCAGGATTACTCTCTGTGCTGTGCTAACAAGGGCAGAAATAGGAGGGTAGGATGAATGAATGTAAGGCTGAAGAGCTGATGAAGGAGGACGTTCCTTAGGGATTTGCAACTGTTTTTTAGGGCAGGTAGGACCCGTTCACGAAGAATGGGCTGAGCATAAACTAATGGTGGGGGGGGGGGGGAGTCAATATCCTTGCACACAAGTTTGCTCACATTACTCAGGGAAGTTTCAACTAATTTGACAGTGAGGGTAGGAAATAAATTGTCAGTGCAGAGAATCAGGACAAAAATGTAGAGGATAAATCAAATCCAGAGGCAGATTAAGGAGCATGGAAGGGTCTAACAGGCTCAAATGCATTTTACAGTCACACAAGAAGCTTTGCAGGTACTCAGCTGAGCTTAAAGCAAGGAGCAACACATAGAATTACGGCGAGAGCAGTACGAGTATCAGAATCAGGTTTAGTATCACTGGCATACGTCATGAAATTTGTTGTTATGTGGCAGCAGTACAATGCAATGCATAGTAATAGAAACAGTAAATTACAGTAATATATATATATATATATATATATATATATATTTAAAAAGTTAAATAAGCAGTGCCAAAAATACCAAAAAAATAGTGAGGTGGGTTCATGGGTTCAATGTCCATTCAGAAATCTGATGGCAGAAGGGAAGAAGCTATTCCTGAAATGTTGACTGTGTGGCTTCAGACTCCTGTACCTCTTTCCTGACAGTTGCAATGTGAACAAGGTGTGACCTGGATGATGGGGGTCCTTAAAGATGGTTGCCTCCTTTTTGAAGGATCACTCCTCGAAGAATTTGTGGATGTTGGGGAGGCTAGTGCCCATGATGGAGCTGACTGAATTCACAACTTTCTGTAGCTCTTTCTGATCCTGCGTAGTGTCCCCTCCATACCAGACGGTGATGCAGCCAGTTAGAATGCTCTCCATAGTACAGTGTATTGTAAGCATGGAAACATAGTTGAGGGAAGGATAGAACTGTTAGTTTCATTTTCCGGTGTATAGAAGTTTTAGGCATGACAAAGAGGAATGCAAAAGAGGAGGGATAGTTGCATTTCTGACTGGGGTGAATTAGGACAGCATGGTGGTGTAATGCTATTACAGAGCTAGCAACTTGAGTTCAATTCTTGCTGCTGTCTGTAAAGAGCTTGTACATTCTACCTGTAACAGCATGGGTTTCCTCTGGGTGCTCTGGTTTCCTCCCACATTCCAAAGACTTTGGGTTAGTTGGTTAATTGGTCACATGTGTAATTGGGTTTTGTGGGCTTGTTACTGTGCTGTTTCTCTAAGTAAAAATCAATAATGGCAATACTTAGAAATGATATTCCTTACAATTTATTCAATGAGGCCATATGTTTAGAGCTTGGGAGTAAGAGTGGGGCTATCACCTTGCTGGTTGTACATATAAGCCTCTTAATAGTCAATGGGAATTAGGAGAACAGGTACAGGGTTGGAGCAGTGGGAGATTTTAACTTTACCTATATTGACTGGAACTGCCTTTGTGTAAGGGGCTTACATGGGCCAGATTTTTTAAGTGTATCCACAATTTGTTTTTAGAACAATGTACAGAGTCCTATAAAATAAAAGGCAGAGTTCACTCTTAAGAAATTTAGAGGGCAAAATGGAATCATGAAATATCCTTGGCAAATAAGCTTACACAGAATTCCAAGATATTCTGTAAGTCAAGCACAAGTAGGAAAGTAGTAAGGGAAAGAACAGGTCCCCTGAGGGTGGTGGCAGGCAATGTGGGTGAGGTCATTGACAAATATTTCTCTATATTCACCAAGGTGGACATGGAGGACAGTGAGTTCTAGGAGGGGGTACATGGATAATATGTAGTAGGTCAGTCTTAAGAAGTAGAAAGTGACATACGCTATAGACTGCAAGAAGTTCCTCAGAAGTAGTGGTGGAGGTGTATAGCTCATGATCACCCCTTCTTGGAACACAGTGTTGTCCTAATTATGCTTATCAGAACTGTTTCAAATGGCATCAATTATACCAACGCCTAAGAAAAGTAGTGTGGGCTACTTAATGACTATTCTCCAGTAGCATTCACATTTATGGTGATGAAATGCTTTGTGAGGTTGGCCATGGCTCCTGGCCCGACAAGGACCTGGACCCATTTCAATTTGCCTATCACCACAATAGGTCTACGGCAGATGCAATCTCAGTGGCTCTTCCCATGGCCTTGGATCACCTGCATGGTACAAACACCTATATTAGGATGCTGTTCGTTGACTGTAACTCAGTGTTTAACACCATCATTCCCACAGTCCTGATCAATAAGATACAGAACCTGGGTCTCTGTACCTCCCTCTGCAATTGAATCCTCGACTTCCTAACAGGAAGACCATAATCTGTGTGGATTGATGATAATATCTCCCTGGTGCACTTCAGATGTTTGTGCTCAGCCCACCGCTCAACTCCCTCTATACCCATGACTGTGTGGCTAGGTATCGTTCAAATATCATCTGTAAATTGCCGATGATACAACCATTGTTGGTAGAATCTCAGCTGGAGATGAGAGGGCATACAGGAGCAAGATATACTAGCTATTTAAGTAGTGTCGCAGCAACAACCTTGCACTCAGCGTCAGTAAGAAAAGAGCTGATTTTGGACTTCAGGAAGGGTAAGACGAAGGAGCCCATGCCAATCCTCATAGAAGGATCAGAAGTGGAGAGAGTGAGCAATTTCAAGTTCCTGGGTATCAAGATCTCTGAAGATTTAATCTGGTCCCAGCTACAAAGAAGGCAAGACAGCAGCTGTATTTCACTAGGAGCTGGAAGAGATTTAGTTTGTCAACTGAAACACTCGAGAACTTCTATAGAAGTACCATAGAGAGCATTCTGACAGGCTGCATCTCTGTCTGGTATGGGTAGGTAACTGCAGAGGACCAAATGAAACTACAGAAAGTTGTAAAATTAGTCAGCTCCATCTTGGGTACAAGCTTCCACTGTTCCCAAGACACCTTCAAGGACTGGTGTCTCATAAAGGTGACATCTATTATTAAGGACCCTCATCACCCAGGATGTGCCGTTCTCTCATTGTTGCCATCAGGAAGGAGGTACAGAATCCTGAAGGCACACATTCAGCAATTCAGGAACAGCTTCTTTCCCTCTGCCATGTAATTGCTAAATGAGTATTAAACCCATGAACACCACCTCATGCTTGTTTAATATATATTGTTTCTTTTTCTGCACTATTTTTAATCTATTCAATACACATATAGTATTTACTGTAACCAATTAACTTAGTTATTTATTTTATTTTATTTCTATATTATCATGTTTTGCATTGAACTGTTGAAATTAACAAATATCATGATAGATGCAGGTGATAATAAACCTGATTCTGATTCTGATTCCCAAAGCTGAATGAGATCTATTCCAGGTTGCAAGGGAGGAGATAGCAGGGTTCCGACTGACTTTTATACATACGCTAGCCACAGATGATATACCAGAAGATTGGAGGATTGCTGATACTGTTCCTTTATTGAGGAAGAGCAGGAGGGAGATGCCAGGTGACCCTTATGTCAGTGGTAAGGAATTATTGGAGAAAATTCCAAGGGATAGGATTAATGTACACTTGCAAAGGGAGTGGCTGATTAGGAATAATCAGCATAGCTTTGTGTGGAGGGAGATCCTAACTCACTAATTTGATGTGAGATTTTTAAGAAGATAGCTATGAAGGCTGACGATAATAAGGTAGTAGATGTTGTCTATATTGACTTTAGTAAGGCATTTGATAAAATCCTAGGATAGACTGATTCAGAAAGTTAAGGCACGTGAGATCTGAGATGAGCTAGCTAAGTGGATCCAAAATTGGCCCATTGATGGGAGGCAAAGCTGGTGATGGCAGCATGCTTTTGATTGGATTCTGTGACCAGTGAGGTCCTGCAGGGATCAGTAGTGAGGTTCTTGGTGTTGCTGATCTAAATCGATAATTTGACTGATTAGTATGAATGCAGATGACATGAACGTTGGAGGTGCTGTGGATACTGAGGAATGTTGTCTAAGACTACAGAAAAACAAGCCAGACAGAAGCTGTGGTGAAAATAATAATGTCCAAATATGGATCCTTTAATACATGCCCCTTTGCCAACATGTTTGCTTTTCTGTGAATAAAAAAGTATTTAATTGCACATTAAAACTGGGCAAATGGACCCAATTTCCTGGCACATATATATATATACACCCTCTATGTTATTTATTCAAGAAAACTGCAATAAAGTGCTGGTAGATTTAATTGGTACCTTTGGGTGTTTCTGTTATTCAGCGGCATTCCAATGAATCAGCAGTATGCTTCCTTACCGTGCATATACAAGATTAATTGCACTTCTTTCTACCAGTGCTATCGTCCGCCAGCAGGTAAAGGCAAACTGCAAACTGCTGCTACAGCAAAAGCTATAATACTACAGATCTTACTGTCACTACAGAGCTCCATTTAATATTACCATTTTTCAAATTTATGTTCCAATCCAATAATCTCACTAGAATTTTGTATTAAATCAGATAAAACAAGGTCATGGCTCTTGTAATTAAATCTCTAAGCGTCTTTGTCTCTTCCAGTTGACATGGTAAAAATTACATTCAATGTGTGCACGGACTCTTGAGGATACTCTTGGCTGATCATATAAATGGTTTCTTATGCATTGAATTACAAGATGAAAAAAAATCTATTCAGCCTTTTTTTTTATTAATAACCAACTCAAGATACAAAGATTTAACAAAACATAACAAGAGTCCATCATGCAGGATTATAGAGATTTAAGACAAGAAGTTAATTTTAGTGCTTTTACTGGAAGCTGCTTAATGTGTTGCTTGATGTCTGTGTTTATGTCTTCAAAAGGGACAGCAACTTATTTAAAAGAAACAAAATGGCTGATAGAACATTACCATGTTAAAACGTGAGGATTTCTACTTGCAAAATTCAATTTCCACTTTTTGCTGTAAATTCAATTTTCTTTCATACTCAGCATTTCTATCTTGAGCAACAGGGTACAAGTGGGGTTGTAGATCAGTCCCAGGTCAGTGGGAAGGACATGGGTGAGAGGGAAGTAGATCAGAGGGGGTAAAGGGTACTTGGTACAGAACAGGTATCAGCTGATGTCTTCTTTTTATCTTGGGGGTGGCAGGGAACCACAAGAAACTAAATAAATAATTATTAATTCCTGATGAAGGATCTCAACCCAACACATTGACTGCTTATTCATCTCCATTGATGCCACCTAACCTGCTGAGTTCCTCCAGCATTTTGTGTGTGTTGCTCTGGATTTTCAGCATCCGCAGAATCTCTTGTGCTTATGTAAGTAATTAGATTGAAGTGTTATATGAGTTGTATTTTTATTGCCTAAGTCGTCCTCAAGAAACCTCCCTTTAAGTAATTCTTAAGCTGCTGAAAAGCCATAACCCTGTAGGAAATTAAGATCAACCTTCTGATGTGACGGGCTTGAATGACCACTTCCGGTGTAAATTTCTACAGTTCAATGATCCTATGATTAAATCACATTTCAGCATCATTAAAAATGACAACAACCTTTCCCTCAGTGTCAACAAAGCAAGAGTTGGTCATTGACTTCAGGAAAGGGTGTGGGGTGCATGCTCCTGTTTACGTCAATGTTGTTGAGGTCAAGTTGGTTAAGAATTTCAAGTTTGTGGGAGTGAACATCACCAATAGCCTGTCCTGGTCCAACCACATACACACCTTGGCTAAGAAAGCTCACCAGTGCCTCTACTTTCTCAGGAGTCTAAAAAAAATTTGGCATCTCCCTCTTTGACATTCAGCAATTTTCATTGATAAACCATAGGAAGCATCCTATTGGCTTGGCTTGATACGGCAATCGTTCTGCCCATGACTGCAAGAGTTGTAGACATGGCTCAGCCTATCAGTGAAACCAACCTCTCCTCCATGGACTTGATCTTTATTTCTCGATGGTCAGTAGAGCAGCCAGCGTAATCAGGTATTCCACCGAGTCCGCACATTCTCTCTTCTCTCACATACAAAGGCCTGAGAGCACGTGCCAGCAGGCTCAAGGACAGCTTCCTTCTTGCTAATAGAATCTTTCCTAGTATGATAAGATGGATTCAACCTCATTGTGACCTCACTCCTTCTCTGGATTTTCTCTGTAAATGCAGCACTTCATTCTTCATTCTGTTATTGTTTTACCTTGTCCCACCTCAATACACTGTTGAAATGAATTGATCTGTATGGAGGACATGCAAGGCAAGATTTTCACTGTACATTGGTACAGGTGACAATAATAAACCAATTTATCAAATCTGTTCATTCCAGAAACACATAGTGAAGGATGCTCCTTGGAACCATTTTTGGGCAATGCTTTTATTTATTCAGTTGGTTTGAAGCCGAAACCTGGTAAAATTGAGCAAAGCAAACACATCCAGTTTTACAAAGAATAAAATGCAATATATTTTGATGATTTTCAACAGATTTTTAGATAGATTATTGCGGGTGGTAGGGTGGAGATACATCTCAACCAAAGGAAGTGTTAGAATTAGAATTGTTGTCACACGTATGAAAATCTGATGAAAAATCTTGCGTACCAGCCAAGCAGATCATTCCATAAGTAAGTTCATTGAGGTAGTGAAAGGAAAACAAAATGCAAAACACAGTGTAAGCAAGCAAATGTGATACAAGGGCCACAACAAGTTAGATTGGGGGTGATGAATTCATCTCTAGTACATGAGGGGCCTTTTCACAAGCCTGATAACAGCAGGATGGAAGGGTTTGAGGTCCTTGGATTTAGTGGCCAGAAGGATGGATCTTTAAAAATTATTTTACCCTTAAAAAAATTTTTTTAGAGATACGGCTTGATAACAGACCCTATCAGCCTAACAAGCTCACACCACCTACTTTCACCTATGTGACCAATTAGTCTACTAACCTGCACACCTTTGGACTGTGGGAGGAAACCAGAGAACCTGGAGGAAACTCACACAGCCACAGGGAGAATGTACAAACTCCTAACAGACAGCAACAGATCTGCACCCAGCTTGCTGGGACTGTGAGAGTGTTATCCTAAACACTATGCCACCTTGCAGCCTCATTTTATTTAATGCTTTAATTAGGTATGTGTTTTAGATCTTTGCTGTTAATAGTTTTTTTAACAAATAACTTTCAGGGATTTTAATTATTCATTTCAATTTCAAGAAGTTTTAAAAATTTCAACTGTCAGCAGAAGCCTGAAAATTACTGATTACATTTTACAGACAACAAAGTGAGGAGTGGAATTGTGATTCAAAAGCTAGAGCATTCCTCACTCCTCCACCGTAGCTCTACCCACATCCTTCAACTTTGGGATGCTTTAAGTCGGCAGGAATGGCTCTCCACATTTGGGACAGGTATGCATGTGCACAGGAGTATCAGGGGAGTTAATTCCATCGGAAGAGAAAGGATCAGCAAGAACTATTCCAATAACATTCTGAAGAACTGAAATGGTCTCATCCAAGTGTGCACTTGGGTTATTTTTAAATATTTTAAAGATTAGCTTAATTTGTCACATGTACATCAAAACATACAGAGAAATGTGCCGTTTGCCTCAACAACCCAACATAGTCTGAGAATGTGCCCACAAGTGTCACCATACTTCCAGCGCAATCGCAGCATTCTCACAACTGAATATTTGTACGTCTCAGGGTTGTATGTGGGAGGAACTTAGAGGAAGCCCGTGTGGTCACACAGAGATTGTTCAGACTCCTTACAGATACTGGCAGGAATTGAACCCCAATCAGTGATCGCTGGCGCTGAAAAGCATTGTGCTAACCACTCGACCATTGTGCTGCCAATCATTTTTAACACATAATCAATATGTTAAGGGTATTTTTAATTGGCCTGCCTTTGATCAATTAAGCATAATTTATACTTCCAGGGAGTTAAGAAGAAATCTGGGCAAGATGTTGATGGAGGTTTATAAAGTGGTGTAAACAGATAACCTGTTGGTGTACACAGCTTTGATGCCTGGTCTCCCACCCTAGTTTAGTATGTCAGTTCCTACATAGAAGGCACTGATACATTTATACACATTTGACATTCAATGAGCAAAACTATCCATCATTGTCTTGAGGCAAATCAATCAAGTACATTGCTGTTTCTGAGAACTAAATAGTAAGCTGGTAATAGCACAGCTAGAAAACTGCTATCTATAATTTATTACTTCCATTTCAAGATAACATGTCCCTGCCAATGACTAACGTTAACCTAAAGATTTTAGTAGGATTGGACGGGAATCATTTATGCTTCATATTATTTGCAAAGCCTTTTCATAGGTTGAAGCAGCTCCAGGCCATAATAATAGTCATTATATGAAGAGGTTCTCCTCCTTTCAAATAATAAAGTACATCAATTTAACACCCACTGTCATTTGAAATGTTCACCCTTATAAATAAAAGTGCATAAACTCGCAATCATCATAAGCTTTTAGTCTCAGTGGAAGGTTGCTACTCACTAACTATAGAATTAAATGGACCATATGATACCCTACACTATTACAGTTCCTGTATTTTATCTTACGGTACATTATAAAGGTACAATTTTGTTGAATAAAAAATGAACAGGACAAATTGTGCTGACGTAAGCTGATAAATATGATGGCATTCACTTCAACATTTTGGCAAAAGTTAGTTCATTTCATACTTGCAGAATACAGCAAAGAAAGTGTTATCACCACTTGATCAGCAATCTAAAAATAAAGGAACATTAAAATGATTTAATTCACTGCAGCTGGTGCTAAGTTTTATATACAGTATGTACTTCCACTATAATACTCCCTTTGCACAGTTCCTGCTAATTTCCCTAACAAAATTATATTTCCTTTTAGATAATCATTCATTGCAGCCAGCAGTACACAAGGTGCAAGCTGGATCAAGCAAGGTAACTTTAATTGCTTCATTTTTTTCTGCTTGGTTGGGGGCTTTATAGGTGCAGAAAGCCATTAGCAAGTTGAAGAGTTTCCTCACACATTACAAAGAAATTCACATTGGCAATGTTTCCCTTTGGCTGATATTCATTCTTAATGGAGATATATTCCAGCTATTGATGCCCTATATACAGAAAGTCGAACAGCACAGCACTGGACTTGCATCCCACCCACAATGTTGTACCAACCCTGATGCCAATTTGTATCAAATGTCCTCCTCTTGTGTATCATCCATATCTCTCCATTTTCTTCATGTATCTGTGTAAAAGCAACTTCAACTCCACCAAAATGCTTGCTTCCACTAGTTCCCCAGTGATCTATTTTGGGCAGCTACCATGCCCTGTGTAAAATGAAATTCCCTTCACATCATCTTTAAACTTCTCCAATCTAACCTTAAAAGAATGTCCCCCGCCGCATGACATTTCCACCCTGAGGAAATTACTTTGTCTGTCTACCCTATCTATGACTCTCAAAATTTAAAAGCCTCTAATCAGGTCTCTCCTCTGCATCAGGCACTCTAGAAAGAACAATCCAACCTTTCCACATAGCTCCTACCCTCTAATCCAGGCAGCATAGTGATAAAATTCTTCTGCACCTTCTCCATAGTCTCCATATCCTTCTTATAATGGGGCAATGGGTCAGGCAGCAAATTCTTAAGTCTTCAGCTTTACTACACAATAGATCTTTCATTAAACTTGATGCATGGTCCAATTTCATACAGAACTGTGCGCAATATGGGCTGACTGAAGTTTTATATAAGCTGCAGCATGCCTTCCTCACTCTTATCATACCAATACCAATGAAGGCAAGTCTGTTATACGCCTTCTCTACCACTCAATCTACTGTGTAGTCACTTTCAGTGAACTAGGGATCTGAACCCCAAGATCCTCTCTACCCCAATGCTATTAAGGGGTCTACCATTAACTGTATACTTTCTCTTTCGCTTGGCCTCCCAAAGTGTGATATTTCACACTTGTCCAGTTTAACTTCCATTTTCCACATCTTTGCCCTTATCTGTAACCCGCTTTATTCTTTGCTTATCCTTTACAATGTCTACAACTCCACCAATCATGTTATCATCTGCAAACTTGCTGATGAACCCATCCACAGTTTCATCCAAATCATTGATATACATATCCCAAAAAACAGAGGTCCCTGTACCAATCCTTGTGGGACACCACTGGCCATGGACCTCCAGTCAGAATAACAGTTTTCCATTCCTACTCTCTGTCTTCTACAGAAAGCCAGTTCTAAATCCTAACTTGTAAGTCAGAAGTTAAGCATGTCTTATCCAAGACAGAGAGATGCCCAAAAGCCTTCAAGAACATGAATGAGATGTAAGCTATAGAGAATATCAGTGCAGAGCAGTATGACAGATGACACTGGGGTTGGAGGGGACAAGTGGGAAATGGTGACTAGAGTAGAAAACAACAGATTAGTCGATGCTGCACTGAAGACCCAAGAAACTGTAAATTCTGGAATTTGGAGCAAAATGAAAACCTTGGATGAACTCAACGGATCAGGTTGCAAACTCTTATGTCCTCAGTTCTTCTACACAATACATCTTTCATTGAATTTGATACATGTTGCAATTTCAAAGCACTTGTTTCATAATTAAAGATCACACATCAGTATGGTGCATGGATCCCTAATGGGCAAGTTCTTGAACTGTGAGACGCGTTGCTGTTTTAGTCTTGTAAATCCCAAACAACTTCTCAAATGAAGTTTTTGCAAATAGATAACTCAGTTCCTAATAGGAAGAGCTTTGTAAAGGAACTCTGTGATACTTTCAGAATTGTCAAGGACACACACTTCAATAGTAAAATTTACAGTGTTATTCAATAATACTAATAAGCTTGTCAAATAGGATGAATGTAACAATTTCAAGGTAAGATCCTGGATTAAACCAAATTGCTCCCAGTTTCTTCAAAAGGGTGGAAGAGTGAAGTAGGTTGAAAAACACTCCTTTGTGCATTTGAAAACATCATTATATCTCAAAACTAGCGTTTTCATACTTTCAAAACCAGAGCAAAATGGTATTCATTCAAATTCAAGTTTATTGTCATTCAACTGTACACAACATTTGTATACTGCTAAATGAACAATGATCCTCCAGGCCAAGGTGCACACCACAGTTCAAATAACTCACATGCATCACAAAACAATATTATCAGAAATAAATTAACAAAGAATAAGGTTCACATATGGTACAAGTTAAAAAGGAAACAGTATAACACTACTGGCTTTTCATGTGTGATGAGGTCTGGGGGAAGAAGCTTTTTGCCCTCCAAACAGTTCTCGTCCTTATGCTATGGTACCTCCTGCCTGAAGGGAGGGGACCGAAGAGATTGCTGGACGGATGGAAGAGATCATAGACAATGATAAGGGCCCTGCATACGTAGTGCTCTGTTAAATATCTCTAATGGGTTGAAGAGGACGTCTCAGCAGTTTAGTTACAGTCACCAACTGCAGTGCACCCCCCCACCGATAGTAAGATGAGAAGCCACCTTGAGAACAATTGCAATGGATCAGACTGTTTAAAGTTTACAGGTTCAGTAGGACATCATTTCATTCAAACAGGTGGAACAACTGAGCTATAAAACATCAGGGCCTCAATTTTGATGGACTAATTCACACACTTGAATGGAATTTCCCTTACATTTGGGTATAAAACAGCTTCAGTGCAATGCAGTGCCATCTTAGTTTTTTCTCTCTCTCTTTGCTTAGTAGACCCCTATCACTGTTCATTTCAATTTTCTTTGTTCTATCAACACTTAATAAAATGATCGTGAAGCAACAAGTTTTGTGCCTTTTTCCCGACTCCTGAAAGAACCTTGATTAAAACATCAGAATCTAACAGGGTGGAGGAAGTGGAGAGTGACTTCACACCCACAAAGTCTAGATATGAAAGGAACGGTGAAGACCAGAGATTTAACAAATGTTCATGTATTTTTTTTGTGTATATAGTAGCTGAAGGTTGTTGAAAGGAAACGTTGAGCATCTAGGAAGGAGGAAGAGACTGCAAGATGATTGCAAGCCTCTGGAAGGTTGCTAGCTAACAGGTTTCAGCAACCTGATGGATGTGGGGAAAGGTGGTTGGTCAGTTTTGACAAAAACATCTGAAATAAAAAAAGAGCAAACTCTGAAAACCATTTGAAGCTCAGGTAGCATCTGCGGTAAAACAGAGTTGATATTTCAGGAAAAGCACCTGTTGTCAGGTCAGAGAAAACGTATTAGTTTGAAGTTGCAAAGAGGTTGTTCAGGAGGGGTTTGGGTAGTGCACATTCCAAGATATGTGCTTCTTGGCACTATCCATCAAGCCTTAAAACAGAGCAGAATTTAAGTATTCAACATCATCAACATTCATATCTGTTACGCAATTACCTCGACAACCCACTGCGTCATATTAATTGGGTTCAGGACAATTTCCTTCCTGCCTGTGTACGGTCAACTTTAACAGCCATCTTGCAGATGGGTTCTGATTTATGACCTGCTGGGTCAGATGCCAATTGTGCACTGTATTCTCTCCAGAGACTAAAGATGCCTTCATGAGGTTTCTGAGCAGCATTTATTGTCACTGGCCTGGAAGGAATTGTTCTGATCATGACTGATGATAAACTTCGGCCAGCAGGCGAACAATTTATTATAATTGTATGTAATTGGGCACTCTAGTGGGAACAGTGTACTCTGCTTCATCTTCCTTTTGGGCTCATGATACGTTGCATCAAAATCCATATTTGCAACAACTCCTGTTTACCCTGCAGAAACTTTGAGTATAACTGAAGGTAGCCTGCTTAAGCCTAATAACTCTTCTTACTTGAACAGCTTGCTAACAGGATTTGTTTTAAAGGAATACGCTGCTAGCAAGTTTAATTTCCAATCTGTTTCTGATCTCAGCTGCTGTGCAAGGAAATGATTGGTTAGCATCATTAGTCATCAAACCCACACATGGCCTGGCCCCATTCTGTTGGTGGTTAACTGCTTTGAAAAATAAATAGCACTCACATTTATATAGAGACTAATGTGTTGTCCTCAGGATGTTTCCAAATGTTTCACAAGTAACAGATTACATGATGAAGTGCAGCCATGGTTACTAAACTAGCAACATGACTCCAAAAGCTACAAATAAATAAATTACCATAATGTCTGCTTGAGATGGTGAGGATTGAGTGAGGGAGTTGGTCAGGGTGGTGGGGAATTCCCAATTTTTTCAAATACTGTCATAGGATATTTCAGAAGGTGTAGATTTAATCTTGTTCTCAAAAGATGACATCCATCCAGCTTGGAAGCTCTCTTTTCTACCTATCCCATTGGGTAGAAGACACAAAAGCCTGAAAGTGCATACCACCAGGCTCAAGGACAAATTCCATCCCACTGTTATAAGATTATTGAACAAGCCTTTTCTCCTTGGAGTGACGGAGGATGTGAGGTGACCCAGTGGAGGTGTACAAGATGATGAGAGGCATTGATCGCGTGGATAGTCAGAGGCCTCTTCCCGGGGCTGAAATGGCTAACACGAGAGGGCACAATTTTAAGGTGCTTGGAAGTAGGTACAGAGGAGATGTCAGGGGTAAGATTTTTTGTGCAGAGTGGTGAGTGCGTGGAATGGGCTGCCAGCGACAGTGGTGGAGGCAGATACAATAGGGTCTTTTAAGAGAGGATAGGTACACAGGAACATAGAAAAATAGAGGGCAATGGGTAACCCGAAGTAATTTCTAGAGGAAGTGCATGTTCGGCACAGCATTGTGGACCAAAGGGCCTGTATTGTTCTGTAAGTTTTCTATGTTTCTATGTCCTATTGTGGTGAACTACATATACCTGTCTGGACATGCCCCCCCCCCCCACCCCCGCTGACTGCTCCTGTGGCTCCTCCCACTGACTGTGGCTCCTCCCACAGACCCCGGTATAAAGGCGATTGGAGACACCGCCCCGGCCTCAGTCTCCAGGATATAGTGTGGTGGTCAATTGCTGCTTGTTCTTTCTTCCAGGCAATAAAAGCCTATATCTCGCCTCACGTCTCCGAGAGTTATTGATGGTGCATCACCTATGTTCTAACTTAGCATGATAAAATGGATGCTTGGCCTCACAATTTACCTCGTTCTGGCCTTGCACCTTATTGTCTGCCTGTAATGGAGTACATCCACAACTATAACTGAATTCTGGTATTGTTTCCCTGGTACGACCTCAATGATGTGATGAAATGATCTATATGGAGACCATGCAAGACAAGGTTTTTCGCTGTATCTTGGTACATGTAACAATAATAAATCTATTTCCCAATTTAAATTTATCTTTGCTCCCTGAATATAGTACAATGTAAAATCCTGTGGTTGGTCTGAATCTTCTATCTTCTGATTCAGAGGCAAAGGTGAAACCAAAATAATTTTCACTTGATTGCTTGTAGTTCAGATAACCCTTTGTAAATATATTCAAAGCAAGACCATCCTCTTCTTCCTGCTGAATATTGACGCAAAATATTCATTCAGGAGACTACTCACATTCCTTGGTTCCACACCAAGATGGCCATTTTGGCACCTGAAGGGACTATCTCTTTTCTTAGCTAGCTCCTACTTAAAATATTTGATTATATCAGGAAGAACGATGGGCCAGAGATAAGTTCAAAGTAAATTTATTATCAAAGTACATATATGTCACCATAAACACCCCAAGATTCATTTTCTTGCAGGCATTCACAGTAAATACAAAAGACACAATAGAATCAGTGAAACACCGCACCCAACCGAATGGACAAACAAGCAATGTGCACAAGACAACAAAGTGTGCTGATACAAAAAGAAAATAATAAATAATACGTAAATAGATAATTAGTTAGATACATGAATAAATAAATATTGAGAACATAAGATGAAAAGTTCTTGAAAGTGAGTCCATAGGTTGTGGGAGCGGTTCAGTGATGGGGCGGGTGAAGTTATATCCTTTGGTTCAAGAGCCTGGCAACTGAGGGGTATAACTGTTTCTGAACCTGGTGGTGTGGGACCTGAGGCTCCTGTGCCCCCTTCTTGATTGCAGGAGTGAGAAGAGAGCATGACCTGGATAGTGGGGATCCTTGAGAAAGGGTCTTGGCCTGAAACGTTGACTCCTTTCCGTTGATGCTACCTGACCTGCTGAATTCCTCCAGTATTTGGTGTGTGTTACTAAGGATACAATGGAATCCAAGGGGTTCTAGCAAAATTGATCCAAAATTGGTTTGATGATAGGAGGCAAAGGATCATGGTGGATGGTTATTTTTGACTGGAAGTCTGTAATTACAGTACTACAGGAATAAATGTTGGTACATTTGTTGTTCGTCATATATATATATATATATATAAAGACGTGGATGTTCTGGTAAGTAAATTTGCTAACGATATGAAGATTTGTGATTTTTTTTAGATAGCAAGAATGTTGCCTAAAGATGAAGAGGGACATGAATAAGCTGTAAAGTTGGGCAGAGCAGTAGTGGATGGAATTTAATCCAGACAAGGGTGAGTGGATTGTCTAATACTGGCCAGACAAATGCAGTAATAGCAGGCACCTTGGAAGTATTCATGTACAGAGTAAAAGGTCATAGCTCCCTGAAAACGGTGGCACAGGTGGACAGTAGTGAAGAAGAAGGTTAATTTGCTTTGAAGGCAAGGGTCTCAGCTATTGGAGCTAGGATGTCATGTTGCAGCCATACAAGAAATTGGTTAGGTCTCTCTTGGAATAATCTGTATGGTCCTGGTCACTACATCATAGAAAAACTGTTCTTGCACTAAAGGAGCAGAAGAGATTTAGGTTCAGATTCCAATCAGTTTATTGTCACATACACCCGGGTGCAATGAAATCCCATGCTCATATAAACTCACAGAGTAAACAGTGCACACTGTAATAATTAATGCAACGAGCAGCAGTCTGCCAGGGGAACTCAGTGTTCTGAGCAGCATCTATATAAAATTTTTCCATTTTAGATTGAAACCTGTTAGAGATATTTATCAGCGGTGCAGCGTACACAGGGCCCTTAGCATTGCCAATGATCTCTGTCATCTGTCCAACAATTTCTTTAACCCCCTACCATCATTACTTTTGATGCAAATCTGGCATTTTATCAAACCAGATGACAGCCACCCATTTGACAAAGTAAATTAGTCTGCAATTTGAATTTCATAGACATGTCAAAGAGTGTTATTAAATCCCAAATGCTTTATCAGATATTTACAACTATATGATCAATGGTTGAGTTGCTCTGAACTCTGGTGCCAAGCTATTGAAGCTTGAAAAGGGGGCAAAGAATTCACCCATGATTAAAGTCCAATGTGCTCAGATGTATTCCAGTGGGTGTCTTGTTAGTGTTTAATAAAAAATAATATCCACTAAATTATCAAGAATTCAACAGTAAACGCATATTTAAAGTTCAAGTTTCTGCTCAGTTTATTGTCATTTAACTGTACATATATATACAGCCAAACAAAATAACATTCCTCTGCACCAAGGAGAACAACACAGTACATATAATTCACACATGTAACACTGAAACTAATATTACCACTAGTAAATTAACAAATAATAAGGTGCATTTATGACACAAGTTTAAAAAAATAAACAACATAACATTACTGGTGCTTCATGCGTGATGAGACCTGGGCGGTAGCAGGGAGTTCAGTAGTCTTATGGCCTGGGGGAAGGAGCTGTTTCCCATTCTAACAGTTTTTACCCTATTACTACATGCCTCCTGCCTGATGGCAGGGTGTCAAAGAGATTGACGGGAGAGATGAGGGGGACCGTTGACAATGTTAAGGGCCCCGCGTATCCCGATAAATATCTCTGATTGGTGGAAGAGAAACCCCAATGATCCTCTCAACAGTTCTCGCAATCCTTTGTAGGGATTTATGTTCAAATTCCTTGCAATTCCAGTACTGGACAGTGACGTAGCTGATCTGTACTCTCAATTACAAATAACAATTACCTTTCTTAATTCAAGGATATCAAAGTCAACATTCTGCTTATCTGAATGAAAAATTTTCAAAAACAGATACTATAAATGATTTTCTTTAAAATGAATTATAAATGTCCTCAAGACAACATGACTCTATTCATAATAATTACTCAATTAGATTCAGAGAAATTCAGTTTGTGTTGGGCCTGATTGATCATGTTGAAGCTTGTATCAAGTATCATTAAATGTACCTGTGTTACACACATGGATTACAAATCACCTCTCAAGAAAAAAATAATTTTGGATGTAAGCAACAAGAAAGATTATAAAGCTATCGAATTTACAGCAATGCTGTGCTACACAGTTACACATATATTCCTGATGTATTTCTTACTAAGGTTTTTAATCTTTACTGGAAGCAAAGTTAACAATGAAGTTTAATGGGTTTTGTCTCAGAATTAAAGACAACTCTCTAGAGTCACTACATATACTACACCCACAAGTGTAATTTAATACATGCCCATTAATCTTCCTTCAGTCTTTCTCGAAAAATGAGGTTTCAAGTTGAGTTGTGCTAGTAAGTCATTGAAATTCCTATACCTTATTCATTTCCATTTACATTATTATCTAAATGCAGCAATGACTACTTATCACAGAATTTTGGCCAATGGACAAGCTGAAAAATTATCGGCAGAATTATTTGACCATTTTGTTAGACATTCTTTAATGGGCTAATTCATGTCAATATCACTTTGACATACTTTTAACCTAATTGGAAGCTCTGATTGGATTGAATTTAAAGATTCATAATTAAAACTATTCATTAAGAATATTTTATTATCAAAAATAAGCCACTTTGCACAAAGGTATATTGAAATATCAATAACTTTAAATTAGATTTTTGCAGTGTAATACTTGCTCTTTATAGATATATTGTTTAGTGCTAAAGGTTAATTAGGTCCATTCAGTAATTACTTTTTATCTGTTTTAAACAAAGTGAAGGGATCATTGTGGTACATGCGTGCTGCAGTTATCTTCATCTGCAGCATTATTTCATGTTCCATGTCAAATCAGATGAGATGAAACAATTTTGAAAACCATTATTTCTCCCTCCCACAATGTAGCTTCATTCATATTATTTAAGCTTTATTTTCAGAAGCCCTCCAACACGAGTAGCGATTTTTAAAAAAATCACAAATAATGTAGTATCTGTAGCTTGTGATCATTACACAAGTGCAAGTGTTTCTAAACAGAGCTTGTACAAGAATATGTCAATCTAAAGAACTAGTTTTTATGGCCATTGCATCATATAAATCCAAAATGCATCTTACTGCATATGCTTCTTGATCATGGGGACACAAACAGTCTCATTCAATAGCATTTAGGAACCATTAGAGTTCTCCCAAGAAAAATAAATTCCTTTTGTTGCATAGAGACTTGGAAATGTACATTTTCCAGTCATTTATTATAGATTGGTGGATTTTGTACAAATTGCTAAGTCAATTTCTCATTTTGCAAAGCATCATATTAGAGAATAACTCAAAACAAAGATAGGTCCTAGCAATGAGCAAAATGCTATTTTTTTATCCACTCCATCCCATCAGACAAGTAAAGCAGCAGACATTGACCTCAACAGCTACCCAGTGAATCAATGACCAAGAAAGTGCCTCCATTGAATAAATATGTATTTCCACAAGCAAGTTGGCATAAATTAGCACATATTTTATATATCAAGTACTTAATTGCAGGCTATTTATACTTAGAAAATTGGAGATGATTTGTTCCCAGCTGCAAAGCTTTCTCGAAGTCAAAATTAACAAAGTTAAATCAGCTATCAGCTTTTCCTGGGTACAGCTATCTGTTAGTGATATCCCATCTGCTTCACAGAATACACTGGGCTAGTAACTCCCCGGAAGTAAAAACATTAGTACATATGACAGCTTAAAATTTCAGAATCAGGTTTAATATCACTGGTGTATGTGATGAAATTTGTTATTTAGGTCACCACAGCAGTTATCTTTTAATTCATGCAAGGATATTTAATACAGACCATCCGATTGCACTGTTGGAGATGCAGCAGCCAGGAACCAGTATCTTCCTGTAAATCTCATTGATCCTATCATAGATGAATAATTCCTGAAATGATACTTTCAGGCTCTGATTCATTTATTTATCACATGTACATTGAAACATACAGTGAAATGTGTAATTTGTGTTAACAACCAACACAACCTACTGGGGCAGCTACACATCCTGACATTAACCCAGCATGCCCACAGTGTTCAGCAGAACAACAGCAGCAATAAAACAACAACATTCCCATTCTGATATGTCTATCCATGGCCTCCTCTATTGTCAAAATGAATCCAAACTCAGGTTGGAGGAACAACACCTTATATACTGGCAGGGTAGCCTCCAACCTGATGCATGAACATTGACTTCTCTAACTTCCATTAATGCCCCTCCTCCCCTTCTTACCCCATCCCTGACATATTTAGTTGTTTGCCTGTTCTCCATCTCCCTCTGGTGCTCCCCCCCCACCTTTCTTTCTCCTGAGGCCTCCCGTCCCATGATCCTTTCTCTTCTCCAGCTCTGTATCACTTTCGCCAATCACCTTTCCAGCTCTTAGCTTCATCCCACCCCCTCCGGTCTACTCCTATCATTTCACATTTCCCCTTCCCCCCACTACTTTCAAATCTCTTACTATCTTTCCTTTTGGTTAGTCCTGACGAAGGGTCTCAGCCCGAAACGTCGACATCGCTTCTCCCTATAGATGCTGCCTGGCCTGCTGTGTTCTACCAGCATTTTGTGTGTGTTGTTGTTTGAATTTCCAGCATCTGCAGATTTCCTCGTGTTTGAACATTAAAACAAGCTCGTTTCCTCTGCCACTCTCTCACCCACTCACACACATAGACAGTCCTGCAACTTTAGGACAGATAAGAAATGTCAAACTGGCATAGCGGGATGTGTAATACACACAAATTGCTGGTGGAACACAGCAGGCCAGGCAGCATCTATAGGAAGAAGCATTGTCGACATTTCGGGCCGGGACCCTTCGTCAGGACACTGTGGTTAGTGCAATGCTTTTACACCTTGGGGCACCAGAGTTCAGAGTTCAATCCCAGCGTCCTCTGTATGGAGTTTGTCCATCCTCCCCATGGAATGCGTGGGTTTTCTCGGAGTACTCCTGTTCCCTCCCACAATACAGAGATGTACCGGTGAACAGATTAATTGGTCATTGTAAATTGTCCTGTGATCAGGTTGGGTTAAACTGGGTGTTGCTGGGTGGGGTGACTGGAAGGGCCGGAAAGACCCATTTGGCACTGCATCTCTAAATAAATAAATAAACAAGTCCCTGCTGTAGACTACACTATCCCTGTCCCTGCTCCACCAGGCTGAGAGTCCAAAGGCAGCAACGGATAACTGGACATGACAGTCAGGAAACAACACTTGTCTCATGTTTCACTTTGACCAGCTTCACAAAATTCCCTGGATGACAACAAAAATGGTATTCAAGGAACATAGAACACAGTGCAGGCCTTTAGGCCCAAGATGTTATGCCAACCTTTAACCTGCCCTAAGATCAATCTAACCCTTCCCTCCTACATGGTCCTCCAATTTTCAATCATCTATGTGCCTATGTAAGAGTTTCTTAAATGCTCCTAATGTACCCTTAGCAGGGTGGTCCATGCACCCACCACTCACAGTTTAAATATCTAACATTCCTCCTATACTTTCCCTCAAACCTTAAAATTATGCCCCCTTGCACTAGCCATTTCTGCTCTGTGAAAAAGTCTCTGGCTATCCATTCTACCTATGCCTCCTTTCACCTCTCATCCTTTTTCACTGCAGAGAAAAGCCCTAAGTCATTCAACCTATCCTCTAAGATATGATCGCTAATCCAGGTAGCATCTTGGTAAATCTCCCCTGCACCCTTCTCTGAAACTTCAATACCCTTCCTACAATGAGGCACCCAGAACTGAACAGTTACAGTTACTCTTAAGTGTGGTGTAACCAGGGTTCCATAGAGCTTCAACCTTACCTCATGGCTCTTGAACTCAGTCTCCCAACTAATGGAGTCCAACACACCATACATCTTCTTAACAATCCTACCAACTTGCATGGCCGCTTTGAGAGAATTGCCTGAATTGTAATTACAACTTTCAGCCAGAAGTCTATCAAAGGACTAAATAGCATCCTCACCAGACTCGAAAACAGTTATTTTCCCCAATCAGAAAAGCTGTTCAACATTTCCACCCATTAACTCCACTATTACTTTATTATTTCCTGTCAGTCATCTTATGTACAGCCTAGTGGATTCATGGATATAGAATCAATCTATGTAAGCTATCTTATTTATTTACATTTATGGTGTGTTTTTAAGTATTATTGTGTTCTTTATCCTTTGTCTTTTATTTTTGTGCTGCATCAGATCTGGAGTAACAATTATTTCATTCTCCTTGTACTTGACATTAAGCAATCTTGAAGTTGAAAGAGTCATGCAGTCACAGGTGATCACTGGATGATGAAGACCATCTTAAAGCCAACTTCATGATTCTTAATCCGGACATTGAACAGCTCATCCACCTGAGTGAATTACTGCACCTCTGCTGTCACCACCTGTGCCTTTGAAGCATTATTACAGAGAACTGTCTAGTTTGTACAACCAAAGGTGCATTAAGCCAGCTTGATTTAAATTTCCTGGTCCATTACAAATCGATTCACTGGTTGCCATTTTGGACTCTGACAGCATATAACAGTGGACCATCAGTCACTGTCAATATGAAGTAGAATTAATAACTTCTTCTACCTAGCCCAACACCCCTACTGGAGCACAGATTGCTGACTGAAGCTCGTCAAAATCCTCTCTCCTGGGCCAGTCCTGCAAATTGACCCCAGGTACAGCCCATCTTTGAAGATCACTCCTCTTCCAAGGATGAGGTCTCTGGAGCTTCAGCAGGTGTTTCTGTAGTGCCTGGTTTTTACAGGATGGGATTGCCAGCCTCATGCACAATCCCCCCCCCCCCCCCTAACACAGCAGAGCTTGGGACCATATATGGTGGAGCTGGAATTATTAACACGGATCTAAATTAAACTGAGAGGGTTTCTAAAGCTTGATCAGACGATGACTAAGAACTTTAAAAGTTCCACCTGGATCAGCTAGAGAGACATTCCACTTAATAATTGTACGGGGATTATCAGCAACATCAACAGACTCTATGAAAAAGGTGTTTCAGTGGCAAGCTTCGCGGGCTGTTGTCCAGTATATGGGGCCTATCACAGACATCAACAAAGCTCTACGAACTAAGTAGAAGTACAGAAGGGATAAGCGGAGCGACCAACTGTTGGGAGTAGGCCAATGGCGAGAGTGGAAGTGACAGGCTTTGGCTCAGAAGGGGCGCTGGCTCTGTGTAAAGCATCTGTTAAGGTTTCCTTTTTGTTGTTTTGTTCTCTCTTACTATTCCATTTAAATGTCTGTCGTGTGTTCTTCGTGCTGGACGTTAGAGAACTGGGATAGCCAGAGTCAGCCGGGGAATGACACCTGTGTGAAGTGCATCCGGCTGCAGCTCCTTGAAGACCTTGTTAGGGATCTGGAGCAGCAACTGGATGACCTTCGGCTTGTACAGGAGAGTGAGGAGATCATTGATCAAAGCTACAGGGAAATGGTCACCCCGAAGTTGCAGGAGGTGAGTAGCTGGGGTAACTGTCAGGAAAAATGGAAATAGGCAGTTAGATCAGAGCCCCCCTGTGGCCATTCCCCTCAAAAATAAGCATACTGCTTTAGATACTTAAGTGGGGAATGACCACCCGGGAGTATACCACGACGACCAGGTTACAGGCTTACAGGTTACAGGTTACCAGCTTGGGTCCATGGTGCAGAAGGGAAAGACAGAGAAGGGAGCGGTTGTGATAGGGGACTCGATAGCGAGGGGAACAGACAGGAGATTCTGTGGATGTGAACGGGATACCCGGATGGTATGTTGCTCCCAGGTGCCAGTGTCAGAGATGTCTCAGATTGTGTCTACAACATTTTGGAGAGGGAGGGGGAGCAGCCAAATGTCTTGGTACATTTGGTATCAATGACATAGGAAGCAAAAGCAACGAGGTCCTGAAAAGAGAGTTTAGAGAGCCAGGTAGGAAGCTGAGAAGCAGGGCCTCCAGGTTGGTAATTTCTGGATTGCTGCCTGTGCCTTGTGCCAGTGAGGTAGAAACAGGATGATCTGGCAGGTAAATGTGTGGCTTAGAAGCTGGTACAGGGGGCAAGAGTCAGGTTCTTGGATCATTGGGATCACTTCTGGGAGAGTTTTGACCTGTTCAAAAGTGACGGGTTGCACCTGAACCCAAGGGAGACAAATATTCTCGCGGGCAAGTTTGTTAGAGCTGTTCGGGAGGGTTTAACCTAACTTGGCAGGGTGGTGGGAACTGGAGAGAAGGGACTCAGGATAGGTTAGGTGATAAAAAAGTAAAGATAGCATATAGACAGACTGTCAGGAAAGGTAGACAGGTGATGGGACTTAGTCGTAGCCAAGAGACTGTGTAGAAAAGCATTAGGGATGCAGGATCAGAAAGGATAGCAAATACAGTACTCAAGGTGTTTTATTTAAATGCATGTAGTATAAGAAATAAGGTGGATAACCTTGTTGCACTATTACAGATTGCCAGGTACGATGTTTGTGGCCATCACTGAATCATGGCTGAAGGATAGCTGTAGTTGGGAGCTGAACGTCCAAGATTACACATTGTATCTGAGGGATAGGAAGGTAGGCAGAGGGGGTGGTGTGGCTCTGATGGTAAAGAATGGCATTAAATCAGTAGAAAGATGTGACATAGGATCTGAAGATGTTGAATCCTTGTGGGTTGAGTTAAGAAAATCCAGTTACATATAGGCCTTCCAACAGTGGCTGGGAGGTGGACCACAGATTATAACAGGAAATAGAAAAGGCATGTCAAAAGAGCAATGTTATGGGTAGTTTTAGGAGATTTTACCATGCAGGTCGATTGGGAAAATCAGGTTGGTAATGGATCTCAAGAGAGTGAGTTTGTTCAATGTCTAAGAGATGGTGTTTTAGAGCAGTTTGTCGTTGAGCCTACTAGAGGATGAGGATCAGCTATACTGAATTGGGTGTTATGTAATGAACTGGAGGCAATTATGGAGCTTAAGGTAAAGGAAATCTTAGGAACTAGTGATCACAATATGATTGCGTTCAACTTGAAATTTGATAGGGAGAAAGTAAAGTCTGGGCGTAGCAGTACAATTTCAGTGCAGTAAGGGACAGTGGAGTGAAATTACAGTGGAGAGAGGAGTTGGCCAAAGTAAATTGGAAGGAACTGCTGGCAGGGATGTCAGCAGGGCAGCAAAGATGTACGTTTCTGGGGAAAGAGAAGCTAAAAAAAATCATTAAAAGGGAAAAGATGAAATATCAAAACAACTAGCAATTAATATCAAAGTGCATAGTAAAAGTTTTTTCAAGTATTAAAAATAAAAGAGAAATGAGAGTGGATATAGGACCACTAGAAAATGAAGCAGGAGAAATAATAATGGGGGACAAGGAGATGGCTGGTAAACTAAATGAATATTTTGCGTCAGTCTTCACTGCAAAGATGCTAACAGTATAACTGATATTGTAGTGTATGAAGGAAGAGAAGTGGGTGCAGTTACTATACAAGAGAAAAGGTGCTTGTAAAGCAAAAAGACCAAAAGGTACATTTGTCACCCGGACCAGATGAATTACACCCCAGAATTCTGAAAGAGGTAGTGTTGGAGACTGTGGTGGCATTAGAAATGATCTTTCAAAAATCATTGGACTCTGGCATGGTGCCAGAGGGCTGGAAAATTGCAAATGTCACTCCACTCTTTAAGAAAGGAGGAAGGCAGCAGAAAGGAAATTATAGACCAGTTAGCCTGATCTCAATGGTTGGGAAGATGTTAGAATCAATTGTTAAGGATGAGATGATGGAATACTTGGTAACACAAAACAAAATAATATAAAGTTAGCATGGTTTCCTTCAGGGAAAATCCTGCCTGATGAACCTGTTGGAATTCTTTGAGGAGATTACAAGTAGCATAGATTAAGGGGATACAGTGGCTGTTGTATATTTGCACTTTCAGAAAGCCTTTGACAAGGTGCCACACATGAAGCTGCTTATCAAGTTAAGAGCCCATGGTATTACAGGAAAGTTGCTAACATGGTTAGAGCATTGGCTGATTGGTGGGAGGCAGCGAGTGGGAATAAAAGGATCCTTTTCTGGTTGGCTGCCAGTGACTAGTGGTGTTCCATAGGGGTTGGTCTTGGGACCACTTCATCTTTATGCTGTATATAAATGATTTAGATGATGGAATAGATGGCTTTGTTGCCAAGTTTGCAGATAATACGAAGATTGGTGGAGGGGCAGATAGTGTTGAGGAAACAGGGAGGATGCATGAAGGACTTAGACAGATTAGGAGAATGGGCAAGAAGTGGCAAATGAAATACAATGTTGGAAAATGCATGGTCATACACTTTGGTAGTAGAAATAAATGTGCAGACTATTTTCTAAACAGGGAGAAAATCCAGGAATCTGAGATGCAGAGGGACATGGGAGTCCTTGTGCCGAACATCCTAATGGTTAACTTGCAGGTTGAGTTGGTGGTGAAGAAGGCAATTGCCATGTTAGCATTCATGTCAAGAGGACTAGAATACAAGAGCAAGGATGTGATGCTGAGGCTTTATAAGTCACAGGTGAGGCCTCACCTTGAGTATTGTGAACAGTTTTGGACCCTTCATCTTAGAAAAGATGTGCTAGCATTGAAGAGGTCCAGAGGAAGTTCACAAGGATGATTCCAGGAAGGAAAGGGTTATCATACAAGGAACATTTGATGGCTCTGGGTCTGTACTTGCTGGAATTCAGAAGGATGAAGGGGAATCTCATTGAAACCTTTCGAATGTTGAAAGACATTGACAGAGTAGATGTGGAAAGGATATTTCCTATGCTAGGGAAGTCTAGAGCAAGAGGGCACAGATAGAGGGGCAAATATTTAAAACAGAAATGCAGAGTAATTTTTTTTTTAACAGAGATTGATGGTGAAGTTGTGGAATTTGTTACCACAGGCATCTATGGAGGCCTGGTCATTGAGTGTATCTAAGGCAGGGATTGATAGGTTCTTGGCTGGACATGGCATCAAAGGTTACAGGGAGAAGGTTGGGAACTGTGGTTGAGGAGGGGGAAAGAAAAGGATCAGCAATGATGGAATGGCGGAGCAGACTTGTTGGACCAGATGGCCTAATTCTGCTCCTATGTCTTATGGTAAACAGAGCATCAAGAATAAAAGTGAAAATCCCCAGCCAAAGCAACCCAATGATAATCGAGTTGATGATGAATGATAAAGGTGTCACACTTGGTTTGGACTGATAATAGGAAAGCACCACTGACAGTACCTGTCCATCATCATTGATGGGACATATTCAAAGTTAGGACACAATTCCAAATCTATTACAGCAGCTTAAATATTTATTTATTTGTTTATTTAGATACACAGTGCGGAACAGATCCTTCCAGCCCATTGAGCTGCACTGCCTGGTGAGCCTAATCACAGGATAATTTACACTGGCCTATTGACCTTCTGATCGGTATGTCATAAGGCTGTCGTGAGAAACCCGAGCGCCCAGAGAAAACTCTCACACATGTGAAGGGACATACAAACCTGCTTACAGAAGATGTCAGAATTGAACACTGAACACTGACACCCCAAGCTGTAATATGATTTGGGAAACAATAAAGCAGAAATTTTCAATCAGGATTTCATTTATCTTAAAATGATAAATGAGTGTGTGTGTGTAGGGGTACTACTGTACAGGGCCAAAAGAAGCTGCAGAAGATTGTAAATTTAGTCGGCTCCATCTTGGGTACTAGCCTACAAAGTACCCAGGACATCTTCAGGGAGCGGTGTCTCAGAAAGGTAGCGTCCATTATTAAGGACCTCCAGCACCTTTTCTCACTGTTACCATCAGGTTGGAGGAACAGAAGCCTGAAGGCACACACTCAGCGATTCAGGAACAGCTTCTTCCCTTCTGCCATTCAATTCTTAAATGGACTGGTTCAAGATGATAGGAAGGTGACAGTAATTCAAATAACCACACGTTACAACAGTAGTGTGCAGAACAACAACTCTGAACTCACAACACATTAAACCTTGAGGTGGATGGGCCATAAACATACCCTCAGTGGCTACTTTATTAGGCACAGGAGGGAGCTAGTAAAGTGGTCACTGAGTGTATATCAAAGTACCATCGCACTCATGTTGAATATTAAGAGTGTTGTGAGTAAAAATGACTTATCTGTAGTAGGCTCTCAGATGAACAACTGATCAGATAGTTGTTCACACTGTCTATTCAGTACAGTGCATTTTTACAGAATACAGGTATAATGCATAATTGGGGAACTAATGATCTATTCAACAATGCTGTTATCCAGAAGACAGATGACAAGTAAGTCACCTGTCACTCTAGCCTGGTAACCACATTACTGTAAGTAACTGACGTTTTTTGCACATAATTCACATGTATAAGACCATAAGACATAGGAGCAAAATTAGGCCTTCTGGCCTTTTGAGTCTGCTCCACTATTCAATCATGGCTGATCCTTTTATCTATCTCCTCCTCAACCCCAGTTCCCAGCTTTCTCCCCATAAATGTTGATGTCATATCCAATCAAGAACCTATCCAATGACATGACCTCCACAGCTGCATGTGGCAACAATTTACACAAATTCACCACCCTTTGGCTAAAGAAATTACTCCAGATCTACGTTTTGAAAGGGAGCCCATGTTACAAGGACGTGGCGGTGGAACGAACCCAAGTGCTGAACAGGAGTGCGGAGGCCGAGTCGGGAGGCGTTATGGTCATAGTGAGCACGAAATTGGAGCCAAGGGAGTCTTTACCCAGAGTCTTGGTTTAGGTAGAGAATTCAGGAACGATGCTAGACTAGAACTGTTAGTCTTAAGAACCATGGCATGAGGTTACTCGTACACGAGTCGGCCAACAAACTGGCAGCTCCTTGTTGTGGTCACGGGGTTTTTATACTGCATTTGCTGATGGAAAGCAGGTGTGTGTAGTTAGTGGAACCTGGGAATGATTGGGAACTAAACGAGGTGATTGAGGCCCAATTCCTGAGAAAAATAGCCAAGTGGGCAATTGCCAGAAGGGACCATGACAGCCCATTTATTTTGAGGCTGTGCTCTCTTGTCCTAGAGTCTGCCATCACGGGAAACATCCTTTCGACATCTACTCTGTCTAGGCCTTTCAACATTCAAAAGGTTTCGATGAGATCCCCCTTGTTTTGTGAACAAAACAGATGGTTGTTGACTTCAGGAGGGCACGGAGCGACCACTCCCCACTGAACATCGACGGCTCCTCGGTAGAGATCGTTAAGAGCACCAAATTTCTTGATGTTCACCTGGCGGAAAATCTCACCTGGTCCCTCAATACCAGCTGCATAGCAAAGAAAGCCCAGCAGCGTCTCTACTTTCTGCAAAGTCTGAGGAAAGTCCATCTCCCACCCCCCATCCTCATCACATTCTGTAGGGGTTCTATTGAGAGCATCCTGAGCAGTTGCATCATTGCCTGGTTCGGAAATTGCACCATCTCAGATCGCAAGACCCTGCAGCGGATAGTGAGGTCAGCTGAGAAGATCATCAGGGTCTCTCTTCCCACCATTACGGACATTTACACTACAAGCTGCATCCGCAAAGCAAACAGCATTATGAAGGACCCCACGCACCCCTCATACAAACTCTTCTCCCTCCTGCCATCTGGGAAAAGGCACCGGAGCATTTGGGCTCTCACAACCAGACTATGTAACAGTTCCTTCCCCCAAGCCATCAGACTCCTCAATACCCAGAGCCTGGACTGACACCAATTTACTCCCCTATTGTCTTGTTTATTATTTATTGTAATTCCTGCAGTGTTTTGTGCATTTTATGCAGTGCTGGGTAGGTCTATAGTCCATATAACCATATAACAATCACAGCACGGAAACAGGCCATTCCGGCCCTCCTAGTCCGTGCCGAACTCTTAATCTCACCTAGTCCCACCTACCCGCACTCAGCCCATAACCCTCCACTCCTTTCCTGTCCATATACCTATCCAATTTTACCTTAAATGACACAACTGAACTGGCCTCTACTACTTCTACAGGAAGCTCATTCCACACAGCTATCACTCTCTGAGTCCAGTGTAGTTTTTTTCTGTGTTGTTTTTTTACATAGTTCAGTCTAGTTTTTGTACTGTTTCATGTAACACCATGGTCCTGAAAAGCATCGTCTCATTTTTACTGTGTACTGTACTAGCAGTTATGGTCGAAATGACAATAAAAAGTGACTTGACTTGACCTGACTTCATCCTTCTGAATTCCAGCGAGTACAGAGCTAGAGGCATACATCCTTCATATGATAACCATTTAATTCCTGGCATCATCCTTATGAACCTCCTCTGGACCCTCTCCAAAGCCAGCACATCTTTTCCAAGATGAGGGGCCCAACACTCTTCACAATACTCAAGATGAGGCCTCATCAGTGCCTTATAAAGCTCAGCATCACATCCCTGCTCTTGTATTCTAGACCTCATGAAATGAATGTTAACATGGCATTTGCCTTCCTCACCACTGACTCAACCTGCAAGTTAACCTTCAGGGTGTTCTGCACAAAGACTCCCAAGTCCCTCTGCATCTCAGATTCTTGGATTTTCTTCTGGTTTATAAAATAGTCCACGCATTTATTTCTACTACCAAAGTGTAAGACCATGCATTTTTCAACATTGTATTTCATTTGCCACTTTCTTACTCATTCTCCTAATCTGTCGAAGTCCTTCTGCATCCTACCTGTTACCTCAACACTACCTGCCCCTCCACCAATCTTCGTATCATCTGCAAACTTGGCATCAAAGCCATCTATTCCATCATCTAAATCATTTATGAACAGCATAAAAATGAAGTGGTCCCAACACTGACTCTGCGGAACACAATTAGTCACTGGCAGCCAACCAGAAAAGGATCCTTTCATTCCCACTCGCCTCCTACCAATCAGCATGTTAGTAACTTTCCTGTAATATCATGGGCTCTTAACTTGATAAGCAGCTTCATGTGTGGCACCTTGTCAAAGGCTTTCTGAAAGTACAAATATCCAACAACCACTGTATCACCTTTATCTATGCTACTTGTAATCTCCTCAAAGAATTCCAACAGGTTCGTCAAGCAGGATTTTCCCTGAAGGAACCCATGCTAACTTTCTACTAGCTTATCTTGTGTCACCAAGTACTCCATCATCTCATCCTTAACAATTGACTCTAACATTCTCCCAGCCACTGAGGTCAGGCTAACTGGTCTATAATCTCCTTTCTGCTGCCTTCCTCCTTTTTTAAAGAGTGGAGTGACATTTGCAATTTTTGAGTCCTCTGGCACCATGGCAGTGTCCAATGATTTTTGAAAGATCATTTCTAATACCACCACAATCTCTAATGCTATCTGTTTTAGAACCCTAGGATGCAGTTCATCTGGTCCAGGTGACTTATGTACCTTTAGGTCTTTCAAATTTTTGAGCACCTTCTCTCTTGTAATAGTGACTGCAGCCATTTCTCTTCCTTCAAATACTACAACATCACACATACTACTAGTGTCTTCCACAGTGAAGACTGATGCAAAATATTGATTTAGTTCATCAGCATCTCCTTGTCCCCCATTATTATTTCTCCTGCTTCATTTTCTAATGCTCCTATATCCACTCTCATTTCTCTTTTATTTTTAACATACTTGAAAAAAAATTACTATGCTCTTTGGTATTAATTGCTAGTTGCTTTCATATTTTATCTTTTCCCTTTTAATGATTTTTTTTAGTTACTCTCTGTAGGTTTTTAAAAATTTCCTAATCCTCTATCTTCCCACTAATTTTTGGTTTGTGGTATGCCCTTTCTTTTGCTTTTCCAATAGCTTTGATTTGCCTTGTCAGCCACAGTTGTACTATTTTTACTGTTTGATTATTCCTTCATTTTTGGAATACAAACGTCCTGCACCTTCTTCATTTCCCCCAGAAATGCACACCATTGCTGCCCTGTTGGCATCTCTGCCAGCAGTTCCTTCCAATTTACTCTCTCCTGACACCACTGAAATACTGCTACATCAGACTTTACTTTCTCCCTATCAAATTTCAAGTTGAAGACAATTATTTTGTGATCACGGGTTCCTAAGAGTTCTTTTACCTTAAGCTCCCTAATCACATCCAGTTCATTACATAACACACATTCCAATATAGCTGATCCTCTTTTAGGCTCAACAACAAACTGCTCTAAAAAGCTATCTCTTAGACATTCAACTAACTCACTCTCTTGAGATCCATAACCAACCTGATTTTCCCAATCGACCTGCATGTTAAAATCTCCCATGACTACTGTAACATTGCCCTTTTGACTCACCTTTTCTATTTCCTGTTGTAACCTGTGGTCCACCTCCCAGCCACTGTTGGGAGGCCTGTATGTAACTGCCATCAACGTCCTTTTACCTTTGCAGTTTCTTAACTCAACCCACAAGGATTCAGCATCTTTCCATCCTATGTCACATCTTTCTACTGATTTGTTTCCATTCTTTACCAATAGAGCCACACCACCCCCTCTGCCTACCTTCCTATCCCTCCGAAATAACGTGTAACCCTGGACATTCAGCTCCCAACTACAACCATTCTTCAGCCACAACTCAGTGATGGCCACAACGTCATACCTGGCAAAATGTAATATCGCAACAAGATCATCCACCTTATTTCTTATACTCTGTGCATTTAGATACAACACCTTGAGAACCATATTTACCATCATTTCAGACTTTGCATTCCTAATGATTTGATACTCAGCCTGTTGGCTGTGACTCAATCCCATCACCTGCCTGCCCTTTCTGACAATCTGACTGCATGCTAACTTTACTTTTTTACCATCTGTCCTATCCTGAGTCCCTTCAGTATGGATCCCACCCCCTCTGCCAAGATAGGTTAAACCCTCCCAAATAGCTCTAACAAACCTGCCCGGAAGAATATTGGTCCCCCTCGGGTTCAGGTGCAACCCATTACTTTTGAACAAGCCATACCTCCCCCAGAAGAAATCCCAATTATCCAAGAACCTGAAGCCCTGCCCCCTGCACCAGCTTCTCAGCCACGCATTTATCTGCAAAATCATCCTTGTTTCTACCTTCACTTGGCCGTGGCATGGACAACAATCCAGAAATTACTACCCAGGAGGTCCTGCTTCTCAGCTTTCTACCCAGCTCTCTAAGTTCTCTTTTCAGGGCCTTTTTGCTTTTCCTTCCTATGTCATTGGTACCAATATGTACCAAGAAATCTGGCTGCTCTCCCTCCCTCCCCAAAATAGTGTGGACGCAATCTGAGACATCCTTGACCCTGGCACCTGGGAGCAACATACCATCCGGGTGTCTCGTTCACATCCACAGAATCTCCTGTGTGCTCCCCTCGCTATCGAGTCCCCTATCCCTACCGCTCCCGTCTGCACCATGGACCCATGCTCGGTGCCTGTAACCCGGTCGCCGTGGCATTCTCCCAGGAGCTCACCCCCCGACAAAAGATGTCTTCACACCTATCTTCACGCATTACACTGGGTGACATTGTAGCACAGCAGCAAGCGCAATGTTTTACATGACCAGCTATTGGCAAGCAGGGTTCAATTGCCACTGCTGTCTGTAAAGAGTTTGTACATTCTCCCTGTGACTGTGTGGGCTTCCTCCCACATTCCAAAGGATTACTGGTGAGGGTAGTAGTTTGTGGGCATGCTCTGTTGTTGCTGAAGCATGGTGATGGGACTGCCCCATCTCACCCTCAAACCCTGCTGACTGTAAATGCAAACTGAAATTCCATTGCACTATATGTTTCGATGTACAAGTGACAAATGAAGCTAATCTTTAATCCTAACATCCTTCTGGGAAAATTACTCTTTCTACTGATAGAAGTTACAGTAGTTTCATTTAGTACTGAAATAGATTGCTTACTAAGTACTGAGCATTATTTGCTGTACAATAGATTGAATACTAGAAAATATACCCTGCCTTGCCTTTACACTATTGGTTAATTCAGGGTTAGCTATATAAACTTTGTATTAAAATATTAATGTCTCTCTTACCAGTCCCTTAAGGTTGTTATAGCTGGGGGGTAGTAATGGGGACAAACTCCCACTACCTATTACATGCTCCCAGAGGTGTGCACCACATATCACCTCTGACAATCAGGTCCAGTTCCAAGCCTTCACGTGCATTTAGCTACTAAGCCAGCTGGAACATAGAACACAGACATAGAACATAGAAATCTATAGCACATTACAGGCCCTTCGGCCCACAATGTTCCACCGACTACGTAACCGACTATAGAAATTGCCTAGAATTTCTCTAGTGCATAGCCCTCTGTTTTTCTAAGCTCCATGTACATATGTAAGAGGCTCTTAATGACCCTATTGTATCCACTTCCAACACTGCCGCTAGCAGTACGTTCCACACACCCACCACTATCTGTGTGAAAAACTTACCCTTGACATCCTCTCAGTACCTATTTCCAAGCCCCTTAAAACTATGCCCCCTTGTATTAACCATTTCAGCCCTGTGGGCTCTGGCTATCCACACAATCAATGCCCCTCATCATCTATACACCTCTATCAAGTCATCTCTCATCCTCCGTCACTCCAAGCAGAAAAGGCCAAGTTCACTCAACCTATTCTCATAAGGTACACCCTCAAATCCAGGCAGCATCCTTGTAAGTCTTCTCTGCACTTTCTATAGTTTCCACATCCTTCCTGTAGTGAGATGACCAGAATTAAACACAGTACTCCAAGTGGGGTTTGAACAAACTCATACAGCTGCAACATTACCTCACGGCTCTTGAACTCAATCCCACGGATGACAAATGCCAACACACCTTCCTATGGACATGGACCCCAAGAACTCTCAGATCCTCCACACTGCCAAGAGTCTTACCATTAATATTACATTCTGTCTTCAAATTTGACCTACCAAAATGAACAACTTCACACTTATCTGGATTGAACTGTTTCTACTGACAAGGAAAAGGGTAAAGACAAGTTTCTGGTGCCTTAAAACCAGTTGCTTCAGGCAGATAGGCCTCACCAGATGTGGTTGGCAATTAATCTAGGAGAAGGAAAACTCTGATCTCAAACCTCCACTGTCTTATGGCTATACACACTCATGCAGCAGGCTTTGGTAATAATCCTGAGGAAAATTCTGGAGTTCCTAAGGCAGTTCTAGATTGAGTTCAATGCTGATTGGCAACTCCTGCTAAACTCTACCAGTCTCTGCCTTTTCTTTGGATTCATCAGCTGCGTGGAGAGGAGAGCCTGCTGGTTGGGCAGCAGCTTGCTGTCTATATTATACTGCCCTTGCTGTATAATATAGCAGCAGTACTGTACATACTTGCGTGCGTATACATAGAGAACTAGGGTGTAATATCCATGCTTGACCCTGACTAATGTGAGCCTCATGCCAGTCATATCTTAAGGCTCCATAAAGGCATGTTGTTTTCTTTTCAACATAAATGATTTTGAGGAAGATTAGGTACTATTGCCACAGCTCAGAGGAGAGGTATTAGTTCTAATAGGCATTCTAGGATAGTTTAGTAGATCCTAACTAAAGGCTGCATACTACTTTGTTCTTCATGCACACACTTGCCATACAAAAGCACTACCAAGTCTCAGACTTATCAAGGGATTGATGGAGATGCACTGAAGAGCAC